>NC_135315.1:7291750-7623531 GCF_048772815.1 Callospermophilus lateralis
CCTTATAAACTCCCCCAGTATCAGATTCTTTTAATAGCGTCACAAATGGACTAAGAACTATCAGGTTTGAGTTTTACTGTTTACATCTACTGGTTTATTGGGCAAACATCTTCTATTTCCAATGAGTCTTATATTGACATGGAACCATCTTAATAATAAAAGATTGATGGAATAGAAGAAAAGTTTTTCAACCTGCTGAAGTTCCCTTCCCACTGTAGCAAACCCACCACAAATATCATTCTTAATAGTCACATATTAGAGTAATTCTCACTAAAAATAGTTTCAATAAAAGTTTAAATGCTGTAATTCCTGCCATTTAACATGATAATGGAAGAAAAGGCTAATGCAATAAGGAAATAAAACAAAATGAGGTATAAATATTGGTAAAGGAGAGACCAAACTGTCACTATTTGCACATAATGATTATCAACCCAGAGAATACAGGAGAATTGACTGAAAAGCTATTAGAGCAAATAGAACTAAGTTGAATTAAAGTCAACGTAAAAAATCCAATACCTTTTCTATTCATTAGCAATAACCAATTCAGAACTTGAATAGAAAAATGGATGCCGGTCTCTTGGGAGCAGCAGAAGTTATAAAATATCCAGAGAAACCTAAAAAAGCATATATAAAGAAAATTATGAAACTTGATAGAAGAGCACAAAAGAAGGCTCAGGTAATATTCCTGAGGAGACGCCACTTAAAAATACATTAAAGGGCTGGGGTTGTGGCTCCGTGGCAGAGCGCTTGCCTTGCACATGGGTTCGATCCTCAGCACCACCTAAAAATAAATAAGCAGAATAAAGATGTTGTGTCCATGTATAACTAAGAAAAAAAATTAAAAATACATTAAAACTTTGCATTAATATAGAAACATGTATAATATAGATCACAATTCAAATCCAGACAAGAGATTTTTCCATGTGTTTCAAAAATCCACTTGGAAAAAAAAAAAGCAATGCCCAAAAATGGCTGAGAAATTTTTGAAAAAGAAGCACAATGAATAAGGTCTTTTCCTGTTGGGGAGCAAAACACACTCTGTGGGCATTTGGGAAGGCAAGGTGGTCACAAGGCAAGAATAAACAGGCAGAAGAGAAGCTGAGGCAGATACCTGAACAGGTGGCAACTTAGCCTAAGGTGTCGGTGACGTCTCTGCAGCAAAGGATGGCCCGTTAGGAACTTCCACCCCCTTAGGAGCCTGAGGCCCCGCCTTCCATCACACACGGAAATAAACCCAGAGTAAAGATCTAAGAATAAGCAAATCCAATGTTAGAGAACATTATTAAAAAAAAAAAAAAAAAAGGAATTGTTATGAGTGAGAAAACTTCTAAGGAAAAAATGGAGAACCCAGTAGTCACCTAAGAAAATGATGTAATGCAACAATTACAAAAAATCAGAATCAAAATGACACAGCAGAATGAAATCAATAGAAGAATAAGTCATAGGCTATCGAGAAAGAATCTACAGGTTTTTAAGGAAAAGCTAAAATAAAAATTTAAAAATAGGAGGGAAGGTGCAAGCAATTCAGTCTTGGAGGGTCAAACAAATACCATAAAAGGCCAAGAAGTGGCTCCTAAGTGATAATCAGAAAAACAGACGAAGATACAGAGGTGACTTCTCAAATCAGCACTTCATTAAATGGGGACTGAAGACAGCTCCTCACCTGTCACCTTCTGCAAATCCTGGTTTGGGAAACTTGGTTTCATTTGGTTTCTGGGGCCCAGGAGCAAAGGCTATTTCCCAGTCACCTAAGATGGTGACTTGGGCCCTTGTGGTGAGCTCTTAGCCGGGCCATCAGTCTCCTCTGGGTCATTCCCAACACCTGTATCCAGCATCTCCACCCTTGAGTGCTCACTGTTGCTGTTTCCCAGAGGGAAGTCAGTGAAGTAGGGTACATCCATATCATGCAATAAATACTAGACAGGCTTTGTTTTTTTTTTTAAAGGTAGACATATGTATCATCATGGAAAGATTTCTGGACATATTGTTACATGAAACAAGTCAGAGAAAAATATGTTCAGAATTCTCTTACTTTATCTTATCCAACTTCATTAAAATGTGTGTGTGTGTGTGTGTGTGTGTGTGCGCGTGTGCACGCTTACGTATGCACATACAGAAAGGTGACAAAATCAATACGCCACCATTCATGTCCAGAGTACCCTGGGAAGGGCCCATGGGGCGGAAGTGGGAGGTGGGAGTCGTTCTTTCCTGCATATGTCCTGCTAGTTGAACCTGGAGAAATATATTTGAAAAGACAAACAACAACACCTTCTCCCTCTTCCCAACAGCAGAGCCCCAGACAAGGATTCTGTGCGAGGGACTCTGGGGGACTGTGCACCTAGGAGGAGGAACCCTACAGAAGTGGAGAAGGTGGGGAGGCTGCAGCGCTGAGCCGGAGACACACACGGGTCCTGCTAGGCGTGGCCTCTCCCTGGCCCTGCCAGGCCGCCCGGAGCATGCATAGCAGGCCACAGAGCTTCCCTCTGTGAGGCGCGGTCTCAGGTGCTTGTGCCCCGTGACCGGTGTCATTGGCCACAGGTTCTACTCTGAGTGGGAAAGGTGTGTAACCCCCGGAGCCGCTGGGCAATTCCTGGAGGCCAAAAGCCAGTTTGCTGGACAAGGGCAGCTGGGAGTGGCAGCGGGGGAACAGGTGCACCTTCCTGGAGGAAGCGCCTGGGCCAGACACCCGCAGCGTGCGACAGTCTGCTCCCTGCAGAACTAAAACCCACCTGCTCCCCCGTAGAGTCCGCTCTGTCTAGGTCAGCTTCTGCTCGGTCACAAGTTATTGGAGAACTTAAACAAGGAGGGTCAGGGGAACAAATACGTCCCTTGCTGTTGCCATTAGTCTTGAGTCCATAACTAGTACTGGCCATCTCCTTCCAGTATAAACTCCAGATTGTCACTTGGAGACCACTGCTGGGTGCCCTGATCATCAGGCCGTAATTGCTCTATTCTTCCATTTCTCAATATGCGTGAGAGTACGCGAGGTGCCCCAGGGGTCTTCTGAGCACCCAGTATCTTCCTCTCTGCCTCCACCACTTAGCAGCTGTTCTACCTCCTGATGGTCACCCGGGAAACCACTCCCTGCTTCGCCTGCTGGCCTCCTGGAAGGAAGATGCCAGGGCAGCTGGAGGCAGCCGTCATAGCTTTAGACTCAGGGGCCCCTACCATGTCTCCTGGTGGGCTCGTCCTCCTGGGAGCGGTACCTCTAGACTCCCAGACCTAAAGTCGCAGAGGCAGGAAGTAAAATCTCCTGAGCAAGCCCCTGGGGAAACAGTGGCTGAAGCAACCCGTGTCCATCCTGTGATCTCCGAGCCCATGCTTCATGTACTGGGGACATGGCACTAGGTAACGGTCATTGACTTCAGAGCCCTGGGGTACCACATCCTGAAGAACAGCACTGTGTCATGCTTTGACTGTTGAATGTCACCAAAAGGCCCATATGCTAGAGGTTTGGTCTCCAGTGAGACTAGGAGGAGGGGGTGGCAAATTCAGGAGGGGGGACCTAATGGGAGGTCCTTGGGTTATGGAGGGGTGCCCTTGAGAGGTAGTCGTGGGGCCTCTCAGTAATTCTCACAAGGGTATTGCTTGGGAAGCCTGAGTCTGACTTCTCTCCTCCCTCCCCCTCCCTCCCCAAAGGCCAACCAGTGTTGCAGCTCAATCTTGGACTTTGAAACTCCAAAACAGTGGAAGGAAGGAAGGAAGGAAGGAAGGAAGGAAGGAAGGAAGGAAGGAAGGAAGGAAGGAGGGAGGGAGGGAGGGAGGGAGGGAGGGAGGGGGAGGGAGGGAGGGAGGGGGAGGGGGAGGGGGGAGGGAGGGGGAGGGGGAGGGAGGGAGGGAGGGAGGGAGGGAAAGCAAGCTTTTCTCCCTGTAAGTCAGCTGCTTCAGGTGGTAGCTGGGGGTAATGCACTCTCCATCCTCAGAGGATGTGATCTCCAATCTGATGCTTTAGCTGCACTTTCAAGAGACCATTCCACAGTCCTGTCAGACTGGCCCTCCTGGATGGCGCTGTGTGTGGTAGGAGTTTCAAAGGGCAAAAAAATCTTCTTTACTTTCTGACAAGTCTCCAAGCACTGAGTCCCTGAACACTTCATTGACGTAACAGATTTCTGAATTTTTGTTGAGTTATTGCCTCTCCTCTGGGGAACCTGTGACCTTCCAAGGCATGTAGACGCTTGTACTTCCTGATTACTAGGTCTAAATACCATGACGCAGTCCGTGAGACGATGCAGTGTTTTATGGAACATCCAGACACCCCCATCCTGGTGGGACAGACAGCAGGAGAGTTGACACAGCCCTGGGACAGGACTGAAGATTCACTGTTGTCTGTTCCATAAATGTAAATTGCTTCAGATCCTCAATCCTGAGGGGCATGGGAAAGAAGGCTTTTGCCGGCTCAGGAGCTGAATGTGCAGCATATGCTCCGTTGACCTGTTCTGCGGAAGACATGGCACGAAGCCAGCAGCCCCTGGTGAGGTTGGTACCTGCCTGAGCTTGTGGAGATCCACTGGCATCTGCCGTGATCCACCTGGTTTCCAGGGTCAGACATGGACATAGGAGTGCCTCCCCTGCATCCTGTGGGCTCCTCTCCGCCACTCCTCCCAGTGCACAACAGAGGTTTGATCAGGTGAGGGGTGGCAGCCAGTTTCAAGAGGTCCGCCTGGCCATCTTGACCATGATAGCGCCTGCTATTACAAAGCACCTGTTTCCTGGGCCAAGAAGTCAATGTGAGGGCTATGCCAACTTCTCAGTATGGTTTACAGACTCAAGAACTGTGAAAGTGACAAGTAGGGTCCATGGGCTCAAAGGAGCCACTGTGAGATGACCCTTGGCTGGCACCCTATTTATTGCCTGACCTCCTATGTCTCTGTTCTAATAAGAAGCCATAGGAGCACTTGGGACCCCTGGATATCATGGTCAATTGGGACCCGGCTCAGCCCTTGAAATATCGGGGCGTTTCCTTTCCTAAGGCACAAGAAACCGAGTTTATAGACTTTCTTCTAACAAAGTGGGCTGGGCCACTTCTGAAGTCCCTGAAGGTTCAAGGGAATCCTCCAAGTTCCTTATCACAGCCACACAGATATCACGTCCCTCCATCTCGGTCCTCCCTTTTCCCCATTAGCATCCTGCCTTTGGTAGGAGACTTGTCAAGGCTGAGAATCCAAACTTCTCTAAGTTCTGTATCTCTTAAAATTAGATACTGGGTCTGGTTTTCAGCACGATCGGACTTTCAGCTCCAGGAGATAAAGGCCTCACTGCCAAAGAAATCCTCTTCCTTGCACACTCTGTCCTGAGTTGGTATTTAATCAACTTGAGCTACATTCTCTTTTTTTTGATGCTCCAGTAACTCTCAGAAATAGCCTCTCAATTCCACAATCTTTATAATTACTGTCTCCACCGTATTGCTCAAATGCCAAAAAAAATATTGCAAAAGCTAATACCTCCCCTTCCAACTGTAAGCTGTCACAGAAATTGCATTACTACCACGTGTCCAGAATCATCAGTCCTCCCCTTACCACTGGTGTTGGAGTGCCCGCTGCCAACAGGTCTAACCAACTCTAGAATCCTGTCCTTAGAGCCTGCTTCTCCTGGCCTAAGTCAGGTTCCTAGAACGGTGATCTCCAAAGTATGGTTTCTAGAGCAAGAGTACCAGCATCACTTGGGGGCCTGCTAGAAAGGCAATTTTTTGGATCCCCCTTAGACCAACTAAAACAGAAACTCCTGGTGAGACTAGAAAATGTGTATGTTCACCCGCTCTGTAGGTGATGATGTGCATGCTCAAGGTTGAGGACCTTGCCCAGGAGTGGAACCTGGGGTAGGAATCCTGGTGACGGCGATTTCTTGCAGGAATGTTCTCAGGGAGAAGCGAGGAAGGCAGGTTAAGGCAGGGAAAGAAGCTGGGCAGAGGGTGGATTCCTCGGAAGTTCTGCCTTAGCTCCGGGGAGCTCTGGAGCATGAGTGCTACCACAGAGTTATCCTCACAGGAGGCTCCGAGGCCAGCTTTGTGCACCTGTGTCCATCAGTCACGGGCCAAGGCCTCCCCTGCCAAGGAGAATGGGGGACAAGTTCAGACACCTCCAGGTGAGCCTGCTCCAGGTGGCCACTGGCCATTCTCTGAGGAAGGGCAGCTATGGCCCTTTAGCAGGCAAAGCTCATTCCCTGGGAGATGGGCACAGGCCTGGGCAGGGGTCTGGATGGCACCCACAGAGCACCCAGAGCCTGCTGATCATCCTCAGTGAATAAAAACACAGGGAGGAAGTGTGGGGTGATAGAAAAAGCACTGGATAAAAACACAAGTGGGATTTGAGCCCAGGCACCAAATGACAGGTGGGCGGCTTTATATTTGGCCTCGGTTCTCTCAGTTTTAATATCAGACTAATACCATGCTCCTATGGTTGTGAATGTCAAATTAGGTGATATATATAAAAATGCTTTGTAAACTTTGTCATAAAGGAATATTACGTATTTTATGTTTTCTGTTGAGTAGAAAAAGAATACATAATTTACCTTTGGTGATAGGATTTATTACCTAGATAGAATTGCTGGGGCACAGGGCGAGCATTTTTATCTTAAGTAGATATTGCCAAATTGCTCTCTAAAATGGTTATATCAATTTGTGCTCCCACCGGCAGCAGCACCTCAGAGTCCCCGTTGCCTGTGACCTGGCCAGTTTGCTCCATTTATTTTGGCCGGTGTAATGAGTACGAGAGACAGTTGTTGCATGAGGAGACACACATTCAGATTCACTCTTTCCAGGTGTGTGTGCGTGTGTGTGTGTGCGTGTGCACGTGTGTGAGATAAAACTGGAGGTAAGTCAGATGTAGCTCATTAAGGGAATGAATGAATCAATTGTGGGGTACTCCGACAGTGGATCGCTGTATAACAGTTTCAAGGGCTGAACCGATTCATCACCTCTGCGCACACATAGACACACACATATACATGGCAACGCTGAGTGGAAAATATAAGTTGTACAACATTACATGGCACAGTATGCCATTTATTTTAAAAAATGCATAAAACAATACCATTGTTTATGGAGACACACATTTGTAATAAAAATATTAAAAACATGTGCTGAATACACATCAGATCACACTAGTTACTTAAGGGAAAGGATGGGGCATTGGCCTGAGAAGGGGACACAAAAGACTCAACCCTACCTCCAAACATGTACTCCCTCATAAAAGAATGATTATTTTTAAAAAAATGCATATGAAAAAGTGCTTAAGCCTTGCTGATCTGGCAGAGCAGATACATGTCTTCCTGCATCTTTTTTCTTAAATTTTTAATCATTGCTTTGATTGCCTGGGGCAAGCTTCTTCTGACTGTACAGGGTGTGGTGGGCACCTCCTATTATCCTGCAATGCCCTGCTGGGCATTGGTGAACCCACCAGCAAATAAAATAGCTATGGACTTTGCCCTTGTGGAATGCAGGCCTCCAGGAGAAGAGAGACCCCATCTCTGTGAGCACAGACAGGAACCGCCAAGGGCAGGAATGAGTAAATGAGGGAGGCTGCATGTAAGTCAGGACTGGAAAGGGTGCTCCTGAAAGAGGGCTTCTAAATGATAGATCAGCGGTGAGCAGGAGGTGGCCAGTGGGGACCAGGGAAGTGGGTGGGCCTGATGCCTGGCCTTGAGAATGGGCATGAAGAAGCCCCCAGGAAAGAGCCTGACATTCACTGCAAGGGGTCTGAAGGACTCTTGCAAGACTCTTGAGGAAGTGGCATGTGTAGGGAGAGGGGAGCCCACAAGCCCAGGCAGGACAAGACCAGGCAAGGCTGGCGGGCTCCACGAGAGTCACGCGGTTCTTTAAATTTTATGAGTAATGGCGTATCTTTGCAAGATTCTTTTTTAAATCTTCTGAGTAATGAATTTGTGTTTTAACTTTTTCGTTGTATAAAAGATTTCAAGCACATACAAAAGCCGACGGGTACGACCGACCCTTCCGGCCTTGCTCCACCAGGGCCAAGCTCCCGCTTCCCTGCCCATCTGGTCTGATTTTGAAGGAAATCAATGCATCGCTTCGCTTCCCATATCAGTATTACAGTATGCGCCTCTAAAAGAAAAGGACTCTCTTTCCGGGGGGCGGGGGCCGGGGGGGGGAATCAACCAAGTGACAACATCACAACTTACAGAATAATGATTTCAGAATAACATCAAATATTGAAGAGTTTTAAGCGGGGGAATCTCATGGTGTGATTTATTTTTAAAATTTCATTCTGACTGCTCCGTGCAAAACGGACTGGAGAAAAGGAGGCAGATTTCTAAGCCCACAGTAGAGGCTCTCACAGGATTTGGAGGCTGGGCCAGGTGCGGCAGAGGAGAGGGAGGGGAGTACAGATATGGGGTCTCTTCTGGAGGTTAAAGCACAGTCTTGGTGATGGATGGAATAAGGAGAAGGAGGAGGACCCTCAGAAGCCTTAGGAAGAGCAGAAGAGCTGTTCAGAGGGCAGGGGACCATGGTAGGCCTGGATAGCATGGGTGCCAGGTAGATGAAGAGCTCAGCTTCAGCGTCTCTCCGCTCCCCTGAGCTGTCTTAGAGGGGTCATGAAGAGCTGCCTGCCTCCCTGGCCCTGGGCTCCGCTGTCCCCCCCACCTCCCCTTCTCTTCCTGTGCTATCACATGCTTGCAGCGTGTCCCAGGAGGGGGACAGTCGAGGAGCAAAGCAGCCACTAGCTGTTCAGAAGGGCCACAAACTGTCTGTGGGCAACCAGGGATCAGTCTTACTGGGGGAGTGAGTTCTGCCCACAAGATCCCCCGACTCGACCCCGGGCAGCCATCTGTGAAGTGTTCTCACATGGCGGGAGGGAAAGTGGAATGGGGACTTGTCCAGGCATAAGGCAATCACAGAGATGGCTGCCACCAAACTGGAATGGATCCTGGAGCAAGCACAGTAGGAGACAGCTTGGGCTGGGCCCTGCAAGCCCTTTGGAGACGTCAGAAAGGAAGTCTCTCCCGGGCGGCTGTAGCCACCCAGCAGGTGGCTTTGACAGAGCCCCGCAATTGTGTGAAAATGTAGGAAAGGTGTTCATCTCCAGGGTGGTGCAGCCTCTTGCCCACCTGCTCTTGGGCAGCAGAAGTGACCATTCACAGTGGCCCAAGACTTAGTCTTCACAATTTGTAGCTTTTAATCTGGTGGCTGGGAAGAACGTTGCAACGATCAGATTATTTTATACCTTGGCTTGTGTCTGCACGCGTGTGTGTGTGTGTGTGTGTGTGTGTGTGTGTTTTCATCAAGAGGAGGGACTGCAGTGACCAGCGTGGGAATCAGGAGCCAGGAAAAGTCCCTCCCAAGTACAAACTTGAGCTGAGCATCCCAGGGGAGGGTATCCCACTCCTCCAGTAGGATAAGCCCAGACCAAGGTGGCCTGAAGGTCAAAGGAAGAGAAGGATTGTGGTGTCACGGGGACCAGTCACAGGCAATACCTGCTGAGAGGACCCCAGCGTCCTAGCTAAGAGAAGATCTTTCTGGGGAAGATTTTTAGCCGAGTGAGTCAGCTGCCATATCTCCAGGGGCTCAGGAAGGGACTGTCTGAGGAAACAGAGGTAGAGCTTGTTTTGCATGAATTCAAGAAAATCGTCAGGAAAAGCCGGTTGAGAGACGGGATGAAAGCCGCACAAGGCAAGAGGGGTCAAGTGAAGCTTTTCCAAGTGGGGAAATACCTGCTTCTATTTAAAGGTGTTTTGAAAAGAGTCAGTGGAAGGTAAAAGACTAAATGTACCAGAAAGGACCCAGCACACAGCAGAGGAGGACCCCCTGGGAGCGGAAGGTTTCTTCAAGAACCTTAGAGAAGATCAATGCTCGGTTTCTAAGCCTGGAGAGATGCAAGGATGGCATAGGGACAGACGTGGTGACAGTTAGGGCTCTCCTGACATGTGGCCTTAATCGTCTCAAGTTCATACAATGTGAGAATGAATTAAAGCAGAACTTCTCCAAGTGGAATGCACCACTCACCCAGGGATCCTGTTACAATCCGAATCCAGATTCAGCAGGTCCGGGGTGAGACCCGAGAGTCCGCATTGCCAACAGGAGCACCACACCCAGCCACCGAGAGCCCCAGGGAGTGGCAGCAGAGAGCTCGGAGGGAAGAGAAGCAAGTATCAAACCCCGTTGAAGGAGCATCTCAGAGGACAGTGAAGGCCGCTCCCCAGAGTGGGGTGGGGGGGTGGGGGTGGGGATGGGCGAGGCCAAACAAAAACACAACCTGTGAAATCTCAGAAACGAGACGAGATATTCTCTCCAGAGACAACAGACAGTCTGTTCTGCAGAGCTATACAAATAAAACTGCCGTGTTAGGGTTCATCAGAAAGGAAGAGGCCTCTGGTCTCGGCAGTGTTCTTACATCGAGGATTTTATATACCCAGCCAAACTATCCCGCCAATGGGAAGATTCTCTGACACACAGCACAACTTTCTGAACAAGAATCTTACAGATTCTGTTTCTCACACCATCATTAAGTAGCATGGGGATAGTCCGAGGTTCACGAGATGTGAGACCCTACCCTTAGTGTGGGTAGGAGGGTCTGATTGCCTGACTTTTATCCCTAAGAAAAGAGTTGAATGCTCTGCAGAAACAATGAGGCACAGTCATTTAGGAATGGAGAGTGGCTTACACCATCGGAAGAGGCAAAGCCAGTGGCAGAGACTTGGCACAAAAAGAAGCAGAGGCAGGGTGGTGGACCCTTGGCCCTGGAGAGCCTGCACCTCCTACCCTGTGGAGCAGGGGCAGAAGCCATCCTAGTCTTTGGCAGCGTCTTTAGGGGAAATGCAGGGCTTGGTGAAGACAGGAAGGTGAAAGGAAGAGGCAAGGAACAGGAGGTGGTGGGGCAGGTTGAGAGAGCCTGACTGGCATGTACACTCAGGACAGAGCAGCCTTGGATGGCACGGTTGGGGACGAGCAGGGCACGGGAAATGGGCATCCAGGGAAGCTTTTGGCTCGCTCAGTTTGAAGGAATCATAGGAATTTCATCTTACTTAGGGTAGAACACGTCCTGTGTTCATCAGAGCCCTAGACGATGGGAGGAGCTGGCCCGGGCAGACCCCGACCGGGCAGACCAAAGCCCAGAGCTCATTTACGCAGGGGTCTCAGTGCGGAATGGGAAAGAGAAACTTGAAGAGGCCACTGTCCTACGGCGGCCAGGGCAAAGGACGGGGAGAAGTTCAGGTGTCAAAGCAGAGGAGGGCCAAGCTCGGAGGGGTGGGTGAGGACACAGAGAGCGTGCTTGGAACTGGAGATGGCAGGGCCCTGGGGCCAAGAAGGAGGTTGGCGCTAAGCAGTTTCTGGACCAAGACAGAGGAATGCGCTCTCTGCCCCACTCTTTAGATCCCAGAGTCCTTCTGGGTAGAGCTTTTAGCCAGGAAAAAGTCAGAGGCAGGGTAGGCGGATTGATGGCACAGCACTGAGCTGATGCCGGACAGCTTCAGGCAAGCCTGGAAGGAGCAGCTGAGGCTTTTATCTGCAAGGTAATGAGAGAGCAGCCGGCAGGTGTGCACTTGCCAAATCCAAAGGTCTAAGAATGCGCGGACGACTTGCCTTCGTTTGCTTCTAGAGCAAGAATTAACGGACTTCTTTGGTAAATAGCCACGGAGTTAATATTGAAAATCTGCAGGCCGTGAGGTCTTTGTCAAAACTACTGAGCTCTGCTGTCATAGTGTGAAAGTTCCCACAAAAGTAACAACGTGACATGCAAACAAATTAGTGTGGGTGTGTTTCAATAAAACTTTATGAGAACAGCCAGCTGATCAGGTTTGGCTCACAGGCTGTGTCTTGCCAACCCCTGCTCTTCTTCCGTTGTCTTGGGAAGTAATTGCAGAATTGTTTGAAAATTCCAAGTTGTCATTAAGGAATACATTTTAATAATAATGGCCACTGTTGCTGAGTGTTTATCAGAGACCAGACTCTCTGTGTATTATCTCATTTAATCTTCACAACATGGGAAGGCTGGGACTTTTATCCGTCTTGTCCTATGTCTGATGACATGAAGACAGATTTCTCTGGCATGACAATTGCAGCTCTCGTCTGCCTTTTAAAAATTACCTCCATCTTATCCCAAGCACTGGTGAACGCCGGTGTTAGAACGGAAACAGAATAACATTTTACATGCATTGATTTTTTTTTCTTACAAATTCTGTAGCATAAAGCTTTATAAAGAGGACTTTCCAGAAACCAAGTAAGTGGGCCTTCCTCATTCAGAGCTTAACGAGGAATGTGCATGTGGTGCATAATTAATGAGAAAGAGCCTCGTGCCTAAAATTCATGCTGCCTCTTGACTTACTCGGCTTTCGAAGCCTCGCTTCGGAGGAGCTGAACTGATGTCCGCGGTTGTTTAGTCAAACATCAGGTTAATTTTTAGGGATTAATGAGTGTTTGCTATAAATCCAAATATCAGTAAACACACATTTGAGGTGTAAATAGCTTAATTTGAAAGGTCAGTGGAAGGAGAGACATAATAATGAAATCAAAAGGCAGTTCACTCCTGACGTATATTTTTTCTCATTGTTTTGCTGACCTTGAACGGGGATCGGGCACAGAGCCAGACGGGCAAAAACTCCTGCCTTCAAGAAGCTTGTATTCCAGCAAGGGAAGAGGGACAGGAAGTAGTCAGGAAACAGAATCTCTGTACGGTGTGTTGGAGGGAGGGAAAGGTAGGAGAGCAGAGATGTGCGTGTGTGAGGGGGCACACACGCATGCACACGTGTGCTGGTGGGCCATCAGGGTGGCACACAGTGGCATTTGCAGTGGAGGAGCTGGGCAGCAGCTGGCCGTGGGTCAGCTCCTCTGCCTTCCAGAAACAGGGCTTCTTCTTCTTATCTTCCTGTGAGGGAGATTGCTGTGTCGAGGTACCCGGCAGGGAGGCCTCATTGGTCAGCACCGTTCCAACACAGACGCGGGGAAGGTGAGGGGGTGGACCACGTGGACACTGGAGGGGGCACATTTCATGCCCAGGGACCAGCCAGAGCAAAGTCCAGGGGCAGGTCTGCCTGTGGCGTGGCTTGAAAAGGGCGAGCAGGTCAGCTCAGCTCGCCTGGAACAGGCTCCATCAAAGGCCCTGGCCCTTTGAGGTGTGAGGACTCGGCTCCGGTGACCCTGAAGGGCAGATCCACCGGCTTCCTCTTGTACTCAGCAGATTAAATACGCCTCGTTCAAGTCCGAGACCTTCACTCTGTGATTCTGAATGGCCCTCCATGATTCTAAATTCTTGTCCAATTCAAAGATCAATGTCCCAGCCTCCCAGAGGCAGACTTCTCTGTGGTGTTTCTGTATTTCATGGTAGACACATTAAAGGCATCTACCCATAAAATCGCTCCTGCTTTTGTTTCTGAAACTACCACAAAGTACACATTCTGCCCCCAACCAACTTCCTCCTTCCTCGACCTTTTCAGGGGCATGTGTATGGTGCCCTCTCCTGTCTAGCAATAGCATGGTGCTTTAGACTGCTGGGCACTCTCCCCCAGGGGGCTGGGCCTGTGGCTCAGAATGGCTGAAACTGACTCAGATATAGGACGATCCTGTATCTTCCTGCACTTCCAGCCCCAGCCTACCTACACTCAGAGGTTTTGTTGTTTAAAAAGTCCGCCTCCCCTGGTCTCTTAATTTCCATTCCCACTGCTGAGCACTCTGCACCAGCGCTGGTGATTTGGAGGTGTTCTCCTCCCGCCCTCTTGAGTCTCCTTTCCGCCTTTCCTGGAGGATGGGTGGGCACAAGCAGGAAGGAGCACGGGAGGGAGTCTGAACCCTAGTCCATTTGGATGTGTCCATTCAGATCCCGGGGCTTGGAAGCCAGGAGCTGAACTCATGATGGTTTGGATCTCAGCACAGAGAAGCAGTGGGCGGGCACTCTGCTCCTAGGCCCATTTTCCTAAGGGATTGGAGGTATGTTTTAGTGAACAGTTGCACGTGGGGGTTGAGGCCTGAAAAAAAAAAAATTGCACCAAATGCAGCAGCTGAAGCTCTTCCTGTGATGGGATTAGGAGGCAGGGGCTTTGGGAGGCCACTCGGTTTAGATGCGGTGGTCTTGGTGCCTTGTAAGAGGAAGGGAGCTGACCGAGCTCCTTCTCTCCCCTTCTCTCCTGCCCTCCAGCCCCTGCCTGGAGCCAATCTGCTGACCTCTCAGCCTTCAGAACGGTGAGAAAGAAATGCTCAGAGCTAAAGCCCCCATCTGCGGCATTTCACCAGGGCAGCCCAAGCTAGACAGGGGTCCCAGACCTCCCTCTTCCACCCCTTCCCTTCCTCCATCTTCAAAACTGAACAAATTGAGAAAAGAAGGCCACGAGTGGTTTACTGGGACCATGAGTCGAGGTGATTCATTTCTAAGGTCCTTTCAGGTAGAGAGGCTCCGCTGAAAGTCCTTCCCTGGGGGCCTTTGTCCACTCCAGCCCACGGCACCCTGAGCGCGGCAGGAGAGCAGGCAGGAGAAGGCGAGCGAGCGGAGGTGGAGGGCACAGGTGAGTCATGCTTTTGCTCCAGGGCCCCGGGGGTTAGAGGCCACGTGGGCCTCACTCTCCTCTGGCCTCTGCCTTTTTTTCTAAATGGGGCCGTGTCCAGTGCTTTTGCTCACCGAGCCTGTCTTCTTATCTCCATCACAACATCCCTGGGAGTGACTTCTTGACTGAAGGTGGCTCAGACCAACCAGGGGGCAGGGCACAGGGGAGAGGGCACTGGGGCCTGGTGTGCGGGGAGTGGAAACTCGCCTTGTGCCTCTGGGGGGTCACGGCTGCCTGGCTGGTCCCTGAGAGGAATCCCAGGCTGGTGGAGGACGCAGCTGATCCTGCAAGGAACGCCCTGTCCTAGCTACTGCTACATCTGAGATTGGAAATAGAAACAGATACAGAGTAGCCACATGGAAAAGCTGACTGTGGCCAGGTTAACAAGGGGGCAGAGTCCCAGTGTGATGCCCCAGGATGGTGGGGTAGGGAGGATGGTGGGGTGGGGAGGATCTTGGCCTCCGTGAAAGTGGGCATCCCCAGTTCCTGTCCTGAGTCCCGCCCCCCGACAAAGGTCTGCGGTGACACCCTCTCGCTGACTCTGTGTGGTTTAACAGGAAAAGAAAGTGGTCCCTTTTGGGGTTCCCTGGAGGCTTTCCAAAGAGAAGCATAACGTTTTACACTCAGCCCTTGAGAAAGGAGAGGGGAGGCAGAGCGGGAGCCCAGGCCCTCCCCTTCTTTCGAAGGGCATCCCATGGCTCTCTGCCTTTGCCCCCTCCCTCTAGAGTCTGCAGACTCAAATGTGGAGAGAGGTGTCAGTCCTGGGGATGGCGACTGTGAGATCTAAACGAGTGACAAGACCCCCAACCTGTCCCCAGAGCATTCCAGGAGAGCTAGGTGCAGGAGTCCAATCAGGAATCACGCGCAGCCCCTCCTGATGGGGCCCCGTTGTGACTGTGCCGCCTGCAACCTTCTAATTATGCCACTGGTGGCAAGAATGAGGTCATGGAGTCTGCAAATGACTTTCCCAGGAACAAGGCCCTCTTAAAGTGCAGGTCCCCTACAGTCTCCTCCTGGGCCAGCAAAATTCTGATAAGAAGCAAAATCCCCTCCTGTGTGTTCAGACCAAGGCCCCCAAAGAGCACAAATCTTCCTCTCCATCCCAGATGGATGGAGACAGATTTGCTGTAAGATCTGCTGGAGGGTGACCTCCTCCTCTTTAACAGGCGGGCTTGTCCGAGCCTGCCGACCCAGACAGGGAGCCTTTCTCCCTCTGCCCAGGGCCTCTTGGCCCCCTGTCCTGGCCTTAGGAGATAAAGCTCCCAGAAGATTTGTAGGGCCTCACAGGCTGTGCAAGAGGCCTGCTTCTAGGAGAGGAATGGGTGCTAGCCGTTCTGGGCCTCAGGAGAACCCTGCTCAGACTTCTGGCCCCTGTCAGGTGGAGGGACTGGACCCCAGCAAGGAAGAATGCACCAGGATTCCAGACATCTGTGTCCACAGGAACTCCCAGTCTCTGCAAGCAGACAGGCAGCCGCTCTGCTGTCCCTTTGCTGGCTGAGGAGATGTTCCTGGCAAATCTGGCTCTCAGGCCCCCTCTGTGAGTGAGCTGCGCAACAGCACCCTAAAGAGCAGCTGCTGCTGGTGGGCTGGGCAGGGGCTGAGGGGGAGCCCAGGTCTTCAGAGCACCGCAGCGGGTGTGTGAGGTCACATCTGGGCATCGGTAAGCAGGTGTGAGTAGTGTGGGCACCTAGAGGACGAGAGCTGGTCCCATCCAGGCTGCCTGCCCCCAAAGCCCTTGGGTGTAGGAATAAGTCAGCCAGAAGGGCTTTGGCCGGGCACCCAGCACAGGCTGTCGGGAAAAGTTCTACAGTGTTTTTGAATTAAGTGACTGAAGGGCTGAAGGCAGGCAGGCCAGCTTTTCATCCATTTTAGAAAATGCCCACAGCTCCTCTTGCGAGGCAGGTGAGACGAGAACTTGTGTCATGAAATATTTGTGATGGCTGTTCATTTGGCAACCCTCAGAAGGGGTGCCCTGGGGACCGGAGTGGGCACCTCCACTTCAGTGAGGCAGAGGCCTAAATTCACAGGGCGGGGTGGTGGGGGAGGCAGAATAGGCAGGTCCAGGAGGAGAGAAGAAAGAACAGCCGGCAAAGTGGAAGGTCTCACTTTGTTTTCTTTGTTTTCCTGCAGAAATGGCATGCCTGCTCCCTGAACTTCTCCACTGAACCCAGCAGGCACAGGGCCAAGGGCCACAGTCTTCCAGGGGCCCATGAAAATGTTTTAATTTCTTTTAAAATCAGGGGGGAAAATGAATTTTTAGATGGAAGAGAATGTCTTAATACGTAATATTTGTCACAAGGCCAACTCAGTTACAAATTATTATTTTTAATATTTTTTAATGGAGGAAGGGGTCCAGGGGGGGGTAAAGGCGCCTGGAACACAGGGCAGTCTAACTGGGTCCTGATGCGCCTGCGCTAGGCTTCTCGCCCTAGGGGGTCCAGTTCTCCAAGCTCCCCTGGACCACAAAAGAGGACGTGGCTGGGCTCTGTCCTTTGTGACTGCCTTGTTAATGTCCCGTTCTCCCACCCTTTACAAGCGGGAGCTCCGAAGACAAAAACAAAGATTTCACTCGCCTTGGCACCAACTTCACTCTGGGCCCCCGGTGAGTCCCAGGCCTCCTTTTGTCCTGCTCTCCGCCCTGAGCGTTTCCAGACTTTGGAGGGAGACCTGGGAAGGGCGAGCTGGAATCAGCCTGCTGACTGAACTCCTCTCCTCAAGCCCCTCTTCCTGGGCCCCTGCCACTCCAAGTCCGGGAAAGGTGCTGGAGTTTCCCTGGAACTGGGGGTGGGAGAGGCCTTGGGCGCGGGCTGCGGGGCCGAGGCAAGCGCCGCGGAAGAGCGAGGGCTCGGTGCGCCCCTCTCCCCGGCAGGCTGCACGGTTAGCACTGCTGCCCTCCGGCGGGTCCCGGAGACGCTGAGCGCCCGCGGCCGCGCACACGGCTCGTGTTTCCGCGGGGCTCGCTCCCGGGCCTGGCTCGGGGCCGCCGCCGCTGCCGCCGCCGCCGCCCCCTCCCGGCGCGCAGGCTGCTCTCCAGTCGCGGCCACAGGGTAGCGCTCGGCCCCCCTCTCCGCGTCTCCGCCTCCGCCTCCGCCGCGCTCGTCCCCGGCTCACGCTGCCCCCGCAGCTCCGGCTCGGCGCAGGCAGGAGCGGCTCTCAGGACGCCGAGCCCGGCCAGCGGAAGGCGGCGGGCTCGGCGAGCGGCGGCGGCGACCGAGGTGGGCGGCGGCAGCGCGGCCGAGGAAGGCGTAGGGGTGGCTGCAGCTCCTCCCGCCGGGGCGGTCGGCGAGCGCCGGGCATCCGAGGGGACGCCGAGCCCCCGGGGCCGGGGCTGCTCGCCGGGCTCTCGGTGCGTCTCGCCGAGAGCTCTGGCCAGGGCGCGGCGGAGGGCAGAGCCGCCGGTCTCCATCCTAGCGCCGGCAGGAGGCTCTGTGCCGGAGCGCTGGCTTCAGCCCGGGTCGCCGATCCCAGCAGCCGCCCCTGCCGGCCCAAAGCTGGGGTGGACATGGGCGCGCGGGGCTGTGTGCCGGGCCGCAGGACCAGCAAAGTTTGCTAGCCTCCTGGGCGCAGAATCGAGGGACACCCGGTCCCGAAGCCCCCGGAGGGGACCCAGAATCTCCGGATTCAGCGCGAGGGCGGTGGAGCCCAGAAGGGCGGCTCGGCCCCGCCAGATACCTCCTGCAAAGTTAGAGAAGAAAACTTCAGCTCCAGGGAGACTCGGACCGTTATGCTAACCGCGCCCCCCGAAACTGACACCCCCGAACGAACCTCAGCACCCGCGTCTGCCGCCGCGCTCGGCTCGGAACGCGCCCCGGGGACCGGGCGCCTGCAACCACGGTGACTGCGAGGGCCCCGAGAACCCTACCAGGGGCGGGGAGGAGCGGGGGGCGGGCAACGTGGCCACCGGAGGAAGTTTCCTGAAGTTGTCCGCGTATTCCGGAGCTCGGCCAGCGACCCGGCCGGATCGCGGAGGCCTCCTTGGCTGGGAGAAGAAGTCGGAGTTGGGGTGCTAGGGGAGGCAGGCGCCCGAATCCGAGAGGGCGGCTTTGCCTCTTTCTGTTGGCTCGCCCCTCTCCTTCCGGGCGCGCGGCCGGCATCGGACTCGGACAGCAGAGGAGGAGGGATTGGGGTCGCCAGCGCGGGCCCTCCCGGGCACAGTACGCCTGGGACCCAGAGCCGCGTAGACAGTTTCCCGGGACCAAGCCGCGGGGCGCCGGACCCCACGAGGATTATAAAGCAGGACGGAGGGGAAGGAGACCCCGGAGGACCCTCTCCGGGCTGGTCACCATGTGGCAGCTGCTGATCTGGACTCTGGTGGCTCTGTATCGGATCCGCGAGGCTGGAGCCCAAGGTACTGGGGACTATGCCCACGTGGGGCTGGGAGGGGGCTCGGAGAGAGGGCGGGCAAGGGGTGGCCAGCGGGTCAGTGTGCTCAGCCTAGACAGCCCTCTCTTGGGAGTTTCAAGACCCCCCTCCCCAAGTTTGGGGGTCTCTCTTTCGGGTGGGGCATGCTCTCTGAGACTCGTGGCTTCTGAATGGGGAAGGTGGGGTCGCCCGGCTGAGAAAACCCTAAGGTGAGGAGGGAGGGACACTCCTCCTGTCCCCGCCGGCTGCCGGAGGGTGCCCTCGGGCCGGCGTGGGAGGGGCGCGCCATTCGGTGCCGGCTCTACGCGGCTCCACTGAGCTCGGAGGCCGGGCTTCGGGTTCCCGCTCGGCGTCCGCGGGAAAGGGCAAGGCCCTGCTGGGCAGGCACTGGCCGCCCTGGGGAGAGGGAGTGGGGCGGGCGGGCGCGCGCGCGCGGGGAAGGAGCGGGGGGGGGGGATGCTAGGCGCCGGCTTGGTCCTCCCTGGAGGGCAGCTGCCCTGCTTGGCCCGTACTGGAGCCCGCGCCTCGCTGCTGGCCGGCCGCAGGGGCCGGCGGTGCTCCTCGGCATGGGCCTGGGGCCGCGGGTGCAGCCGCGAACCCATGGGGGTGGTGCACAGGGAGGGGCTGGGGCCTCCTTCCCACCACCTCCAGACACGCCCCGCACCCGCCCCTGCCTCCAGCCTCCCCTGGTCGCGGGTTGTCTGGCGCCTGTGCTTTGACCTGGGCTGCCTGGAGCAGCCTGTGCTGGAGAAGAGCTGGCCGTTTGTGCGGTGGGAGTGTTAGAAAGGATGAGGCGGGATCCGCGCAGTCCCTTTCTGGAGGGCGATGTCCAGACGTCCCTCCGGTTCCCCGGCGGGTCAAGGCGGGGAAGGGCCGCTGCACCCACGCTTTCTTGCTTTGGGGTTCGCGGATCCGCACAGCGGTGCCAGCGGTGTCCGAGCGGCGCCTGCTGGGGGCCCGGAGAGATGAGTCTAAACCTGGGCTCCGCTGGGCCTTGCCTCTTCCAGGCTCAGGAGGGGACCGGACCCACCCGGGGGCGCCGGACTGCGCGGGGGAGGGGGGCTGCAAGCCGGACAGGGTCCCACTCTACACCTGGGGTCGTGGAGCCTGTGGGGAGGGAGGAACACGAGTCGGGCAATCTCCAGAGCCAGGATCAAAGATGAAAATGATCGGCTCTCGCTCACAGGGTTGAGGGGATGATTTTACGAGGTAATTTAGATAAAAGCACTTGGAAATTTTGCAACGAGATCCATAAATGTAAGGTAATAAAAGTTATTATTTTTATGATCGTCATAAAAATTTCCAGTAGAAGAGGACCTCAGAGGTCATTTTATTCTAGTGGCCATTTAACAGATGGGGAAACTGAGGTCCTGCGGCAGTAAGTGATTTTTCTGAGGCCATTTGGTGATGTGGGGTCGGAGTCAGGGCTTGGGCCATGTGAGTTCTGAGACCTTTTCGTGCCTGGCACTAGGCAGGGCCCCTCTAGGCAGGGTGCTGGGAGGGTGATTCTGGCAGAGGAATGGGCTGTAGTCTACCAGGGGTGCCTTCTGGGTATGTGCTGAGATGCCCGTGGAATTCCTACCCAGAAGACGGCCTCCGAGGGGTGTCCGTCCGTCTGTCTGGATCCTTCTGGTCTCTTGACTGCACATTCACCAGTGACCATGTGACTTCCCTGGGCAGGTGCTCACCAGTTCTTGTCCCATCCATGACCAGGCCCTTTTGGAGTCCCCAGGGCACCTGGTGGCTCTTCCTTCTGGGACTTCCTGTCCCCTCTTCCCCGCCTCCACACCTGTGCCGTCCACCTGAGGCCAGGATATCCACCAGTGTTGCTGAAGTGAAGGCCAGGCTACTCCCATCCCTGCGCTTCCCACGGGAGGGCCGCGCCTGCTGTCTGTCAGAACTGCGCAGGTCTCTGATTGATCTGCTGCCTTTTTGTGTGTCGGGCTGCCCAGGGCCCCTGCTGCTCCATTTGTGCTCTCTGGCTCCAAGAGTGTTTGTTCGCCAGCATCAGGTCTCCTCCTTCCATTTGTCTTGGGAGCAGCAAACCCTGCAGAGGATTGTGGGAACAGGGAACGCAGCCTCCTTGCCCCTGCTTGGGGGGCAGTGCTGGTTTGCATGTTGGAGGGGTGGGGTCAGGATGCAGGTTCCTTTCTTATCTACTCTGGGGTCAGTAAGTGAGTTTCTTTGAGTCTGAGACCATGCCGTGGATCCTTGGTCTGCAGTTGAAGGTTCTTGCACTGTCTGGTCACTTCTGAGCACAGGAGCCCCACTCTCCCTTGAGACAAACCTCACACTGGCCACACCACTGGATTTTGGTCTAGACCTTGCTTAGTTTTGAGGGGCTTTTTGCCAGGTGCTGGGACTGAACTCCATCACCTGGATGAACTGAAAGCCACTATTTGACCATATCCCCACCATCTGATGTACCATGATTCAAACTCATTTCGTATGTGAAGTTCAGTGACATTGTAGGAAGAGAATTGGCTTTGGCAGCAGAAAGAATGGGCTCTCGTGATCTGGCGTTGCTGCTTAGCTGCACAGAGGTTTCGGAAAGTCTCAGCCACTCAGAGCCTCGGTTTCCTCATCTGTACATTGGGAACAGTAGCTTCTCCCTTGCAGAGTTGACACTAGAGGATTCAAATGCCCTGGCAGGTGTTCCCCACATAGAGGTGCTTCACACTTGGCAATTGCTGTTAGCATTTTCAGTATTTTAATGCTGCATGTCAGGGAACCCTGAAGAGTGGTGCCCTGCCACTCCCCCAAAAGACCTTGAATTCCTTTTTCTTACCCAGGAGCTGTCTTGAACTTTTTTCCATGAGTACCTTTGCGGGTCTCTGAGTGGCCCTTAAGCTCTTAGCTCTCTGGGAGCTGGTGACCGTGCAGATTCGTGTGCTCCCTCGCAGACACTGGGATTGGAAAGGTTGGGCGAGCCTGGTTGACTGCATTCTCTGAGTGCAGAGAGAGAGTTCTCCTGTGCTTGCAAGCTTGCTTTCTGCTGCGGGTCATCCTGGCCACCCCAGAGGCCGGAAGGAGGGCAACAGGCACCTAACCAGCTGGTCCAGAAGATTCTTTCAAGAGAAGCATGCCAGGGGAAGACCAAGAGGGCGTTGGCACTGAGTGAGCCAGGCAGTGGGGAAGCCCTGGAGAGGTGCGGGAACTCCTGCTCTGGAGCTCCTGGAGGGGTCCAAAGGGAGAAAGTTTAGTGCTGGGAGCTAATCACAATAAGAGCCCAACAGCGCACAAGGGAGCAGGATGAAAGTTTAATTACATGGTGTGGCTAAGCTGTAATTATTAATTACTGACAGCAAAAAATAACTTATTGATCAGGGCCTCTTGCTAATTACCAGGAGGCCGGGTGTCGCGCCTGCCTGGGGCTCAGCCATCTAAAGCCCCACACCAGAGAGGGATGGGAGGTGTCTGCTCTCGGTTCCCTTCTCCCGTGCACCTTCTCCCCCGCCCTATGCGCCCCTAGGCTTCAGCTGGGGATCTGGAACATTCTTGGGGTGGGTAGATGAGTGACATGGGTTGGCTGCTTCTACCGGCTGCCGGTGATCCCCCTGCCTAGGATGAACCGAAGGCCAGCTCACATGGGCTGCCCACACCTGCCTCAGGAACCCTCCCCTTCATGCATTTGTTCTGCAAATATTGATCGACCACCTCTCCCTGTGTCCTCTACTGGAAGGCTAGAGTAGGGGCCAGGGAGTCCATCAGGGAAGGGAGGCTGGGAAGGAGGCCAAATGCTTTACAGCACATCTCTGTTTTAACAGTGCCCCAGCGGTGGACTTTTAAGATGATGTGTTGAACTGCATATTGGTATGCATTTGACCTTGTGCCCCAGGACACGGCCGGGCTCTAAGCTAAAGATAAGGGAGAGTGGGCTTGCTCTCTGACCTAAGGACAAGTGGAATCACAGCCCGGGACTGGGAAGACACAAAAGTCATCTAGAACTGTTCTCTGCCCACAAACCCTGGACAACTGGCCATTGGGTCTGCTTGCACCCCCGTGGTGCCCAAGGACGCACTACTTGATACAAGCTGGTCGTTAGAGGGTCCTGCTTCATGTTGATGAAGGCATCAGCCTCCTAGTGACTGGCTGCCCCAGGATTTGGCTTAAGGCCTTTGGATGGGCTGGAGCCCCCTCCCCTCTCCCCCCTGGCTCCTTGCCCCTCCAGGCATCGGGAGGGGAGTTAGAATTGATGCTGGGTGCCACCCTGCTGCCTGTGGGGGTTCCACCCGGCTCCCCCTGGAGCACCCCACGGAGGACCTGGGAATTAGTCATCATAATTTGGGGGCTTGGGATGCCAATAGCAACTAACGGGCCAGCGCGGCCCACTGCCTGTAATGGAAAGGAAAACAGTCTGGCTGCTCAGATGCCCCTGAGCTCCCCGCCTCCCAGCGCCTGCTGTCCACACTCTGGGCAGGAGGCAGGCCAGGGAGCCATGCTGGGCAATGGACTGTCCAGGGCTGCTCGGGGCCTTGGGGGAAAGGGAGAGGGGGCAGCTGCAGAGCTGTCTCATCAGACGCCCTGGGCCAGGAGTCCAGGGCAGGGAGCCCTGGCTGAGCCTGGGAGTCTCTGCCAGGCCCTTCTGACAAGGGAGGTGCTCGTAGGGGGACGGCTCCCAGCCTGGGCTGCCCCTTTGAGACCTGCCTCTGCTGCTGGGCGATGGTGACTTGAGCCTCGGTTTCCTCATCTGTAAAATGAGTAAATAGAACAGAAAAAATTCCCATGTCTTCCTCCCGGGGTGGTTTGGGTGATTAAATGCAATTATCCAAATTGCTCTAAAGATGCTCTTAATAAATGTCATGTTTATTAAATATAAGCTTTAAATAATGCTCATAGTGTGCTGGTCAGACGGCTCTGAGGACGCCAGAATCACTGCCCTTCCTCTTCCCATGCGAAGCCTCCTCTGCCGCTGTGTGGCCGCCATCCCTTCCCCCTGTCCTGTCCCCCCGAGGAATGCCTTCGCTCTCCGGGAGCTCCCGAGGTGCTCCTCCCTGACTCTTGAAGTTCCTGCTGCTCCTGGGGGTGCCCACTCCCCCTGAGGTCTGCAGAGTCCGCTCGTTGTTTCCTTCGGGTCCCTCTTGTGTCCCTCCTGCATCTCTGTGCGCCCCACACTGGCACCTCTGAGCATGCGCCCCTTTCCCAGCAGCCCTGGGACCCCCCCACCCTGCTGATGTCTTGACCCGCCTGCTGCTTTACCCTTGGTCTCTCCCAGAAGGGAAAGGGCCTCATTGCATTCCTAATATGATGTCCCTAGCCTCTAGGACAGTGCCTGGCACCGACGAGGAGCTCAGCTCATAGGGATGAGTGAAGGAGTGGACACTCTCCTGAGGGACACAGCCCTTGTCACCTGGCCCTGTCTGCTTCTCCCTTCCTGTCGGCCTCCTCCTGGTCTCCCTCCCCACCGTGCCCTGGAGCCCTCCTAGTCCTTCAGCCGAGGCCCCCATTGTGGGAGCCCCCCCACCGCAGTCACCTCCTGGGCTTACAGAGGACGGAGGCCGGCTCCTTCCAGGCTCTGGCCCCACAGGTGAAGGGGCTCTAGCAGGCCTGGCCTCTGGGTCAGGTGGCTCTGGGGTCCTCACTGACTCCGTGCGAGCTGCGCTCTGTCTTTACGGCATGGAGGGCTGGGGTGATGCCCCGCCGGGCCGTGGACGCACCGTTTGAAATTCGCGGAGCCCAGGAGGGAGAGAAAGGCTTCCGTCATGGTAAATGCTGCATCCTTCTCTCCTGGGACAGCCCCCCTATCCAGAATTGGTCCCACGGTCCCACCCCACCGCAAGGGAGCTGGGAAGTGCCGGAAAAGAGCTGGCCCGCCTGCCCTGGTCACGCCCGGCATTGCTTCGTCTCCACGGAGAAGGACCGTGGACTCTGCATGTCACACAGGAGACGGGGCTGTTCCGAAAGCAGACCGCAGCCCCTGTCGTCACTTCCTATAGAGAAGCGGTACACGAGTGGCAATCTGTCCCTTGGAACTGGGGTGGCCAGTCTCTGTCACTGTCTGTCCGTTCCACTTGGGGCTGAGTACTTCACATTCCCAACCTCTGATTCCTTGTCTATAAACAAGGATAAAAGCCTAAAATAAGGTAATACCAGTGAGCGCTCAGAATAAGGCTGACATTATAAGCACTTAATCAATTAATTGAACTATATTTGTCAGTCGTGTGCCACTTAGAGACAGGGACACGTTCTGAGGACTGCGTCACGAGGTGGGTTCTCATGGTGGGAACATCACAGAGTGGGCTCAGGCAAGTGAAGGCAGCACCAGACCCCACGTCACTAGGCGGCATGTGCTTTAGGAACATCAGTGTCCCGTACGTGGTCTCTCGTTGACCAAGACGTCATGGCGTGGCTCTCCTGTGGTGGCCCTCCGGGGGGTCCTGAGGTCCTCGGCTGGCATTTAGCGCTCCGACTTTCTCCGCGGGTGTCTTTACTGTACATTTCACCTCCGTCTTGTCTGACCTCACTTCTTCTTGCGTTTTCCCAGCTGAGACCTTGGGGGCTTTGTCCCCGTCCTGGAGCTCCGCCCTGGCGCCCTCACTAGTACCTCTCAGACATGGCAGGGTGCGCAAAGCCACTGCCTGCCACAGTCCTTCCTGTCACTCCATATGTGGGTAAACTGAGGCTCCAGCTAGAAAGGCAGGGAGCCAGGATTTGAACCCGGGGTTCTGGGTCCTCACACCTGTCCACTTTCCACTGTCCCACGCTGCCCTGCTCCCCCGTGGCTCTCTCTCCCGTCTTCTCAAGGAGAGGTGGCCTTTGGCCAGTGAGGGATGGGCCATTTTGCCCTAGGAGAGACCAGGGCTGGCCAGGGAAGGGGGTAGAGTGTGGATATAAGCCCCGAGTTCGCCCTTTGTCCTCCTGCGGGTCCTCCCGGCTCACGACCCCACCTGGTGGTGTTCGTAGGGGCCTGAGCTGGCAGAATGAGAGCGCTCCATCCCCCGCTCTCCTTCCAGCCCTCCCCGGGGCTGGGATGAGCTGCTGGAGGAGACTCCTTCAGGCCACTTGGGACATTTATGCCAGTGACAGAGCCACACAGGCTCTGGTAAACGGAACAGGGCATGGGGTGGGGGAGGGGAGGGGAAGAGAGCCGGTTAAAGTTTGATGCCACCAGGATGCCACTAGTGACCCAGGGGGACCATGAAATCTTGATGATGTGATAATCCTGAGGGAAGGAGATGGTCCTGGTTGTAATGAGGCCCATTCGGGGCATTCAGCTTCCGAGTGGACCCCGGCGGCTCTCCAGGACGTGCTGGAGCCAGGACCCTGGACACCTCCTCGGGGGGACCCCTCGGTAGGTGTGAACTGGACAAGAGGTGGGGTGGGGTCTGCGAAGGGCCAGGAATATGGCTGGTAGCTAATGGCGCGGGTCATTGTGGCATCATAGCAGTTGGTGACGAGTCTGCTTTGAACCAGGAGAGCCAGTGCAGAGTGTGGCATTGGAGGGCCCAGGGGGGACACCAGGGCCTCTAAGGACCCTGAAATATGGACGACCTTCTGGGTTCCGACCCTACCTGCCATGGACTGCTCACGTGACCAGGGCTGCGTGACGCAGCCTGTCTGTAAAGTGGGGGTGACAGCCGGCTCACCTCACTGGGTCAAGACAGGGTTCGGTGCTAAGCTCCTAGAACAGTGCTCAGAGCGTGGGAGGCTCTAAGGAAGCCTAAGAGCTGTCTGTCCGTCCCTACCATCCTCATTTTGGGGACTCAGAACCAAGCCAGACCTGGGCCTGCCCTGTGATGGGTGGCCTGGCCTCTGCACGGTCTCAGTTTCCTCTGATCTGCCCAGTCTTCCAGTGGCATCTAGACTTCTCCTATTGGGCCGAGATATTCTTTGTCTCCTCTTAAGAGGGGGTGGAGCAGTCCTGGCTGCTCAGGCCTCGGGGTGAGTGTTTCCCCCGGGTCCTTTCCTGAGACCGCAGAGTTATCTGGGGAGTTTCACGGACTTCCTATTCTCCCTGCAGCCCCAACTCCAGAAGGGAGGTGACCAGAGGGGTTGACAGTGTCAAAGTCCAGAAATAGTAACTTGCCAAGGTCACTTGATTAGTAAGAAAGGGACGAGGCCTGCAGGGCAGCTCCTTCCGGGCCGCTGCTCCTGGCCTGGCCAACAGATCCCCCCAGGAAGGAGGGGTTCCGTGCTGCTGGGGGCATTCAGGAGCAGTTTCACCTGACCACAGTCTTGTCCCCAGCTTGGGCAGTCACAGGGGTCCGCATGGGTTCCAGCCCAGGACAAGCCTTTCCTTGGGTGGCCCATCTGCTTGCCACAGCCTCGGCCACAGGGTCTAGATGCTGAGCTCCGTCACTACACCCCCGTGCTCACACGGCCCTGGGGACCCCCACCTCCAACCCTGGCCCATGGTCCCTGTGCCCCCCTGCTGGCCCTGCTGCCCTGCACCAGCCCTGCCCCCAGCTCAGGCTGCCCTTTCTACCCGGGACCCCGAGCACTCTTCCCTCTCCTCTCCTGGAGCCCTCGCCCCCTCCACTGACCAGAGTCCACCTGTCCCCCGCTGTCCAGTGTGAAGCCATCCTGACCACCCGCCAGAACCCCGTCCCTGAGGTGGCAGGCTCGCAGGTGCCAGCAGCTGCAGGCCTGTTGGGCACTTGGGCCCTGTTGGTTCTGAGTGATCTTGTAATGCGTGTGAGGCTGATTTCTTTAATCATAGACTCCTTGAGTTTAGATAATAACCCTTCATCAACAAGGACTGAGGTATTAGACTTCAATTATTTTTCCCAATTAATGAACTTCACCCAAAGGGAGCCAGAGAGAAGGTAACAAGTTCACGACGCTGCGTGGGCCTCAGAGGCCTCCGGGATTCTCAGAGGGTCCCGCTGAGAAAGGCCTCGTAGCCTCTGTGGCTGAAGTGTCCTCATTAGGAAAGCAAGGGGACATCCAGACAGCAGTTCCAAACTCACCAAGGGGCCTCTATCGGGGAGGGTAGACACCCACCCTGGCCCTGCAGTCTGCCGCCCGCTGTCCACCCGCATGACCTTGACCTTTCTCGTGTTTTATTTTTTAAATATCTGGAGATTTGCATTCTATTCCACGGTCTGTCCGAATTCTATTTTAAACCATAAAGAATACTTTAAAGCTACTGGATGAAGCTAGAAGACGTGGCTGGTCTTCTCGGGGGCTTCCTGGATCCCCCCAACCCCCGCCATATATGTCAAAACCCGCTTTGAAGGACTCGGATCAACTGATTTCTTGGGTCATAGCGTCTGTAAGACTCTAAGATGCTTTACATATGAATTTTGACCCTTTGTATTCAGAAATTCTGATGTTTTCTGTATAGACCTGCCTTCTGGAGCACCTGTGTGCCAAACCCAGTGGCCTCTGGGCCCCCATGACCGTCCACCACGACCGGTCTGTGGTGATGCTTCCCACGGGGGAGGCTGCCATCCGCCCAGGGGACCCTGCCGCGGTCTGGTGGGTGTTTCCTGGGTTCTTCGTCAGCTTGAGGTCTGTCTCCTGCTCTCTGCCTCTCCTCCCTCCTCCTTTCAGTCTGGACCAGGCCCACAGGGCCGTACGTGTTTGGAATAGAGTGGGCAGCCCACTGCGTGAGGGTCTGAATCACCACTCTGGGCTCTGGGGAACCGTCCTGGGCACGGGACCCTTTTCATCTGGCTGTGCAGGTGACCCAGGAGAGCTGGCCAGGTGAGAAGAATGGCCTGGGAAAGAGCTGACCTGCATCACTGTCTCTCTTACAAGTGACGTGACCTGGGCAAGTTCCTGAATGTCCCTGGACCTCAGTGCTGACCATGTTAATAACTGGACTCCTTCTCGCCGGCCTCCTTCATAGGTAGGGGTGAGGGGTAAATGGGATATCTGTGGAAACTACTCCCATAAATTTGAGGTTTTATGAAAGAATCCAGTAAGCGCATTCACCTTAGGGCCTAGGAGCTGATAATCAGGGAACACGTAGGTTCTCTGTGGTGTTTGCATTTATCTTCAGAAGAGGCAGCTCTGAGCACCAAGCTCTGCGCCCGCTGTGCGTATTTTGTTTTCTTTGTACCGGGGATTGAACCCAAGGGTGCTAAACCACTGAGCCACGTCCTCAGCCCTTTTTACTTTTTATTTGGAGACAGGGTCTTGCTAAATTGCCTAGGGCCTCCCTAAGTTGCTGAGGCTGGCTTTGAACTTGCTGCCTCAGCCTCCCAGGTGTGCGCCGCTGAGCTGGACTAGCTGCGTGTTCTTGATCAGGCTCTGGTATTTCCTGCGTCCAGCGGGCTTCCCAGGCTCCCACTGGGCAGCCAGCCTGGCCCATCACTGTTGTGAGCCTCTAGCTGCCCTGGCCTGGACTTGGAGCCCAGAGTGGAGGAAGAGCGCCTGCCCTGAGGCTGTGCCCAGCACCGCATCACATTGTTCAGTCAACCCTGCGGTCTCCTCCCCAGGGGCAGCGCTCATTGGCTCCGCTGGCTCAGCTGGGTGACCTTTGACCTCCCCACTTGGAGCCCTTGTCCCTGCCAGGATGCAGTGTCTGCAGGCAGGGGTGGGCTTCAGGGCAGGCCTTCTCAGGCCAGAGCTGCTGAGGAGGGCCGGGGGGAGTTCCTCATTAGCTCCGCTCCAAGCTGATTATCAGTCTGTGCATCACTGGGTGAGAAACGGCTGTCGCCAGGACAGTAATAAATACGCCGCTGTCAGTGTTGATGTGATTGCACTAATGAAGAGAAATCAGACACCGCGGCTCTGGGTGCTGGAGAGCTCTGTCCACTGCCCGTCCCCCCGTCCAGGAAGAGAGAGGCTGGACGAGGAGGAGGAGAAGGGAAGTGTTGACCTTCAACCTCTCTCTCTTAAGGCCACAGGAATGAAGAACCCAGAAGGTTCTGGAAACCATCAGGATTAAGGAACATGGTTCAGCCCAGGAGGAGCGGCACTGTGCTGCGGGGCTCCCAGCCTCAGCCTGGGCCTCGGGCAGAGGGAAGCAGGACCGGTCCAGGGGACAGTGGTCCTTTTGACGGCTCAGCCTCCCCCGCAGGCCCTGGTCCGAGAGTGGTCTGGCGGAGGGCGTGGGGAGGACACAGACTCATTGTCCATGCCGCCCGGCTGCCACCTCGCCTGCGATGTTAGAGCTGATTGTGTCTCCAGGGACCTGGAATGCTGGCCCAGGGCAGGGCAGCCACCGGCTCCAGCATCTCTCCCACCTCTGCAGCGGCAGGCCCGGGGGCACGGGCTGGGAGTCCAGGCAAAGCTGAGATCCAGGCGCTGGCCGAGGGGGAGGGGGGCTTTGACCCATGACAGTGCCAGGCCTTGGAGGCACTGGGCAGTGCAGGAGGACTGATGGGAAGAGCCGGCTCTGTCCTTCCATCTGGGCAGGTGGCACTGCCTGGTGAGAGAGGGGGAGGGCGGCCTGGAGCGACCCTTGGGGGCTTGTTAGGGTGCAGATCCTGGTCTGCTGCGGAACTCCTGGAGGAAGGTCCAGGATGGGGCCTGGTAACTTGCATTTCTAGCAACTTCCCAGGTGCTGTTGGCATCCGTCCGGGGACCACACCTTGGGAAGACCTGGCATAGACGTTTGACCCAAGGAGGGGTGTTGCCGTGGCTGGACTGATCCACTGCCTCGGTGGGGTCTGGGCCCACTTTTACCACAGAGGCTGATTGATGCACACGAGAACATGACGTGTGGCCTTGTCCCAGGGAGTAGGGGTGCGACTCCCACTCTTTCTTCTCTTCTTTCCTAAAAAAATCCTTGTTCCCAGCATCTGTGTTAGGTAACTCTCCATTGCTATGACAGAATGCCTGAGATAATCAACTTGATAAAGGAAAAGGTTCACTTGGGCTCAGAACTTTGGAGATTTCGGCCCACAGGTGCTGAGCCCTGCTGCCTTGGGCTGGTGGCAGAGCACGTGACCCGGGAAGCTGCTCACTCCGTGGAGGCAGGAAGCAAAGAGAGGGGAGGAGGCCAGATTCCCTGTGTCATAGAGAACCGGGATCTTAAAGGTCCGATCACCTCCCGATAGTGCCACAGCCTGACACCCAAACCCTCAGGGCACAGACCTTTGGGGACACTGACCCACAGCAGTGTCCTTCCTTAAAATAAAACAAGAACCAGCCCAGGGGCTTCCCTCCTGCGGGCGATGGTCACCGGAAGCTCTGGGTGAACCTCCACGTGAGTCAGCGGGAGCAGGAGTCAGGAATGCTGTTTGCTTTCCCAGCGTTTTCTGAGCACCTCTGTGCGCCAGGCGCGGTGCCTAGGACCCAGCAAGGGCTCGAGCGGGTCCCTGGCCTCGGGTGCAAGACCACGTATCGGTCACGGGGGACAGTGAGGGGCGCGTGGTGCAGGTAGGGGCCAGGGGACCTGGGAGATCAGCAGTGACTGGAGAAGGCTGCCCAGAGGGGCCCCCAGGGGGTGTGCAGGGTGACCCCAAGTCCCGTGGACGGAGGGGGCCTGTCCTGCCTCGGGGACGCTGGGGCTCTGTCTCCATCCCCACTGACAGCAGGGGCCTTGTGCTCCTCCTGGTGCCCAGCCACCAGGGTCAGCTTGTGCCTGGTCACGCAGAGTGACTTCCTCAGAAGTGGCTTCTGCTGGGGGACCCTCTTGCTGTCTCATAAAGCGATGCGGACCTCAGGAGGAACGTGGCAGATGAAAGACGGGGCCGTGGTCAGACTGCACCCGGACAACTGCCAAGCGCTTTGGGGGCTTGTGGCTTCCTCCCTCTCCTCTTCCTCTGGCTCCGGGTCCTGGAGCAGCAGGTGAGTGTAGGGGAACTGGAGAATCGCTAGGGTTAGATTACAAAGGGCCTCCTCCTTTTATAGAGGAGGATATGGGACTGAGAGAAGCAAGTGAGGTGTCTCAGGCCTCAGAGCCGGAACCTGGATTTCATGTCCCCTTTGCAGGCTCCGTCCACTGCATTTTGGGGCCATCTGATTTTCTCCTCAGCTGGACAGCCAACCCGGGACAGGACTGAGATTTCTCTGGTCCCTCTTTCTCGGCTCCGTTCCTCACACAGGAATCTGAGCTATGGATGCTGTGTCAGCAGAAGTGGGAGCGGCAGCCGCGGGACAGCTGAGCCAGGAGCCAGGGGGGCAGCTGGAGTCCAGGGCCCAGCGCAGAGCTCAGCCGTGGAGCGGCCACAGCCCTGCGGGGGGAGGGCTGGGTCCAGAACCTGCCCTGGGGTTGGGGGTGACTGTCCTTACCAAGTTGGGGATCAGGGACCCAGAGTGACCGCCTTCTGAAGCCAGCGGCCCGCAGTGGTTTAGGGGTCACGCTCCCCAGGCCCCCGGGCCGTCCTGACTCCCCTCTGCTGCCCCAGATCTCACCCCCAGCACACAAGGCCGTGAGTGGGGCTCAGGGGGTCTGTAGTAGCTTTTGGAGCCACCCAGAACGCAGGACTCAGTGACAGAGCCACAAGGACGGAGCCTCTGCCATTTCCCAGACCTCCCTCTGTGAATCTCCCCTGGGATCTGCATTTCCAACTGTATGGATCAGGCATCAGACACAGAGAGCTCAAGCAGCTGCCCTGAGCTTGTGGATGGTGGACTGGGAATGGACACAGGGCCTTGCTGTCCACCAGTAGGTGTTCAGGGCCGCTCTTGCCCCTCCTGCTCCGCCTCTAAACTCTCCACGAAAGGTGTTTCCATGGCGGCCTGGAAATTGGCTTAGCTCTGCCGCTGAGAGGCCAGATGGCCTCGGCCAAATAGCCAGGCCTCGGCTTCCCCAGCTGGAACATGTGGATCGAAAGCAAGAAATGAAACTCCCTCGCACTCGCTCCCTCTAGGGACTAGCCCAGGGCCGTGCTTGGCGGCTGGGGATCGGCCCTAACAGTCCAGAGGCTTCTCCGGAGACCTCCATGCTCCCGACCCACCTGTAGGACTCCAACCGCCTGTGCAGCCTCTGCCCGTGACCTTGTGCTCAGCCTCTGCCCGTGACCTTGTGCTCAGCCTCTGCCCGTGACCTTGTGCTCAGCCTCTGCCCGTGACCTTGTGCTCAGCCTCTGCCCGTGACCTTGTGCTCAGCCTCTGCCCGTGACCTTGTGCTCAGCCTCTGCCCGTGACCTTGTGCTCAGCCTCTGCCCGTGACCTTGTGCTCAGCCTCTGCCCGTGACCTTGTGCTCAGCCTCTGCCGTGACCTTGTGCTCAGCCTCTGCCGTGACCTTGTGCTCAGCCACCCTGCCCCTCTCAGCTCCCTGGGTCTCCACGCCAGTTCCCACAGAGCACCCAGGACCCAGCTCACGCGGCGGGGAGGAGGGCGCTGAGCCCTGGAGACCCATCCCCACCATCAGTGCCACCTCATTCTCTGTTGACCCAAGACGATTCCAAGACATGCCATAGTCTTATGTGTCCCTAAGAAGGAAAAAAAAAAAACAACATATATATATATATATATATAATAATGGTGCCTTTAACCCACAAAAAGATGCATTCCGACTCCAGAGATGTAAAAATGAAAAAATAAAGTGAGCCTTTGGAGAGGGTGAGCTGCGGGGGAGCTGCTATCTCTTGCTGACCCTCGCCTGGCTCCGTCCTCGGTGCCTCATGGACACAGGGAACCCCAACACGATGGCCGTGGGTTTGGATGTGACTGTCCTAGAAAGCAAAGAGCAGACCAGACGAGTGGGTTCCAAAACCGCGGTCTGCTCATTTCACAGCCGTCCGCGTCTCTGGGATCCCCCGCTCCTGCCCGGCAGCCGCGCCGTGGCCTGTCGTCTGGGCTCAGATGGGCCAAGGTGGAGACGGCGCCCAGGGCTCAGATGCCCCCAGCACCCTGAACGCCCGCCCCGTCCCCAGCACCGTGGATCCAATGCACAGATAAGTTGGATCCAGTTCTGTGGACCAGGCCTCTCCTGGGACCGAGGCCCCGGGTTTGCCCCAGGCTCCGGGCGTCCTGCCCTCCCCCCACCGTCTGGAATGTGCTGGGCTCCAGGAGGCCACTCTGCAGTCCTGCTCTGGGCGCGTCCTCCTCCCTCTGCTCCTCCTATACCAGTGCTGACTCCTGGGCAGGGTGCGCCCCAGGAGGGGTGGCTTAGGTTCCTGCGCCTGGCCTGAGCAGCTGATGGCGGCTGAGGGGTCCCGGGGAGCCCCCTGGGCTGGGGCTTCTGAGTTGGATCCACTTGGCCTTTGCCTTCCCCTTGGGCCTGTCCCAACAGGGAAGTGACAGGGCCCTGGCTGACACGCCAGCTTCATCTGCCCGCCCTCGGGGCTCGGGGGTTGGGACAGAGGTTTCCTTAGATAGACAAGGCCCTCGGCAGTGGCCCCGACCCCGTCCCCAGCCTGGCCATCTGGTTGGTCCTTCACTGCAGACCAGGGAGGACAGGGGAGCAGTTCCCAGGCCTCAGGCCTAACCCAACCCTGGGCTGACCAGAGGCCCTTCCTCACTCCGCTCAGCGGGTGTGGGCCTTCGCCAGCCTGCCTGACAAACCCTGGCCACAGAGGTCACTGAAAGGCCCGCCCTGGAGAGTGCCCCGTCCCCACTGGCCGGACTTGCAGGATCTGGTGTGAAATGGACACCCGGGCCCCTCGGTAAGAATGATGAAGAGTTGCCAGACGGTGACAGAAAGTGTTAGACCGAGGCCCTAGGTCACCTGCCCAGGAAGCCCACCTGCCCACGGGGAGCCCTCCAGCACCCCCACCCCCACACTGCGAGGCTCCTGCTCTGGAAAGCAAAGGGGCCCGTTTTCCTGCTGCCCCACCCCTGGCCCTGCTCCCTGTCGGGGGCTGACATTCCAGCACCGCTCTTGTCTCAGACCCCAAAGGCCAGACAGGGATGAGGCCGAACAGCCGCCAGCAAGCCTAGAAACTTCTCCGTGAAGTTCTCCGGCTTTGTCCGGGAGGCCGGGAGCTGGAGGGTCAGGATGTGGAATTCCGTGCCTCTGTCGGTACCTGCCTGTCTGATCCTGCCTGGTATGCACCGCTCTCACCTCCGGCTCCTTACCTCATGAGAGGCTCTGAAGCCAGCATACCCTGCGGTCACCAGGAACCACCGCTGTGGGGCTCAGAAAGTGACTGAATCTCCCTCAGCCTCAGGTACCTCCCCTGCAAGGTGGGGGAGCCACACCCGTTGCTCAGATGGTTAGTCAGCTTCCCGTGACTATGACACATGCCTGAGGCCATGAGCTTGTGAAGACGAAAGGGTTCTGTGGGCTCTCAGTTGAGAGGTTTCAGTGCACCATCGGCTGGTCCCGTTTCTTTGGGGCCCAGTGAGGCAGCACCTGGTGGTGGGGGGTGTATGGCAGCAAAAGTCCCCCTTGTGACCACAGAGTAAAAAGAGAAAGAAGACACCCGGGTCCCACAGTCCCCTGGAGGACACGCCCCAGTGACCTGAAGATCTCACGCGGCACCCCATCCTCAACGTGGCCACCACCTCCCAAAAGTGCCACGCTGGGGACCAGGTCTTTATCATATGGCCCTTAGGGACTTTCTAGATCATTCAGAAAATGTGGGGCGCCTTCTATCCAGGTCTCTCCTTCCCTGCGATTGGCTGATTCTTTGAGGGAGTTTGGGAAGGTCCTGCCAGGCTGGTCCCCCTGTCGTGCTGCGGGGACATGGAGCAATGGCCTCCTGGTGGGTGCTCGGCCCGGGGCTCTGCTGTGCCTTCCCCAGGTTAAGCTGGCTTCGCTCGGGGCCTTGGGTGCACGGGTTCTGTGGGCGCCGCAGAGTGGTGCTGGCACCCGCCCTGCTCTGCTTACAGGGCGCTGGCAGCGCAGGCTCAGCCGACCCCATCGGTCTGCTCCTTAGATCCTCAGGGGACAGGCGCGCCCCCTGGGGAAGCCCTGAGCTCTCTCTGGCTGTTGGGAGGGGGAGACACTCCTCTGCACCTGAAGCTCTCACCTGGGGGTGTGTGCGCCGGGAGCTGCCGGCTGCCTGTCTCTGGTCTGGTTTCTGTGCCCCTGGCCCAGCCCGCAGCAAGAGCCCTGGGAGGCCCCTGGAGCCTGAGGGTCTACCCAGGCTCCTGGAGGAACAGCGCAGAGGCCCCGAGGCTAACGGCTGTGTGCAGCGCTGGCTTTGATACAGCAAGGAGAAGGTGAAAAGAATCACCCCTTAAACTAACAGAGCCAGAGATGCCCCAGGGTTCGGGGTGCATCTCTTATTGAAGGGCGTCCCCTGCAGTGTGCATCCGCCCCCCAGCACCCAGCCTGGACCCACTGCGGGGAGGGAGCCCAGCGAGCCGGGGTCTGCAGGGGAGCTGACCCCGAGGGTCAGAGGCCAGCATCAGGGGATGGAGAGGCAGCCAGGCAATTCTTGGGAAGCCAGCCTGAGCCCTCCCTGCCGTCGCTGCTGGTGCAGACCAGAGTGGGAACTGAACTGGGTCAGGTGTCCTCTTATCGCCCACTGACCTCCGTCCTCCTTCTAGCCCCCCAGGGCCCCGGGCATGGGAGGGCTGGCATTCCCTGTTCCTCCGCTACCCAGGGCAATGGAAACCACCCGGGGGGTGGGTGGACGCAGATAAGACCTGGAGGCAGACTGCCTCTGCAGCCTTGGGCAAATGACTTGACCTCTCTGAGCCTCAGTTTCCCTATCTGTAAGTCAGGAGTGCTCAGCTCCCTCCAGGAGGTGGTGTGAGATCGAACAAGTTACTGTTTGTGAGAAGTCTTGGTCGAGTTTCTGGCCTAGACTTAGAATCACATAAACAGTTGTGGGGATGTAGAGACCAGGCTGGGGAGGGTGCCGGGCAGAGGCCTAAGGCTGGGCCACTGTCCAGAGCAGGGTGGGTGAGTGGAGGGCTGGACGGGGGGCCAGGGTCAAGGCCCTTACGCCCAAGCTGAGATGAGGAGCAGAACCAGCCTAGCCCTGCGCAGGCAGGCAGAGCGCTGGAGCATTGCTACCCAGGCTGGGTACCCTAGATCTGCAAGGCCCCAGCCCCTTCTGGGGCCCTTTACAGGTGGAAAGACACCCAGGTCCCCTGGGGGAGCGAGGCCAGGCACGAAAGGCTCAGCCCGTCCCCAGGTGGGGGAGAGGTGGGTCTCCATCTCACCATAGCATCTGCTCCCTCAGTGCTGAACTGAGAAGAGGAGGAGGAGCAGGCGGAGGAGGAAGACAGACCCCTGAGCTGAGAAAACTTGTCTGGGACCTGAAAACAGTTCCAGCTTCTGGAATCCAGGAGGGTCGGATGCAGGACAAGAGGGCATCGCAGAGTGGGCCGGGGTCCTGCCTGTGTCCACTTGGGGAATCGGCCTACGCAGAGACCCTGGGGACCGGGGCCAGGGGCTGGGGCCACGTTTCCAGTAGCTGCTGGCTTTCTGCGGCCCCAGGATGGAGGCAGCGCTGTTTCCCTGCTCAGCCGCGGAGGGCCCTCGGCTGGCTGAGGGGAGCCTGGGAGCCTGCTGAGGCTTGGGTGTGGGCACAGCATCCTGCCCGGTGGGGGACGAGGTGTGGGGCGCTGCCTCCGGGGGACATGTGCAGCCGTCTCTGGGCCCGTGCAAGCCGGCAGCCAAGGGCACCCAGAATCCGCTGTTCCCTCCCTCTCTCCCCTGTCGGTTTCGGAGGCCTGCCTATGAGGTGTCCGGACCTGGTTTCCTTTGTATTTATCCTGTTTGGGATTCACTGACCACTTTGAATCTGAAGAGTGTGGGTGTCCTTCACCAAGTGCCAGCATCAGCTCTTCACATTCCTTCTCAGCCCCGTTCCCTGTCTCCTTTGGGGGCGTCTCTGACCCTCTGTTCGGTGTTTTTTTTTTCCGATCTTTCCTCTCTCTTCTGTATTTCCATAGGCATATTTTCAAGCTTGCTGATTGCGAGCATGTTGTCGTTTATCTCATTGAGCTCACGGCTGCCTTAAAACTCACGTCCGCTGGTTTTGAAGTCTGGTCATTTGGGGGTCAGCTTCACTGGTCATCTCTTGTCTTGATAACGGGTGGCGTTTCTCTGGTTCCCTGTTGGCGAACTCCCTTCATACGTGTCCTGGGCATGGAGGAACTAGATTCTGCTACATTGATTCAAAGAGCGTCGATTTTATATTTGATTTAGTGGGAATTAACTGAACTGTGCTGGTGAGCTCTCTCGGGACAGTAGCGCAGTCTCAGTTCAGTTTTTACTCCTCAGCTGGGTCATTCGCAGTGTCCCCTAAGTGCGCATATTCAGGGTCAGCCAGAGATTCAGGCAGCTTGTCTGCATAGCATTTTGGGTTCCCTTTGGCTCTCAACTTTCTGGGACTCATCCCTTCTTTCTGGAGACCAGGTTTGCACTAAATTCTATACTGTTTCCTTTTTTAAAAGTTGACGTGAAATTCACGATATAAAATTGTCATGATACAATGCGACACGATGCAGTGGCATTGAGTATGTTTACCATGTCATGCAGCCACGACCTCTGCACAGTTTCAATACCTTCCACCACCCCAAAAGGAAACCCCCTACTCCCTAAGCAACTGTTTCTCATTTCCCCTCTTTCCAGTCCCTGGCAACCACCAGTCTGTCATGTGTATTCATGAATAGTTACCTATTCTGGATAGTTCCTAGAAATGGAATCACTTTGTATCTGGTTCTTTTCACTGAGATCTATCTATGTTGTATTAATATATCAGCCCTTCATTCATTTTTTATGGCTGAGTAATATTCCACTGTATGTGTCTGTCACCAGTTGTTTATCCATGGGTTTGTTAGTGGACATTTGGGTACTTCCACTTTTTGATTGTTGTCATGGTGCTGCTCTGAATCTATATGTGCATATAGTTGTTTGAGGAACTGTCCTCAATTCCTTCAGATACAGAGTTAGGAGTGTAGTTGCTGAGTCATATGGTAATTCTATGTTTAACTTTTTGAGGATCCAACAAACTGATTTCCACAGTTACTGAACAATTTCACTTTCTCACCAGCAGTACACAAAGGTTCTGTTTTTTCACACCAACACTTGTTATTTTCTATTTGTTTAATTATAGCTATCCTAGTGGGTGTGAAGTGGTGTCTCATTGTGGTTTTGATTTGTGTTTTCCTAACGGCTAACAATGTTGACAGTCTTTTCATATGCGTGTTGGCCATTTGTACGTCTTCTCCAGAGAAATTTCTAACAGAGTTGTCTGACCATTTTTAAAGTGTGATCCTCCTCTCGTCCTCCCAAGTTGCTGGGATTACAGGCACGCACCACCTCCCCTGGCTCCTTTGCCCATTTTTAAATTTTGTCTTTGTCTTTATATATTCTGGATACTAGACCCTTATCAGATATGCAATTTGCAAATATTTTCTCTCATTCTGTAGACTCTCTTTTCACATTCTTAATTATACCTTTCAATGCATTAAAGTTTTAAGTTTTGGTCAAGTCCAACTTCACTCTGTTTTCTTTTGTTATTGTATCTAAGAATTCGCTGATAAATCCACGGTCATCAAGATTTAACTCTGTGTTTTCTTCTAAGAGGTTTATGGTTCGGTTCCTCTGGGATGTTGATCCATTTTGAGTTTTTGTGTATGGCGTGAGGCAGGGGTTCGACTTAATTCTTCTGCATCTGCAATTCCCACTATCCAAGCTCTGTTTATCACAGAGACTGTTTCCGCTGCTGAGGGGCTTGGCAGCCTTGTCACAAACCAGTTGGCTCTCGTTGTGCAGGCTGGTTTCTGGACTGTTCCATCCGGGTGCTCTGAGTGTGTGCCCTCGGGAGGTGCCACAGTCGAGCTCCCTGTGCTGGGCTGACGTCACTGGCCTTCGGGTTAAAAGCCACGAGGCAGCACACGCACATGGCACCGTCTCTTTCTTCCAAGCAGCCGGGGTGCGCCAGGATCTGCCTTCAGGTAGCTGCTTGTTGGGGTCCTGCCCGGAGTCCACAGTCCCCAGCTGTGGGGCCGTTGCTCTTGGGGGGTCCGCTCAACGGGGTCAGGAGCAGCCCTGCCCCTCCTCCCCTGGCTTCCTCACCTTGGCTCCGAGTGAGAAGGGCAGGAGCCAGGAGGGAAGAGCAGTCACCTGTCGGGTACTCACCTGTGGAAGACTTGTCACGGGGCCCCTGCCCCCCTGAGTCCCCTGTGCCATCAGACACTAGGCACAGGGTCCGTTCCAGAGAGACACACCCTTCCTGTTAACAGGGCAGGAGGGAGACTCAGCCTGAAGTGGGTTTCAGTAGTTTCATTGAGTAAGAGGCTGTGACTCCACTGGGCCAAGGAGCGGGCCTTGGCTCTGCTCCTGGCTGGGCCCTGGGGTTGGCCTGAGCTGCCTCCAGGAGGGTCTTGTTTGAGCCACAGGAAATGAGTCGACAGACACCCTGAACTCTCCCTTGCCACAGGGAGAGGCGGGTTGGCACCAGGCCCGCTTCTGCCCCAGCCTGGAGCAAAGCTACCCGCGGGGGGCCGGGGGCGGAGCTAATGAGGGGACCGCTGTGTCACCTCCACACTAATGAAGGGGCGGTGCCTTGCAACTTAGCATCCCCCCCAGGTGTGCAGAGCTGCTTCCCGCCCAGCTCTCTCTGGCTGCTGTGGGGCGCAGTAGGCGTCCCTCTGTCCTGCCCAGCTTCCCTTCCTGGCCACCACATCCGGGGCCACCTGGGCCTCTTGGCTCCTCAGGCTCCAGCGAGGGGTTGACTCCTCCCAGAGCAGCTGGCCCTGCTGGTGGCTCCTCTTCCGTCGGTCTCCTGGGTTTCGGGGCCATCTTGAGGTTAGATCTCAGGACCAGGCGTTCATCTCACCACACCCAGGGCCGCGGGCTGACGGGGGACTTCCAGAGCTGGATCAAGAACTCTTTGGTTAATGGGCACAAAGTGCTTTGGAAACACAGACTGTTCGGTCGCGGGCATCATGGGCGCACTAATTATTCATGATTTCAGGAGAGCCCGTTAACTCACCAGGCGAGGGACTGGCGGGGTGGGGGTGGTAAATCCCTTAGGAGGACGCAAATAGTGGCGTCCCCTCCCCCGCTGCCACCACCGCCACAAGCCCCCTGTCCCTGTGTCTCTGTCCTGGGCGCACTGGTCAGGGAGACTGTGCAGCCGGCGGGGCGGGGTCTGTAGGCAGGGCCACTGCAGCTCCTGCTCCCCGCCCTGTTGCTGGGAGTTCAAGGTCAGAGCCAGGAGCTGCAGGGACCCCAGAGGCCTGGTTCTCCCCCTGGCCTTAGAGCAAGGCCGTGGACTCCGCAGTGAGGCAGGCTTCCCTGAGAAGAGCCCTGGGCCCTCCCCGGTCCAGAATCAGCAATGCCTCAGTGGTGACTCAGGTCTCTGCTGCTGCCACTGAACTGTCCCCTGGGCTCCCTCCTTGCTCCCTTTGGGACCAGCTTTGTTGCCCCGAGGCCCCTGGGTGCTCACGCCTATGGCCCTCCATCCCTCCATCCTGACACACGTGCACCCTGTGAGCTGCCCCCAGGCCTCCCTGCTCCTGGCTCCCTGGGAGACCCCTCCTCCACTCACCCCCCCACCTCCCGCCTCTCCCTGTCCCACTTCAGAGGAGCCTCAAGCCCTGAGCCCTGACCCTTCTCCAGTGTCCCTCCAGGCCTGGAAGGGGCACCTCCCCTGACCCCACCCGCCCACTCTCGGGCCCCTGCCTGGTGGGCTGGGGACAGCAGCCTCCTGTCCCGTGACCCTCTGCTCTGCGCTGGTTGCTTCCTTTCCTTCTTTTGGACCATCTTGGGATGTCCCTAGCCCCCGACCCCCAGGACTAAAACCCTGTTATTCCAGGAAAAGGGTCTGCCCGTGGGGACTCAGCCAGAGCGGGGACCACACCAACCACACACCCGAGAGACGGGCCGCCGGGGCCAGCTCTGCCGGCAGCGCCCTGGAGGTGGGCGTCACACGGCTGCCCAGTGGGAGCAGATCCCCGCAGCCTGCGGTGGTCCTCCCCGTCCTGTGTTGACACATATGCCCGGGACTCTGGTCTGTCTCCCGGGGTGCTGGGGGGCCACAGGGGGTGGGAGTTTGGCCTGCCCAGGAGAGAAGGGATGAGGGTGTGAAGGCCAGGCAGCCGGTATAGGGCCTCCCACGTCCAAGGGGCTTGCCTTTCTGGTCCTTCATGTCACCTGGGCAAGATGAGGGAGGGACCTGTTCCAGAAACTGGGTGATGTGCCTGCCTGTGCAGGCGGGGAAACCCTGATGCAGAGGGAAGAAGTGTGCACGTGTGTTCCCGTGCTTGTGTGTGTGCGCGCGCGTGTGTATGCATTCCTGTGCATGTGTATGTGCACATGTGTGTTTCCGTTTATGCGTTCCCGTGTATACGTGTGTGCACACGTGTGTCCCATGTATGCATGTGTACATGTATGTGTTCCTGTGTGTGTGTTTTCCCATGTATGTGTGTTCCCATGTACGTGCACATTTGTGCACACACGTAGGTGGTGCATTGTGGGTGTGTATATGTGTTGTTTCTGTGCACATACATGTGTTATTGTGTGTACGTGTGTGTGTATGCGTGGTTGTGTGCACGGGGTTGTGCGTGTGTTCCTCATTTCCCGAAGCCGGCCATCTTCCCACCCCTTCACTCTAGGCATCCCCTGGGGGTTTTGTTCTAGAACAATTCCAGGCCAGCCCTGGGGTCCCGCTTGATGGAGGAGCCTCAGCCTGGGGCTGGAGACAGGGACACGTCGGGGCTCCCTCCCTTTTATTGAACACCAGGGACAAGGCGGGCCAGCCTCATCCCAGGTGTTTCCTAAGCACTATACAAAGGACTGGGTTCCACAAGAACCCCAAAGGGACCTGCCCGCCCCCCAGGAGCCCGTGGCCCAGGTGGACTTGCACTCATGGGGGGAGGACAGCAGGCCGTACACTGTTGGGACACCAGAGGGTCTGGGTCTAGGGTCAGCTCTGCTGTGACCACCCCCTCTTCCCTTCAGGGGTTATGTCCTAAGACGCCCGCGGATGCCTGGACTTGGGCATGGTTCCAGCCGATGCAGACTGAGGTTTTCCCTGCGCATGCACAGCTATGGTGAAGTCTAGTTTATAAATCAGGCCAGGACGAGAATCACCGCAGTAACATAATACAGAAGACCAATTACAACAGTGAACTATAATGAAAGTTACTTCAAACTTACGAATTGTGTGTTTCTGGAATTTTCCATTTGATGTTTTCAAGACCATGCCTGACCTCCGGTAACCGAGACAGCAGAAAGAGAGATCGTGGGCAAGAGGGACGGCTCTTCTTTTCCTCTGGGGCCTGGAATTCATGGGCAGCATCAGGAGGACAGTGAAGCTGGAGATGTCCACGTCTGTCCCTTGTTGTGTCTTCCCAAGGCCCTAGAATGAAGTCCAGCCTCGGAGGCAATGCGTCTGGGCCGCGGTGTGCTGGGGTGTGCCCACACAGTTCAGAGGGTGGGGAACAAGGACAAGGGGCGCGCCAACAGCCGCTCCAGCGCCCAGAGCGCCCGCATTCCACGCCAGGTGTGGTTTGCACACTACCTAGGATGCTTGGGACACGTGTTCAGTCCAGCGTAGACCCACCGACTGGTCTCGGGAGACAGACCATAACCAGGGAATCCTATGGGACGTTTAAATCAAGTGCTGAGAGGAGCATGTCAGGGGCATTTTTAGGAAAGTGGAGGCGGCCACATAGTCCATCCTGGGCCATCCCTGGGCTGTGCTGTGAGGTGGCCGGTTGGGGACCTGGAGGCTGAGGGGGCTGGGGCCAAGTGGGCCATCAATGGTGGTGGGGAGGGGAGGCCAGTGCAGAGGCTGAGTGGGCTGGTCCCGGAAAGCTGGACTTTGTCTTCTGTGTCTTGGTGCCAAAGTTGGAGGGGCAGCGGGGCTTATTGATTTATTTTAATAGCTAGGTCTCTCTGGCTGCGCTACAGAGGGTGCACTTAATTCAGTTCAGGTCCCCGGACTCCTCAGAGATCCCCCTTCTCTCTACCATCACCGGCAGAAAGTAGCCCAGACTGACTTCCTTCCCGATGGAGTCCCTGAGGTCCCCTCCTGTCCTGCCCCTCCTCCCAGGGGCCTGGCTGGTGCACCAGGCCCTGGTGGCTAGAGCCCCGAAATAGAAGGGGAGGTGGAGCAGCTGGTGGGGTGGGGGGAGATGCCACTGGGAGGGGGTTGGCAGCCAACAAAGGCGTCCAGACAGAGTGATGGATGGCTGAGCCTGGGGGGAGGGGTGGCACAATGGCTCCGATGGCAGAGCCCCGCCCCCAAATGCCTGCAAACAGCTGACTGCCCTGGACAGCGGATGAACTGGGATTAGAACATCCTTTCCAAAGACAGCAGGACCGCCCCGTGCGACAATACAGGCCTGTCCTGGTGGCTTCAGGGCTAATTCCACAGGCCTGGACCCATCTCTTCCCAGGGGCCCGGGTCAGGGGACCTAGAAGGAGGGGGAGGGCAGGCAGCCCAGGAGAGAGGAGAGCCGCCACTCAGTGGCATCTCCAGGGAGAGAGGTGTAGAGCCACGGAGGGCCTGGGCTCCAAGGGTCAACCTGTCCATCCACGGGACTATGGTCTTGTCCAGTCTTGCTCTCTCTCTTAAATATATTTTTTTTGGTCGTAGTTGGACACAATACCTTTATTTTCGTTTGTTTATTTTTATGTGGTGCTGAGGATGGAACCCAGCGCCTTGAAGGAGCTAGGCGAGCGCCCCACAGCCGAGCCACAACCCCAGCCCCAGGCTTGCTGTCTTAACACCCACTTAACTCTGCAGGAGACGCCCCCCAAGTACCTCAACCCCTCTGCCCCCTGGCATGTCCCGTTCCCTGGCATGACCTTGGGCAGCTGTAAGACGGGACTGTTTTTCCTCCCCCCTGGGGTGGGTGGGGGACCAGAGGACACATGGCAAGGAGCTGGTGTACAGAAGCACCCCTGTGCTGTGGCTGGCCCCCACTCCCACACCCTGGGGTCAGGCTGGAGTGAGGGGCCTGAGCCAAGGACTCCGGCACCTTCCGAGGGTCACCCTGGTGTCGTCTTGGGCTCTTCTTCCACCTCCACCCCAATGAGACCCCCCACCGTGGGGGCTGAGGGGCTTTTCTGTCTGGCCGAGCCTCGGCCACATGCAGCGGGTCACCGGCTGGCCTGAGGATTTTATTTATCCTCCTCTGCATGAAGAGGCTACAGCAGGGGTGAAAGGAATTGATGTTTATTTTGATAACGAGTTCTCAATGCGTTTGCAAACTAATAAAATCAACTCATTAGGCTGCATGTTTAATTCACAACTGTACTGTGGGGAGACTTCCCTGGTGGCTGACGGGTAACACGGGTTCCCTCCTGAGAAGGGGGAGGGTCTGCAGTGTTTAAACTCCCTGTGACCCGCCGCCGTGGATCCTGCTCGCCCCTCCCCGTGCAGGCTCAGCCCGGTCCCTGTTGAGCCTGGTGACAACACCATCTGCCCCTGGTCCCTGGTGCCATCTCCCTGCGTGTGGGATGCAGGGCAGAGAAGGGCAGAGGCCTGGCTGGACTGCTGCTCCAACACCGGCAAGAACCTGGGTCCTGGAGGGAGGGGGACGTGGACCAGGATGGCGACCTCCCGTGGTTCGCTTGCGTCTCCCCAATGGTTGGTCCAGGACAGAGTCAGGTCTCACAGCAGGCCTCACGGTGCTCCTCGTGTGTCTCACTGATCACATGAGCAGGGCCACCCGAGGCCTGGGGAGGACGTGCTGGGGCCCTAGGTGTCCAGGAGGGAGGAGCACAGGGAGCCTGTCTTGCTGCCACAGGACCCGGGGGAGTGCGCCATGCAGAAAGGCCCTGACCCTGCCAGAGAGAGGGTGCTGTCCCACGTGGCTCTCTGGAAAGTGCCGTGTGGGGAGCAGGGCCTTCCTAGGTGGCCTGACAGAGGGAGATTCAGAGGAAGCCAGTGTCACAGCATGGCCTCCTGCCATGTCCCAGTGCCAGGACGGGAAAGGGGATCTGTGTCCCTCAGCAGTGCCCCAGCACACACACACACACACACACACACACACACACACACACACACACATCTTCTTGGGCATCGGTTCCCTTCTCCAGGGGTGAACCAGAAGTTGGTGTTCCACAGAGCTGTGTGTGCCTGGGCAACACCACAGCCTCTCTGAGCCCCTGGGCCACCCCTGCATAATCACAACAGGACCACCACATCTGGCAGAGCATGAGGACTTGGATTTCTTGCAAAATGCAACTTCACCCCATGAAGGAGATACAGAGTTAAGACTTGTAGCTGATTTCACATCCTTTGGAAAGTCCTACCACATCCACAGAGCCTGGTGTTGGTTGAAGTTGGGCATTAGAGGCACACCCACCACACTCTGCTGAGCACCATGCTCCAGTCCCCCTCCACCCCACTGACCTCCCCCATGCACACACACACCCCTCACTTACATGCATACCAAATGCACAGCTAGACATATACATGAACACGTGTGCACACATGAATACTCATGCTCAACCCCCGCCCCCAGTCTTTCCTGGACACACACAGCACACCCAGACACACACTGTTTACGTGCCTGCCATTACACACACGTGCCAGTTGTGCACACACACACACAACATGCCGCACACACGTGCCTACACTCCCCACTGGGCTCACAGATTCTCTGGGGGGTGACGAGCCGCGCTGCAGCTCCCCAGGCTGCCAGGCTCCTAATAGCAAGGAGACAGCCCTGGGAGTCACAGGGACCCAGCAGGTGACCCTGATGTGGAGACCCCCACTTCTGCAGCTTCTGGGCTTGGGGGGAGACCAGGTGCACCTCAAGGCTCCTGAGCGCCTATTTTACCTTCCTTCTCTCCTGAGCATGTGAACCACTTCAGAGAGCTAAGGACACCTGGGTGTCCCCTCCCCAGAAAACCCTGGGCTTGTGCCCAGGCACAGAGCTTCTAGGGTAGGATTTCAGGGAGTTTCCACCCCCTGCCTGGGGATGCCTGGGGATCCCTGGGGATGGTGACTGCAAAGCACCCTGGGTGTTCACTGCCCCCTGAGCCGACATCTTCCCCTGGATGGAGTCCTCCTCTCCCCACCTCGGCCGACAGGGTGCACGAGGATCCAGGGCGCCCTCTGTCTCACTGCACCCAGGGAGGTTTCCACGCGGCTTCATGGCGGGCACTCAGGCCTTGGGAGCTGCTGGGTCCTGGCAGCTGCCTGCTGCGGGGGGTGCCCTTCTCCCCACGCCCCACACTCGGGGTTCCCTGGAGGACCTCGTACAACTGCCCCCCAGCCCCGGCCTCCTCTCTGCTCTTTGGCCCCTTTGGGACTGGAGAGATCCGCGGACTCTGCCCCCTGCACAGGGGTCAGAGGCGCCTGTGGCCTCCCTGAGGTCCCTCCCCGTACTGGAGAGAAGCGTGTGACCTCTCCCAGCTTAGAATCGCCTGCTCTGGAGCTGTGGCCCGACACCGTCTACCACATTCCTTTGCTCCCTTGGGGGCGTGGAAGACTTGCCGGTGCTCTTGCCTCTGGTACCCCCTTCCTTCTCCCCTAAGCCAGCCTGCGGCTTGGACCCTGGTGCCCTCCAAAGCTGCCCTTGTGGGGTGGGTCCTCTGTCCTGGGACGCCATCTGTCATTCCCTTCTCTAGGCTGCCTGGGCTCGGCCCTTCCCCTGCGGGCTCCTCCTGCAGGTCCAGCTGGGACAGGGCGTCTTGGGGTCCGGCCCTGGCAGTCTCCCCTTCCTCGTGCATGCTCCCCCCTTGGTGACCTCAGGTGTGTCCCTCCAGCCCAGACCTGTCTCTCAGACTCTGGACCCGTCTGTCCAATTTGTCACTCACTCAGATGACGGGACACCCAAACCTAACGCATCCAAGTCTTGCGAACGCCTGATCTTTCCCCAAATCGCTGTCCTCTGCCAGGCTTGATACCAAGGGCATTTGCTCCTGGCCCAGGCCTGAAGGCGCCCTGGGTGGTGCCCACACCCAGCCCCACAGCGCAGCCTTCCTGGTGGAGTTCTCACAGGTAGTGCCCGTGCCGTCAGCCACTTATGGCCCTCCTGTGGCTCACCAGGCCCAGCCACCACCCTCTGTCCCCAGCCGCTGTAGTGACCTCCTCACATTACACAGAACCCTTTAAAAATGGGTGTCCCCCCGCCCCCTGCTGTGGGCTGCCCTCCGCCCGGCCTGCTGACAGCGCAGCGTGCAACGGGCACCCACAAAGCCGCTCTGCCGTGGGAGGCTGGCGCTCCCTGCATCATGGGGTCCTCAAGTTAATGTCATATGGGATGAGTCCCATTGACAGCACGTGCCCTGGCGTGATAAGGCCCTGTGGTGCCCTCCCCGGCACCCATGACCCCCGTCTGACTGTGGCGGCAAGCCCAGATTGTGGGACATCCTACAAGGTTCCTGGCGGGTCCCCCTCACGGCCACCGAGATCATCAGAAACCTGCCACCTGAGAACCTGCCAGTTGGGCGTAGCTGAGGGGGACTAAATGCAGGGAGGAATCCTGGGTGGGACCCGGGACAGGAGAGGACACTGAGGGCACTGGGTGAGCACTCTGCGGGTGCAGTGGATGGCCGTGGAGCCGTGGGGCCCCTGAGCCGGGACAGATGGACCGCGGTAGGCAAGGAGCTCCCGGACGCGGGGGAGCTGGCGACCGGGTGGGAAGGCGTGCTCTTTGCAACTGTTCTGTATAAAGTTGTTCTGAAATGTAATATCAACGACAGCGACAAGTGGAACCGGAGCACGTGTCCCCTTAGCCTGCAGGGGACAAGCTGGGAGGAAATGCCATTCTCCCCCAGCAACTGGAGAGGCCCCGAGATCGGGCCGCTGTTGCTCTCTGAGCCTCTGCCTTGTGCCATCAGCTCTAGCCAGGTGGCCTCTGTTCTGAACCTCACACTCGCCTCACAGCCCCCTGTAGGACCTCAGGTCAGCTGGTCACGAGGCCCGGAGAAGGTCAACCCTAGGTGACTCTGCACTCTATTTGGGAGCATCTCCTCCTCTGTAGGGTCTAGCTGGCCTCCCCGGGGTGAGGTCCAGCCTGCACCTCCCGTCAAACGTGGCAGCCCTGCTAGTGCGCCCAGGTCCCCTTACCTCCACCAGGGGTTTCTTTTTTTGAACGACACATTCTGCCTCTACTACATCAGATGGGCCACCTATTTGCCATGTCGATTTGTGATTGTCCCCTCTGCCAGACTGTAACTTACAAGGGCAGCTGAGTTCCCCGGGGCGGCGACCTTGGTCTCAATGGCTCACAGGTAGATCTAAATGTCCAGAGCAGTGCCTGGGACTGGTAGGTGCTGAACAACTATGAGTTTGTAGAGTGAATACATGAATGTACGTGGGCCCACCCTGCACTCAGGCCAGGTCAGAGTAAGATGGTGCTGTGGTTTGGATCTGCACTCTCCCTCGAAGGCTTGGTCGCCAGACCGTGGTGCTGTCGGGCAGTGGTGAGACCTTAGGAGATGGGGCCTAGTGGAAAGAAGCTGTCTTGGGGGTGTGCCCTTGAAGGGGACACTTGCACCCCAGGCTCTTCCTCTGTCTCTTCACTCCTGGCCACCTTGAGGACCATGAGGTGGACAGGCCTCCTCCGCCATGTGTTCTCGCCCTGGTGTGCTGTGCCCCACGGACCTGAAGCTGCAGGGCCAGGTGACCATGAGCTGAAACCCCAGAAACCTTGAGCCAGAATGAGTCTTTCCTCCTCGCAGGTTGTGATGGCAGCTGTTCTGTCCCCGTGGGTAGTGGGGGGCTGACCCACAGGGCGAGCTCACAGTCCCCCCCACCCCCGTCACGGCCGGGCCGTCCTGGGCACACGCCTCTTCCTTCGTGAGCAGCTGGAGATGCCGTGTTGCCTGTTATTACTTTGCTCTGCACCTGGACTAACATGGGGGGACCAGTGATGGAGGCCTGAGGTCCCCGGAGGCAGCAGCAGAGCCCAGGGGGGGGACCAGGTGCCCACTCCTCCTGTTTGGCACCTGAATCAGTAGACCCCTCCCCGCAGGGACGTGTCTTGCCTTCCTCAGAGAATGTGGGACAAAGAGGCCCCTCCCGAGCAAGAGTCGGATAACAAGGAGGAAAGGCTGGCCCCTCCCCTGCCCAGCCTGTGGTCTGGTTCAGAGCCTTGACTGTTGGAGAGGCTCGGGGAGCGCTGGTGTGGGGCTGTCCCCGGCTCTTCCACCACGGCCACCTGGAGGCTCACCTCGTGCCCGACCCGTGGCCTGGCACTGCTCCGTTCCTGGTGGCGAGGGAACTGCCCGCCTATGCCCAGCCCCTTCTTGGGCCCCCAGCCTGGGTGCTTCCTGGTGAAGAGCCGTGTCCCCTATGATGGGGGCTCTTCCTGTTTCCATGACTCTCGCGTCCCCTGCACTCTGGGAACATTCTCCATAGACCATCCGGTGGCCTTCCGACCCTCACCAGGCTCTGGAGAGAGCCAGACCCGGGGGAGACGCCCGGTTTCACCGCTCACCAGCCCATCTGCAAGCGGGTAACGGCCATCCCTGCCTACAAGGACTTGGTGGGGCTGGCAGGACGTGTCCAGCACAGCAGGGGACCTGGCAGGGCAGGGGCCTGGACAGGGCAGCTGGGCTTGTTTTCCTGTTCTCCTAAAAGCCCCCCGGCTCTTACTTACCAGCCCCTCACCTCTAGGTCACTCCCCCCAGGATCCAGAAGAGGGGCTCAGTGGCCCACCTGTCCCCACCTGCCTGGCTTCCCCAGGGCCACCGCTGGGGCTTCCTGGGCTCCGCTGCCACCTCTGGGACCCTGGGGCCTCTGTCACTGGCCCCTCTGTGTTAGTCCAGGTGTGAAGCAAAAAAATAACAAGCAACAGCCTGACACGCCCCCAGCGCCCCACAAATAAGTAGGGTGTTCGGGAAGGAAAGCCAGCCCAGCCCGGCTCTGCTAATTGGGTCTCATCAGCGCTCCAAGGCCACCGTGTTTTGTTTGGTCTGAGTGGATTTTTTTTATTCTAATTTTCCTTAAAACACAGCAAGGAAGAAGCCAAGTCCCCAGTTTTCTGTGGTCTCCCTGGGTTGGCAGAAAAGAGGGTGTTGGCTTCCTCAGACTTGGCGGGTCCCCAGAGGCTGAGATTATGCGCTGCCGGCCTGTCAGTCGTTCCGGAGCATCCAGCAACTGTCAGGGCGGGGCGCGCACTTGGGGACGGCCCGTGCTGGGAGTCCGTCTGCGAGGAGCCCAAGCATGCGGGCAGTGCACCCGGGACTAGGTGACCAGGCAGCCCTGCAGGGGACACGGCACTGGGATGCTCAGGTGGGAAGCCTGGCCAGGAGGGACTGGCATTCTCCCACCCCCACCCTTTGCTGCGGCCCCACTGCCTTCTCCCAGAGGACCCCTCAAACCGGCCTGTCCCGTGCCAGCCTCCAGCAAGCCTCTGCCACCCGCCCTCCACCCCATCTCCTGGCTCCAGGCTAGACCCCCACTGAGCATGTAGCCAGCCCCTTGCTGCTCAGATGGCCCCTGCCCTGCACCTCCGTCCCTCTGTCCCCCAGCCTGCCACCGCACACAGCCGCCAAGTCTCATCCCAGCAATTCCTCCTCGCTCTGCGGGCCTCTGCCCTGTCTTTCCCGCACACCCAGCCTCTCGAAGGTGCCACTGCCACGTGCCCACACCCATCACTGCCCACCCACCGCCACTCCCGTCCCTGCCCCTCTATTGAAGCTGCCCCATCAAGATCCTTTTTCTGTTTTCTTTTGGGTACTGGGAATTGCACCCCGGGGCGCATAACCACCGAGCCACACCCCCAGCCCTTTTTATGTTTTATTTAGAGACAGGGTCTCACTCAGTTGCTGAGGCTGACCTTGAACTTACTATCCTCCTGCCCTCGCCTCCGGAGTAGCTGCGATGACAAGTGTGCGCCTCTGGGCTGGGTCCCAAGGGATGCTCTGATGGCCTGGTACCCTTGCCCACAGTCGGCCTGCCCGGCAGTGACCTCTTCTGTCTTCTTGGCTCCAGAACTCCGGTCTCCAGGGATCCTTCTGCCCTACTCGCCTGTGTGACCCACCCCAGGCTGTTAGAAGTGCTGCTGGCCACGGCTCCTGCCCCGGGTCTCTGGTTGCCATCACTGTGCCCATGTCCTGTTCTCCTGGGCCCCCCAGAGGTGTCTGAGATGAGCCCGGACCTGCTGGACGGCACCGAGGTCTCCCCCCCTTTCTTCGGCAGCCCCCCCTCAGCAGTTTCCTGATTTATACACCCTGTGCTGGTGGCCTGGGGGGACCCACCCCTGTACTGGTGGCCCCAGGGGGACCCACCTCCACCCCCACCCAGTGGCTGAGGCCTGAAACTGTGTCAGCCCCTCGGGTGCACCCCCAGGCCAAACCAGTTCCCCAGACTCAGGGGGCAGGCGGCCGCCTGTCCTGCCTGCAGCCCTGGCTCTCAACAGGGGGAGGAAAAGGCTGTATTGGGGGGGTCCCTGAGATGGCTGTCCCTCGGGCAGCCACCTCCAGTAGGTCCTGGGCTATCGTGGGGCCATTTCATGGGCCAGGGATGCCCCCAGGGCAGACGGAGGCCCCAGAGCCAGGTCTGCCTGCCGCGCTGTGCCCTGTTGGCTGCGTCCTTGGCGGAGGAGGAGGTGAGAGGCTGGTGGCCAGGGCCAGCTCCCCTGGCATCCGTCTAGGTCGACTTTTCCGCCCTGCCGAGAACGGGGCCGCGGAGCAGGGCTGCTGAATGGGGCTCTGTTCTGATGTGAGCCTGAGATTTCCACAGACCCCCACCTGGAAACCGCTCCAGCCTCGCCCTGGAAATAAACAGCCCCTTGGCCAGGGAGGCTGACGTGCCGGCGCTGGTACCCGGGAGCCGCCCAGCGGGCGTTCCCCACATGTGGCCGTCTCCAGGGGACGTGCTGCCCAGTTGGCCCCAGGTCCTGAGATGGGCATTGTCTTCCTGCCAAATGACGTTGTTGGCAGGTCCTGGGGCCCCCTCCCGTCTCCCCAGCCTCCTTTCTTGGAGGGCTCTGGTTGACAGCACACTCATTGTGACCACTGGCTGGCTTCTGTCCTCCTAGGATGTGGCCCAGGGGGGACTGAGGGTACGCCCAGGCCTGGGCTGTAGAAAGAGCCAGGCAGTCCTGGGTGGAATCCCCGCTCTGCCACCTAGGAGCTGTGTGACCTCTGGCGATTTTCTTGACCTTTCTGAGTCTGGGTTTCCTCTTGTTTAAAACAGGTGGCTTGAAGGGGAAGGGATAATGCAGTGACGCTGGGAAAGTCCCAGCACAGGGTTATGAGGCTACCGGCCTGCTTATAGACCCAGAGTTGGGGGGTGGGAACTGGGGAACCTGAGCTCCAGTCACCCTAGAGGCCCGCACCCCCTCCTGGTATAGCTTCGTGGCCGCCCCAGGGCAGTGGTCATCTTAGGGTACAGGGGATGCTGCCTTTCAGAGAAGGTATCCTTCCTCCCAGCCTGTCGCATGGTGGGTGCTGGGGGTTTTAGAATCTTCTAGGGGAACCCTCCACCCAGAGCTGAAGGCACTCTCAGCACACTGCGGTCCAGCCTCTGTCCTGACCCCTGTGGATGGGAAGCTTCATGGCCAGTGGGCCCCTCTGGCTAGCCCCACCCTGTCCACCAAACAGGGAGGCCCAGGGGCCGCCTGGTGCGCCTCACCTCTCCCCCTCCCGGGACACATGAGTGTGTCTGCAGACAGCTGTTGTCACAGCTCAGTGGGGGACGCGCTGGGGGCTCCTGGCATGGAGTAGGTGGGGGAGGCCAGGAGGGAGCTCCCCAGGCATGGAGGCCCGGGCACCTTGCCAAAGCCAGCCTCCCACCCCACGGGCAGGGCCCAGGCCCAAACACAGGACTCCTGTGTGGGTTTCTTGGGATTTAAGGGAGCAAGAATGGAAGAGCCGTCCTCTCACTCCATTTCCATATGGCTCTTACAAGTGAGGATTTTGCAAAGAAACTCCATTTAAAAATTCCAGATTTCTTTCTTTTTCTTCTTCTTCTTCCTCCTCCTCCTCCTAGGGATAGAACCCAGGAGCATTCTACTCATAAGCTACACCCCAGTCCTTTTCGTTTTATTTTGAGACAGGGTCTTACTAAGGTGCCCGGGCTGGCCTCTAATTTATGATCCTCCCACCATAGCCTCCTGAGTCACTAGGATTGCAGGCATGCACCACCGCACCTGGCTCAAATTTCTTTTTCTTCTGTCTATGTATTTAATTTGCTAGCACCTCATGAGCACCAGGTCCTAAGTACTAGAGATTCCTAGACCCTCTTCTGCGGTGAGCACCCTGGCCACAGCCCAGGGGCAAGGACTGAGAGAGAAGTTGGGGGACAAAAGAGGAAGTGTCTCCTAACCCCATGGTTCTCAGGCCTCCCTGCCCGGCCTCCTTCCTGACAGAGGGGCCCTGGTGGGGGGCCTGTGCTCCTGTCTCAGGGACTCACAGGGGGTTCTGGGTGGGCAGGGACCTCTAAGCACCAGCCTCAGTGGCATCATTGCCTGGATTTTGTGATCCTGGGGTGGCCGCTCGGGCATCTGGGCCTCAGTGACCAAACCTGCCAGGCCCACCTGCCCACTGGAATTGGCAAGGAACATGCCCTGGACGGGGCTCTGGAGGCCTGGCCTGGCCTTGTCCTGCTTCTCCATCAATCCATGGTTGTCCTCAGCTTGTAGACACCTGGCTTTGGTCCCTACCTCCACCGTCACCAGGGCTTCTTGTCTCTGTGCCTCCCAACATCTTCTCTGGGCCTGTCTGTGTGTCTGTTTTCCTTTGAAGGACACCAGGATCGGATTCTCAGGCCCATGATCCGGCTTAAACTTCTTTCCATCTGCAAGGACCCCTTTTCCCATGTAAGGCCACATTCTGAAGTTCCAGGTGGATGTGAATCGGGGGGTGCTCTTCACCCCGGGACACTCCCCCAGGGGCTCCGGGTTGCTAAACCCTCACCGTGTGTGAGGAGCAGGGTCAGAAGGTCCGAGGCCCCCCGGGGGATTACTGGGCACAGACGCTGCACCTGCCTCCTGGCCCCCAGGAGGGGCCCAGACCAACCTGGGCAGGGAGGGGCATGCAGAGGAGCTAGAGGCCTGGATTGGTCCAGAGAGCTGCTCCAAGGACAGGCAAGGGGACCCAGCCGGGAGCCGAGCTGGGACCAGCCGGGCACGGGGGAGGGGACTGTTTGTTTTCAGGACAATAAATGCCTCTTGATGGGCTGCGGTTTGCACAGGGACTGGACGCCAGATCGAGCTGTCCGCATTGATTGGATGGCCACAAAGTCCTGTCACAGAGCAGGAGGGGGGCTGGCAGGGCAGCCTGATGGCCTGTCCCTAGCCCATCCCTAGGCATCTTCAGAGTCCTCCTGGTCGCTTTGCAAGTCAGGGGCCAAGTGACCAAAGCAGCAGGCTCCACCCTCAAGAGGCCCTGTGCAGCCAGGGGCAGGGAGCTCTGACCTGGGGCCCCAGGCCACTCTGCCTCCCCTCCCCCAAGGCGGGCAGCAGCCCCTAAGGCCTATGGGGAAGGAGTCCCATGATTAATGAACAAATTACCCTCCTTGTTAGCCGCAGGGACAGTGCTTTGGGGGATCAAGGGAGCGGGAGCTTCGGAGGCAGCCACTAATTTAATGAAGAGGATGAATTCCAGATGTGGCCTCTGGCCAGCAGACAGCTGCCGTCCTTGGGCGCCTGGGGAGAAGCCCTGGAGCTACTGGACGGACAGAGAATGTGGGGGAGCCCCAGCTGCAGGAGAAAGGCCGGCCACCAAAGCATCCCCTCCCGTTCTAGTACAAGGGTCCCTTTGCCAAAGAATCGCCACCGCGGGCGGTGCCTCGCGCTCCGCTGTTTACCTAGCAACCAGTTGAGAAAACACGGGGTCAGTGTGTGGTGGGGGGTGCGGTACCACTTTTAAACAGGCTTTATGTATTCATCGCAGCAACAGCCGCTCACGGCTGACGGATGACCACAGGTGTGGGGGACATGCCCATTCTGTCCTGCACTGCAGGACCCCAGAACAGCTCGGGGGCCTTGGCCTTTGTGTTGAAGGCCATGGATTAGCTCTTCAGAGGCCAGGAGCAGGCCCGGTGCGGGCAGGGCCTGAGGAGGGGCCTCCGAATTTACCCCAAATCCCAGGAAGCAGAGAAGTTAGGGTCAGGGTAGAGGAAGAGCTTTGAAGCTGAGCGTGAAGTGAGAGAAGAGAACGTGGGTTCAAGCCTGAGCCGCCCTCCCTCCTCCCTCCCTCCTCCCCCCTCCTCCCTCCCTCCTCCCTCCCTCCTCCCCCACTCCTCTCCTCTGCTAAGCTCTGCTAGAGACACGTTGTGGGGACATTGTGCAGGACACAACAGTGAAAAGTGTCCAGTCTTAGTTTTCTAGAAGCTTCTTGACTTCAGTTGAAAAAATCCTTTTACAAAGAGGTGGTCCTGTCCAGGTGGGTGCTACACGTCCCACTTGCGCCTTAACCAAAAACGTGTTGTTGTCTGATGGGGACCCGTCTGAAATTTTACATAAAGAAATGATTCCACTGTTAAAAAAAATTAAAGAGAACTACTCAGGCCAGAGCCGCCTCAGCCTGACCTGCTCCTTGACCTGCATGATTAGGGCAGAGACCAGGGAAGTGCCTTGACTTATCTAAGGCCACACAGCTCAAGGGCATGACAGGCCCAGCGTCCCAGGTCCTCTGCCTCCTGGCCCGGGGCCCGGGGCCCAGGGCCCTTCCCACCGCCCCTGTGGGCTGCAGAATCAGGAGGGTGCCACTGCTCCCTGCAGGACAGGTTGGAGGCCCTGCTAGCAGAAGAGGCTGGCCAGCCAGGCTGTGCCCAGTGCTTCACTCTGAACGGGCAGCGTCCTCTTCAGGAGGGTCATTTACTGACAGTGACGGGTTTGAAGTGGTCCAGTTCAGCAAGTGGTTTCTATAAAGAGCAGAGCTGCATCCCCAGGGAGCAGGCGGGAGCCAGGCGGGGAGCCGGGGAGCAGCGCGGCATGTTATGGATTTTATCGAGTCGTAAACAAGGCTGGAGAATAAACAATTAAAACCCCCGGCCGATGCTCGGCTGCTCAGCATGCCGGCTCTCAGGGAGGCCTGTGCCACTGGAGTGGCCCTGCCCAGCCTGAACAGCGGCCATTGGGTACCCCCAGCCCAGCCTCAGCTCCAGCAAGCTACCTCTGAGACCAGCAGACCCTTTTAACTCCAAATACTTAGATGACTCCTAAGGACAGGGCAGATGGTGGCACTAGATGCTGACCAGGGCAGGGCCCAGCATGCTAGCACCCCCCGCTGGGGAGACGTGGTGGGGAAGTTCTAGTCTAGGGCGCCCATTGGCTCTGTGAGCTCAGGGTGGTGGCCCTAACTCTGAGCCCTGTTTCCCGTCCCTGGGGTGGAAGGAGAATGGTCAGCAACGCAGGGGCGTCCAAAAGGCCACGTAAAATAACAGTCTGCTCCTGAAGGCGGATCACTGTGAGGACTGGTGGGGGCGCGTGGGAGCGGACTGTCACTCGGTCTCCAGTCCTGAGAGAGGCTGCCGGGGACGTCATGGTCCTGAGCCTGCCACCTTCAGGGCCTTTGCCAGCCAGTTACAGGTGTTATCCCAGAAAGTCCTGCCAGGAAAGGGTCATGATTCCCTGTTTTACGACACCCAGGTCACAGAAGCTGAAGGATTTGCCTGCGGTCGGACAACTAAGTGCAGGACTGAGGTCCGATCACGGGCGGGTCTCGAGTCCAGTGTCCAGAACTCTCAGTGCCTCCTGGGCCGTCTGCCCAGGGTCTTTCTGTGGAGGCAGAGACCCCACCCTGCAGGCATCCGAGCGGCCGTGAGAGCGGAAATCACCCAGCGTGCAGGGAGGAGTACCGCAGACCAGGAGCGGCCTGGGATGGCCCAGCTGGGGGCAGGAATGGGCCCGGGTCCCCAGCAGGTGGGGCAGTGCCCAGGTATGCTGGCCTGGTTCCTGGTCTGGACTGGGCACAGATTGAGGAGACAGTCCCCGGGCCCTTGGGCTGCCCACCAGGGTCCTTCTGACAGAAGAGGTCAAGGTCCCTCTGAACCTTCCCGGGCTAGGTGTCAAGGGGGCCACTGGTGGCCTGAGGGTGGGCCCAGCCCCTGGCATCCCCTGCCCATCTGCTCTCCCTCCTTCACCCAGGTGCTGCCTCTGGCAGGGAGCAGCCCCCAGGGTCCTGTCACCAGGCCACAGATGGGAGTGGTCATGGAGACTGGACAGGCCACCCTGTGCTGTGTCCCCACTCCTGCCCCTCCTCATCTGCCTCAGGGAGTGGGGAGCATCAGGGACAGCCAGGCCAGGCCCCCCTGGGGAGGGCCCTCCATGGGCTCCCGGGACCCAGTGCTGTGGGAAACAGACCCATCAGCCAGTGTCCCTCTGTCGAAGGCTGGACCCTGGACAGGCCAGAAGATGCACAAGTGCACAGATAAAGCGCACGGTGTACCCTGCCTTCCTGCATCCTGCACACCCCTTCTAAGGACAAGGACACTGGGGCTCCCAAAGGCCCAGTGCTGTGACCAGCCCGAGGCCTCCAGGTGGCCTGCAGTGCCAGCTGACCTTTGTACCACGCCAGGCAGCCTCTCAGGGGTGGGAGGAGGCTTCCTGTGGCCACTCTTTAGGTAGGTTGGCCCCAGCTGTGCTGACATCTCACCGGGGCCTGACCACCACGCCGGGCGCCTTTTCTAACATTGGCCCCATTGCGACATTCTGTTTCAACGCTGCCCACACCCTGTGTGGCGCCCTGCTGCCTCTGACCTCTAAGTTTATCCCTCCTGGAACAGGTCAGCATGTTGGCACAGGCAGGGGACAGGGGCCCTGCTTGGAGCATGAGACTGGGGCAGCCTTGCTGGATCCCCCCAGGACCATGACCCCAAGGTCTTCCACACCAGCCCTGGTCTGCGTCCTCTGCTCCCTCAGTGGTTTAGTTGGTCTCGGGTGGCGGGAAGCCAGACGGGAGGGCCCTGCCCTGGCGATAGGCTGGCCCCTCACTGCCCTGCTGGCTGCCCCCATGCGTTAAGGGAGAATGGCCCCTTGCCAGGGCCTGAGGGCACAGACCCCGAGCCTCTTCCAGACACCTCTGGTCCCTAGTCAGCTGGGACTCCCTGCAGTTTCCTGCCCGTCCCTGGGCCTGTGAGCAGCTGGGGCCACCTGGGACTGGGCTGGCCACCTTCTTGTGACCCACACCTTATCAGGAGGCAGCGTTTCCTCTCATAGCCCCCTGAGGGTGCACAGGGCTGAGCCATCGAGCTGAGGGCCACTGGTGGGGCAGGGTCTCTGCGCAGCCCAGGCCCTCTCCTTCCCCAGCCTGCCATACACCAGTACTGCCCCCAGGTCTCCCAGGGGACACCCTCAGTCGGGAGCCAGAGGGCAGCGGGGTCAGTGCAAGTGACACTAATGAACTGCGCCCGGCCCCCCAGCCCCACCCTCTCCCTCACACCCACTCTCCACGTCCACCCGCACACACTGGGGGCTTCCCTCCCACAAGCGCCAGTCACAGAGGCCACATGCTGCCCCAGGTGCCCCCCACACGCCCTGCCTTCTGTCCAGCCCCGTCCTCCCTGTCCTCCTTCCTCTGCACCTCTCTGTGAATTCCCTCATTCAGCAACTCCAGGGCGTGCCGCTGGGTCTCAGAGACCAAAGAAGTGGACAGTCCCCCACCTGGACCCCAGAAGTCAGGGTGAGTGGACTAGGCTTGGTGAGATCGTGTTTAGGTTGGGAATAATCTTAGGTGGATCTGGATGGGAACCCCCATCTTTATTTCGGTGTGTTCCAGGGTATTTTCTTAATCTCCAAGCCTCAGCCTTTCCTTCTGTCGAACGGGGATGTAACTCTCCTGCGGTGTGCACGCGTGTATGTGTGCAGCTGAAGTGTGCAGACACACTCGGTGCTCAGAGAAGGAAGGACATCGGAAATGGCCGTGAGGGGGAATGAGGGTCCAGGGGCAAAATAAGAAGACTGAGGTCCTGGGGCTGTCCAGGCCCTCCCTGTGTGCCCTCCCCCTGCCCAGGAGGGAAGGAGGAGGGAGCCAGGTGGGTGCCAGCCCCAGTCACACGCCCCGGCCCCGGTGCTTTTTAAATGCCCACTGTCATGGCCACCCAGAAGCCTCCCTCCTAATCCAGTTAGCACCTCTGCTGAGCCGATTACTCTGATTATCTGAGTGGGAAACCCCAAATCTGGTCCGCTAGGCGTCATGTGAGTGGCACAGGTTGGGGTGGGCACTGCAGAGAAGGGGGCTCACCTTCAGGTGCCATCTGCTCCTGCCCCGCAGTGGCTCTGCCAGTTCCAAGCTGGTTGTCCTGCCTCTGGGTCCCGAGTGCAGGCCCCCTGGTCTCTGCGGGAGGCCCCCACAGCAGCCTGCCCTCTATAGGTGTCCATGGGCTGAAGGGCGAGGATGAGGCCAGGGTGCGAGAGGACACTGTGGCTCCACGGGTCTCCTGCCCAGGGCCTTGGGCCTCAGAGTCTCCCAGCAACATGAACAGCAGTGTCTGGGCCCCTCGCTGCCTGGTGCCCTGAGGCCAGCTCTAAACCCAGGGCTGGTGGAGGGATCCCCAGAGCCCCACCAGCACTGGATGCACCTCCATTTGGCAAGGACGTGAGCAGGGGACAGAGGCCGCCAGGCTGTGGGAAGACCCGTCACAGGAGCCGGATGGGGGGCAAGGGTGCCCCACGTCGTCACTGAGTGGGGGGTGGTCCCCCCAACCCACAGCTCTGCTTTCAGTTGCCCGCGGTCACCTGCAGTCTGACCACATTAAATGAAAAGTTCCAGAAGTCAAGAATTCCTAAGTTTTAGATCTTTCTATAGCATATTGTCACGGTTTCGTCCCCATTTTTCGTCGCTGTGGTCGATCCCTCCGGCACCCACTTGAGACCCGAAGCCTCGACCTGGGTGTGTACGTGAGAGTCAGGGGCCGGGGCCGTCTGGGGTCTTGGAATGTGTCCCTATGGGTAAGGGGGACCATGGCACCTAGAATGAGCTGGTGACCAGCTGGACTCAGATCTTCCCACACGACTCTTAGGGGACTCCAGGCAGCCAATGCAGCGTGACAGGTGAGCTGAGGGGACACGAGGACAAGACACGACTCTGACCCTCCATTCTGTACATTTCTCCCAAACTCTTGGTGGTGTGACTGGTGGGCACATTGGCCCTCACAACCTCCTCGGCCCCTGGGCAGGGGATGAGCCCTAGGGCAGGCCTGTCCCTCCAGTCTCCCCCTTACCTGTGCGTCCTGGCCAGTCCCAGGCCCCGCCCCATGTCCTCCCCCTCTTCCCGGCCGGGTTGGCTTGGCAGTGGCTCCTGGTGTGCCCTTGGACTCCACCCAGCCCCATCCTGGAAGCAGGCTGAGCAGGCAGGAGCCGATGGGGACAGATGGCCGAGGCTGGGGGGCTCGGGGGGGACGTCGCACCACCTTGGTGCAGTTGGCTGCTTCAACAGGGAGAAGCCGCGGCCTCCCTCCAACTGTCCCTCTTGGCTGGGCTCCGACTCCATCTCCATTACTTTTATTTTTATTATCCCGCGAGAATCTGCTCCTGCACATTCTTATCATATGGGTGTCACCCTGCCGGCAGGTGTGGGCCGCCTCATGGACCCCACCTCTAATTGGGGCACGCTGGGGACGGAGGGCCTCAATGGCTCCAGGGGAGAGGTGCCAAGCTGGCTGAGGCCTGGCTGGGGACGGTGGTGCATGCTCTTCTGGCTCCTTTATGTGTCTCGGGGGCTGTTGGTAGGACAGGTGGCAGTTCCCCAAAGTGTCCAATGGACAGGGGGCGCAGCCTAGAGTTGACCTCGGGGTTTAGTGGAGGGCCACGGAGATCCACGTCCCGCCCCATATAGGGAGGAAGGGAGCTGAGCACGTGGTGGCACGCACCTGCGTCCCCAGAGACAGGCCGCGAGCTCCGCAGCTCTGGCCTCTCGCCACCTCCCCGTCACCTTTGGAATGCCCAGAGCTGTTCTACCGGCTGCCAGAGACAGCTGTCCTCCAGCAATGCTGGCTCCGAGGAGGAGCAGCGTCACCAAGCTTGGCCATGTGCCCGCCCCTAGTGGGGACAGCTGGAGGGGACCGCGAGGTCCTGCCACCCACTGTACTTTTCTCCCGCTGTGTCCAAGATGCGGCACAGCCGGGCTCTCCAGGTGGACGGGTCCAGGAAAGGGACAGGATGCCCAGGCCAGTCGGAATCTCTGATAACCATCTGGTAGCCCCAGCACAGCCACATGTCACATGTCCACACGGCAACCCCCCTCCCAGGCCTGGACGGTGAAAACCCCAGCTCTCCTGGCCCAGCTCCGGAGGGAGGTTCTCACACTGGGACCCGCGTCTGCATTTGCCTAAGCCTGGCCACCCGGTCCCGGAGGCCAGCAGGGGTGTGATGAAGGAAACGGAGACGTTCCGGGATGGACAGGAGCCCTGGAACCCCCACCTCCTTCAGTCACCCATGCCCCTCCTGGCCCTCGGAAGCCGGCCCAGCCCTCTGACCCACTCTCCAGAGCAGAGGCCATACAGTGACCCCCCAGGAGGGAGGCCCAGGGCAGGTGGCCGCCAGGAGGAAGGGCACATTGCTGAGCTCCAGCCGGCTGAGCCCTGAGCCTCGAGTCTCTGGCACACGTCCCTCCAGGCTGGCGCGGCGGGAACCTCGGCTAATGGACCAGGTCTGGAAGCACAGCCGAGCCCTGCGTGTCGGGGTGAGCGGTTCTGTGCAGGGGTGGGGCTGGGTCCCGGCTGACTTTCTCCCAGCTTCTAGTCCGTGGCACCTTTCCTGTGGGACCCCGGGCTGCTGAGCATCGCCTCTCGAAGGAGGTGTGGGCCTGGCCGTTCTCCGGTGCTGCCTCAGCCTCTCCCCCCGTCCATCCACACGGCGCTCCTGCTCCTCTGCTAAGCATCCTCCTCACCAAACGCCCCAAACCTCGCCGGCTCCACTTCCTCCTGAGCCTCCGGGGCCCACCGTGGTCAAGGGTCTCTGCGGCCTCCTTTCTGGCTCCCTGGGTGCCCCAGGCCCTCTAGCTTTGCCAGAGGCTCTCTGCCGGCTTTCTCTTGAAGAGGCTCCCTCTCCTTTGCCATTCACCTGATCACAGCAAGGACAAAGGCGTAATTAGGTGCTAATGGCACTTAGCCCCTCTGTAGCACCTGCTAATCCCGTGCCTCTGCATTGCCGCAACAGGAACAGGCTGGACCGGGAGCAGCCTGGGCAGGAGGCTCCCTGTGGCCATTCTGTCGCCCGCACCGGCCCGAGGGCAGCACCAGGAGTGCCCTGAGCTCCCCTCCCCTCCTTGCCCAGTGCCATGTGGCCAGTGGCAGTGTCACTGTTTGGCATATTTGGAAGCCAAAGCCCCTGGAGTGAAGAACCTGGCCGAGGTTTGTGCTGCTGGAAGGCTGTGGAGCGGGCCCAGAGCCACTTGTCACCTCCAACTCCTTGCCCCTGTTGCACCGGCCTCCTCCCCCGGGTCTAATCGCACCCCCACCTCCAAGCCGGGCTCCCCGAGGGCCTGCCTCGCCGTCTGTTTCTCCAATGCCCTTGACCACGTGCAGCCCCGCATCTTGGGGGAGACCAGGAGACGCCGCCCTGTTGTCCAGGGATGTGCGTGCGTGTGCCCGTGCATGTGTGTGTGCGTGGGCGTGAGCGTGGGGGCGTGCACGAACCCCCCAGAGCTGACTGTGACTTCCTTGCATCCTGGACCTGCACCGTCGCAGCACAGAGAGGAGTATACAGTAGGCACTAACTTGGAGACCGAGCACGGGGGCGGTTGCAGGCCTCTCTCACTGTCCTCCTGGCTTGGACGGTGACCTCACACCGACAGGCCTGTCCACCCGGCCACGGCAGGTCCACGATGGTGGAGACGCTGGCTCTGGCTCCGGTGGCTCCGGGTCCCTGGGCCCCACGGTGTGCTTGTGAGAAGAGGACGGGCTCCTTCCCCGGGTGGCAGCGTCTCGTAGCCTCTGCTCTGGAGTGTGGGTCCGAGGAGCCCCCTGAGCACCGCTCTGGAGGGAGGTGGCTCTCAGGACCCTGGGACGGCCCACCCTCTCCGTGGAGGCTGCGGCAGGCCCCTAGCCCTGCCGGCCCCTTGGGCTGGAGCATCCCTGGCCTCTACTTGCCAGTTGTGACAACCAAGGAATTTCTCCCGTCATCGCCAGCTGTCACCCAAGTCCCTCCTGATGACAACCGAGACCCAGAGCGTCGGTTCTCCTCCGGAGCCGCCCCTGGAAGGCTGTGAGAGCGCGACCTGCTGCGCCAGCCTCCTCGGAGCCCCCGACTCCTCAGGCCTGGGCCAGCGCGGCTGCTCTGGGACCCACGTTGAGAAGCGCCGTGTGGGAGTGTCACCCGTGAGGTGGCCGGCCTCAGAGTGACGAGGTTAGTCGCCAAGGTGGTGCCAAGGTGAGGAGAAAGGCCGGGGGCAAGGATCCGAGAAACTTGAAGATTTACACAAAAGCACAAAAGCAACAGAGATAAGGAGCGAGACAAGACCCTGGAGGGGCAGTGTGCTCCGGGGGGGCCGGCACCGGGCAACCGCTGCCAGAGCTGAGGCTCCATGGGCCAAGGGGGCTGTTGGCCCCGACAGAAGAGCGCATTCCCCACGGGCCGAAGAGCGCGCAGACCCAGGGAGAGAGGCGTGCCAGGGGCCACCCCGGGGCGGTGGCAGCTTAAAGTTATGCAGCAGCTGCGAGTTAGACTTCCCACAGCACCATCAGTCCCAGTTCTGTCCTGGCACTGATAGCTCCCAGCTGGGGCTTGTGAACACACACTGGGCGGGTGTCCAGCAGGCGGGGAGTCTGAGCAGACTGGGGCCAGGTGGTCTGAGGGACCCAGCCCAGTAACCCCAGGCTTCAAGCCTGGTGATAAAATGCCAAGGGGTGGAATTTGAGTCAGCACCCGAGGCCAGGCTCTGCCTGTTGGTAGCTGGAGGGGTCGCCTTGATTGAGCCATTTCATGGAAGATCTCTACCCTGGACAGCAGGTCCATGCCAGGCACTGTACCAAGTCTGTCATTTGTGACATTTTATCCCAAGCTCACATCAGAACTGCAGAAGGCTTAGGCAGAAGAGGAAACAGAGGGTCAGAGAGGCCGCTAGACAATGGCTGAGCAGGAATTGCCTCCAGATCTGCCTCTAAAGTGCGTGTTACACTTGGCTTTTCCATCTCTGGAATGAGATGGATACTCCCAGCCCGTTACCCCACAGAGCTGTCATGAGAATCAGATGGGACCTCATATCCAGAAGGCATCGCCAAGCCAGAGATTATAATCAGCCACTAAACTGCTGAACTTTCAGGTTTAAAGAGCCAGGCACGCTCCGCCTCCAGACATCAGGGGAGGTGGGTCGGCCGGCCCAGCTGGTCAGCCAGGGGTCTGGGGCTGGGCTGAAGTTGGGGTGGCCCCTGAACAGGTGCCCACCCACCCCATGCCATCCGCCGGGGCATCAGAAATCAAATTTCACGGCCGGTTGCACAGAGATACCAACTCGGGCTCCGCGTGTTTATGGCTCGAGGAGGAGATAAGATTTGATTAAGAAGACGGCTATTAATTTATGGCAAGTACACTGGCGCTAAGGGAGTGCCTGCTTTTAATTAATAGCCAGAAGGAATTTACGCTCCTGGTCTCAGCGAGGGGGAGAGGGCTGGAGGGAGGGGCGAGCCTGAGTGATGCGGAGGGACTGATGGGCCACAGCTCCGTGTTCCTAAGAGGAGATCAATGAATGGAGAGCGAGGGAGGGGCCAGGCAGTGGCCAGGGGAGTGCAGGTGCCCAGGGAGAGCCCCGGGCAGCGGGAGGGGGAGGGAGGGGAGGGGGGAAGAGGGAGGGGGAGAGGGAGGGAGAAGGGAAGAGGGAGGGGGAGGGGGAGGGGGAGAGGGAGGGAGGAGGGAAGAGGGAGGGGGAGGGGGAGGGGAGGGGAGAGGTCGGGGGCAGCAGGAGGGAGGGCCGGGCCAGCTCACCCTTGACTGCGGGCCGCCCTGCAGGGGTCAGCACCAGGAGAATCCCTGTGTAGGGATCACCTCTCCAGGCCGCGTGGCACCCCACGGGCAGGTGCAAAGCCTCCTTGGGAGGGTGACGCTGTGAGTAACGAAGACCCCCTGAAGGGGCGCACTGGCCCGCGGGTCCCCCCTCCCTGCACTGACCCGAGCTCCTTCATGGTGACCTTCCAGTGGCCACCTCTGGGCCTCCTCCCTGGCCCTGTGGACCCCTGAGGGTAGATGCCCTTAGCGGGAGCCACGTTCTGCCCAGCCACGGGGTGGAATCCAGCTCCGAGGTGGCCTCCTGCCCCCGCCCCACGGGCTTCTAACTGCTCTATCTGGGGTCTAGGAGGAGCGGGGGGCCTGCAGCTGTGCGCTGCTCAGGGCCGGCCCGCAGACCAGCAGCTCAGCATGAGTGTCCAGGGCCAGCCCAGGAAGGCCACCTACTAGCCCCCCAGGTGCCCCCCCATCCGCCTGAGCAGCAGCAGTTTGCAGACGTGAAACCGAGGCCCGAGAGAGGTCCTGAGTTTTCTAAGGGCCCAGGCTTGATGGTCGGACGCTGGCCTTGGAGGGCTCCGATTCCCAGCCCTTTTCCTCTCCACCCCAGACTCTGGCATCCACACCGGGAGGCACATGGCTAAGGGAAAGGCTCTGCATTTGAATCAGCCAGATCTGGGCTCCTCTCCAGCTCTGCCTCCAGCTGTGTGGCCCAGGGCTGGTTTCCTAACCTCTCTGAGCCTCAGTTCCTTACATCTGCAGCAGGAGAGCCCTGCCTAGCCTTGCTGGGTGGCTAAGCAGACTCAGGGAGCGGGCGCCCTCTGCACACTGGGCAAGCGGACAGCACGAAGCCAGTCACTACCCCGATGGAGAGCTGAGCAAGCCCCTGGGCAGAGCGTAGCTTCCCCTCCGTCCCCTTCACCCCAGCCCTCAATCGTCCTGTGACACTGGTTTCTAATCCAGGCAACCGCATACGAGTGGCCAATAGCATGCGTCACAGGTGGCAAATCAACAGGCTCTGCCTGTGTCCCCTCTCCTAAATCTCCCTGTTCTCCCTGTTCTCTGAGACAGAGACCAAGGCCGGGGCACTCAGTCGGCAGGAGGGGAGGGACAGGGAGAGGAGAGCTGGGGGCACCGCGGGAATCGGGAGTCCAGCCCCCACCTGTTACAGCTTCAGCAGGGGACACGTCAGGCACAGCCTGGGACAGTGGCAGGGACTGGAGCCACACCCCAGCCTGGGCCCTGGACTCGGGGTCCCCTGCCCAACCCTGGCATGGGTACTCCCCGAGTCCCTGCGGGGCTGGCTCTCTCCACGCCCCACCCTGGGCAGTCGCACCCTCAGAGGCCACCGCTGCCCGTTTGGGAGCTAGGAGGACAGTGCCTCCTGGTCCCCGCCCGCCTGCTCAGGACCGTTCCCCCGGCCACCAGCCAGCCACCCCACACAGAAGGCCTGCAGGTGGGCGGGGTCCCCAGCCACCAGGCCCCACTGCCCAGTCCAGCGTGGCCCACGTGCAGCACCCAGCCAGGGAGGCAGGCTGACCCGCCAGGCTTGGGCAAGGAGCCCCCGGACCACATCCCACCCGGTCTGCCCAGCCAGCCGAGGCCACCGACCCCCAGTCTTGTCCCTAGTAAGTCCCTCCAGGAGGACTTCACAGTCACCTTCCTGCGGATGGAGACAGACTGGCACACAGAGGCCATAGCACGCCTGGCGCTCGCCACCCCTTGCCACCCCCGTGAGTTGGCTCCAGGACCAGGACCCCTGCAGGCGAGAGTCCTGGACAGAACCCCGAGTGGCCATCCTGTCCTTGCTCGGCCCTGCAGGCGGCACCCCAAGCCCAGCAGCTCATGGTGAGCAGGTGAGGCTGGGACTGTTGTCTGGCCAGAGCACTGCATGAGTGGCCCTGCTGGCGCTTCCCCTGCTCCTTAGGCGCGGGCCGGCGGCTTGCGGGGTGGGCACGGTTCTCAGAGCTCTGCCCACTCTGTGCGGTGCGGGAGTGGCCGGGTGCTGGACAGGGAGTCGGATGCAGAGCTGCAGGGGCTACTCCTGAGGAAGCGGGCAGTGCCACCCCACATCAGACCCAGCACTCACACGGCCCAGGGTGCCCACTCAGAGGGGCGGTAGCGGGTGGACGAACTACTGCTGCTTCTCACTGGAGAGTCTGGGGACCCGGGGATGGCCTTGGCGGTCACCCGTGCATGCTGTGGCTATGACTGTCACTGCTGTAGGCTACGGAGACCACTGTCTAGAGAGAGACGTAAGTGAGGCTGAAACTACATCGAGTCCTACGATGACGGGTCCTTCCCCATGGAAGCCACAGGACTCTGAAGATCTAGGACCTGGGCGGGGGCGGGGGGGAGGTTCGAGAGGGCTTCTCAGAGCAGCTGTCATTGAAGCCCGTCCCTAAAGGATAAGCAGGAGCCAGCAGACAAGAGGTAGACAGGGTCCGGGAGAGGAGAGAGCATGTGCAAAGGTCCTGCCGCAGGCCCGAGGGAGCTCTCCATGTTTGGGGGACTGAGAGGAAGCCAGGACTGAGTGGGCTCGGGCGGGGGGACGTCTCAGCCGCAAGGAGCTCTCCGTAGCAGGAAGTGGGGCACCTGATGGCACATGAGCCACACTTCTGCACACAGGGTGTCCACCCCTCCCTGCTGCGAGGGAGGGGGCCTTCTGGAAGGCTTCTGGGTGGACAAGTCCCAGGCCTAGCTCTGCTGAGGGCAGAAGGGCCCACCCAGGAAGGGAAGGTCCCCTCAGTTCTCGAGGGGCTGGCTGAGCGAGAGGAGGAACAGGCCTGCTCCGGACACAGCCTCTCCCAGCACTGAGGGCCCGGAGGGTCGGGGCGAATGGGCAAGACAGCGGAGCCCTGCCCAGGGCCTGGCCCCGGCTGCCCCTCTCCTGCTCTGACTGGGTGGCGGGCGGGGCTTCTGCATCATCAACAGTGACACGGAGTAAACACTTTGATGATTGTCCCAGCCACGGGCTCCACACTCTGTGCCAGCTGCTGCCAGCCTGGAAGGAGCAGAGCTGGGCCTGCAGGGCACGCTGCCCGTGCCACCTTGTTCCCGCCTCCCCGGAGACCAGACGCGGCCCAGCCAGAAACGGGGGCTCCTAATGCAGAGCAGGGGAGCCCCCACCCTGCTGGCCCAGTCCCCGCAGGCCCCAGGGGTCAGGGTAAACCGGGCAGCCGGGGCTCCTGGTCAGTGCCTAGGGACAGTGTGGGCCATGCACCACCCCAGGAAGCTCCGCAGCAGCCATCTGCCCTCCCCAGGTCCCAACAGCCACCCCCACAAACAGCAGGCAGGGCCCGTGGGCTCCGTGGGGACAGGCTGGAAAGGGGGCCTCTCCTTGCAGCAGAAGGGCTCCGGTCCTTGGTGAAGGCCCTGGCAACACTGCGTTCTGGGAGGGCGGCTCCTGTGGGTGGGCAGAGACGAGGGGCCTGGCGGCTTGGCAGGCAGCACGGCCATGGGTGGAGGGCAGCCTGGAGCAGGGGGGTCCGGCACGGAGACCAGCCGTCCTGCGTGCTGACCTAGGGCCGAGCAGCACGGCCTGGGCCTGTGGATCCAAGGGTGCAGAGTGACCACCGCGTCCCCTCCGGGGGTTGGAGGAATCGGCAGAGGGAGGGCCTGGCTTGGTGGCAGCAGCTCTTGAGAAGTGGCCCGGGGCCAGGCTGGGCCTACGGGTGGGACTGGCCACGGTGCAGGCCCCAGGCAGACGAGCACCGTCGGAGGGGAAAATGTTGGGCTTCTCTGTCGGCTGCCCGCTGCCCGCCGCCGTGTCGTGCCACTGTTCCAGAGGCCTTCACTTCCAAAGCCCAGGTCAAAGAGGAAAGCCCCAGGAATTCCTCAGACCCAGCGAGGGCCCCTCTGGGCATGGGGCGCTCTGCAGCCACACAGGCCTCACACTGAGGGGCCGCCGGGGCCTGCGAGAGGCCCGAGCAGAGCAAGTCCAGGTCAGGAGCACTGTCCCTGCAAGGGAGGGGACACCCGGGGACTCAGCCCAGGGCACCCTACAGAGCTAGGGACCACAGTTAACAGAAGGCTGCATCCGGCTGGGGGCAGCTATTTCAGCTTGGAGGGCGGTGTCCCTGGAGGATCGAGGAGGAGAGCGGGCTCTGCGGGGTGGACAGGGCGTAGAGTTGCAGACTATTTGAGCCGAGAGAGGAACAGCGCGAGATGAGGGGGGGGGGGGAGGCCGCCCCCAGCCTGCGCTCGCGGAATCCCTCCGGGTTCCTTGGCCAGGGCCCGCAGGGAAGTGTGCCTCCTCCAGCCCTGGAGGCTAGACGCCCTCTGACCCGCCCCTGGCTTGCAGGTGGCCCTTCCTGTGTCCACCGAGCTCCGTCCTGGGGCGGTCTGTATCCTAGTCTCCTCTACGAGGACACCAGTTGTATTGAGCTGGGGTCCCTCAGATGACTCCGGCAAAGACCCTGTCTCCAAACACAGCCCCATCCCGAGGTGCCTGGGGCTGGGACCCCCTCCCTGAAGCCTGGGGACACGGTTCAGCCCAGAGACTCACCCCCGCTGTTTGGGCTCAGATCGGGGGTGAAAGAGCGCACACTCTTCAGGTCCGGGGACCTGGTATGAGTGACCTGCGGGGAGAGATTGGAGGTGAAACCAAAGGACTATGTGATGGGTGAGGGCACTGGAGAAGGTTCCAGAAGGTGGTGCCCAGGGAGCTTGCAGAGGAGGTTGGGATCTGCATTCCAAGAGCTCCAAGGACCTGGTCCTGAAGAGCTCCCGGGGCCCTGGCCGCGCTGACCAGGACAGACCGAGAGGGCGTGGGGCTGGGGACGGGCCTTGCAGGGCCACCAGAGATGGCGGCAGCTGGACCCAGGGCGGTGGCCGTGGGGTGGGCGATGTGGGAGGATGCCAGAGACAGAGGTGGCCCTGACAGGGCCCAGGAGGAGTTGGTGAGGCCGTGGTGGGTGGGAGGGCTTCAGATGGCTCCCGGGTCCCTGGCCTGGCAGCAGAGGGTGCCCTGCCTGGGGGACACTGTGCTGGGGAAGATGCCTGAGAAGAGGAGGTTGGGGTTGGGACGTGACTTTGGTGCCCTGGAGACACCAGGTGGAGATGAGCAAGGACACAGGCCCAGGGACAGGGCATCCAGTGGGAGAGGACAGCAAGCCGTGCCTTGGGAGGGCCGCGCCAATGTCCGGGTGGAGGAGCGAGCCCACGCTCACTTGCCTGCGTGCCCCAGCCGGCTAGGCTCCTCGCGGGACACAACCCCAACCCTGGCCCCCGCTGGCGACCTGGTGTCCCACTGTCCCCAGGGCTCCTGGACCGTCACCTTGTCTCCAGCCACTACCCAGGCTGGCCCCAGATGGTACAGACAAGGACACCGCGCGCTCCCAGAGGGAAACCGCTCTGTTTTAAATATCCTGTCCCGAGGGTGGGGGCCTCCCCACTGCCCACCTCCAGGGACCCGCTCTCCTCCGCCGAAGGCAGGGTGTCCTGGTAGTGCCGCGGTGCCCCTAGCAATGCCTGATGCGGGTTTGTGGAACCACTGAGGAACCGAATGGCCGGGCGTGGCCCCAGGACCTCAGTGCCAACAGACTTGGGAGGTTTTTCAGATAAACTCAATGAGGACCTGGTAGGTCTCTGTGCTGTGGACGGTACTCCTTCATCCTCCGCCTTCATCCCTGGACCTGGATTCAGCCCCAAGGAACTGTTTTTAAAACAGTCATTCCGAAGCTCTGTGGGTCCACGCCTCCATTCCCCTTCTGGGCCCACTTATAGGGGTCCTGCTCCCAAAGACGGCACAGGTGGGGCTGGGCAGGCCCCGGGGAGTTGGGGGCCCTGCTGTGCCCAGAAGCCCTGTGCTGTCCAGAGGCCACTGTGTGTCCTTGAAGACCGCTGTGGAGTCCCCCAGGCCTCGGTGATCAGGGCTTGTTCCTGGACCTGCACAGAAGGCCTGGGACACTAATGGACGACGTGAGTGGTACCCTGGGGTTGGCGCCGCGGCAGAGTGAGGTAGTTAAGGCCACAGGTTTATAGCAAAAGCTGTAAAGGCTCACATCGGTGACAGCTGGCAGAGTCCCCAAGGTGAGGAAGTCCTACAGGTTCTGGTGGGCCTGTCAGGAGTGAAGGACAGGGGAAGGGTACTTGGTCCCAGGAGCTCACGTCCTGAGCTGTCAGAACCCACAGGAGTTCTAGAAAGCCCTAGAAACCCTGGTGTTGTTAGAAGGGATCCTGGAGATAAGGTGCACCCTGCTGCTTCTACCCAGAGGGCATGGACATCTGAAGGTCACGCACCCAGTGGGCAGGGCACCGGCACCCTCATAGCACTGTGGGTCCCTCTGTGGTCATTGAGACTCAGCTCCATGAGGCAAACTGCTGGACAGAGCCTGCAGGTGCAAAGTGTCATCTGGAGGGGACAACAGGTGGGCCATGCGAGCTCCCAAGCCCTGAGACTCCATCCTCCTTTCTGCCCGGGGTCTCCTGGGCTGACCCAGTGCTCCTGGAGTGGCCCAGCCTTCTGCCTTTTTGCTTTGGGAATACCCTTCCCGTCTGGGATGCCCTTCCCACTGGGGGTGCCCTGCCTGTCCTGAGGACATCAGTTCTTATCTTGTCATCCTGCATTTTCCACACCCCCTCTTTGCCCCAGGCCACCCCAGGCAACCCCCTTTTAGCCTCGGATCCGGCTGCAGTTTGATTCTGTTTGATGGGAACCGAGTGGCCCTGCGTTGGTCCTTGGTGTGAACCGTCTCGTCCCACCTTGTGCGTTTATCCTGAAGTGGTCCCCCTTGACCTCTGGCTCACGGTCAGGCATAGGGAGACCCACACTGTAGGCTTCGGGTTGATTTTGCTCTTCACTGTGTGTCTAGTCTCCCCACACAACTGTGAGTGCCTCAAGAACTCTCACCTGGAGGGGCACGATGGCACAGGCCTGTAATCCCAGCAGCTCTGGAGGCTGAGGCAGGAGGATTGAGAGTTCAAAGCCAGCCTCAGCAAAAGTGAGTTGCTGAGCAACTCAGTGAGACCCTGGCTCTAAATAAAATACAGAATAGAGCTGGGATGTGACTCAGTGGTCAAGTGCCCCTGGGTTCAGTCTTTTGTACTGCCCCCCCCCCGAGCCCCAAGAGCACCAGCACCCAGTCCTTGTGCACGGTCGTCTCCCCGTCCTGACCCTCTTGCGCTCCAGCCGTCTGGGCGCATGCTCCGTCCCCCACGCTGGGCCGAGCTCCTCAGGCGCAGAGATGGTCTATTCATCTTTAATTCCACAGTTACAAAGACAACAATCCTATCGTGCTCGCCAAGTGCCCGTTGCGTCCTAAACGCTTTACCCGTATTAACCGGCGTAATCCCCACCCCACCCTGTGAGATAACTGTGACCACGACCTGTTCTGCAGACGCAGTTCAGAAAAGCACCAGAGACTGTTCTGCAGGTCACATGGCTACCAAGAGGCAGAGCCGCGGCCCCATGGGTCTTCTCCAGAGACGGTGCTCCCGGGCCCTTCACTATGCCATGTGTCACACCCCAGCACAGTGCTCGGGGACAGTTCAGGGGACACTTGGTGAATGAATGAACCAAGTGTCTGGTTGGAGCGAGAGCTCTGGGTGACGGGTGGATTTGGAGTCCCTGACGGACACACCCTTGGATTAAGGAATGACGGCAGCATGGCCCTGTCCAGTTAGGGCTCAGCTGGACTTGGACTGTCACCGCAGCCCTGTGAGGCGAGGGTCAGCCTCAGCAGGCAGCAGAGCCTCAGAGAGCTTCGGCCCCTGCCCTGGGTCGTTCCGGGGGTAAGCGGCAGAGCAGGAAGCTCATCCCCCACATCCCAGGCCTGGGTGGACTCAGCCTCCCTCACAGGGGCCAAGAGGTCGATGTCGGAGGCTGCAGGAGCCATTGCTTGGACACCTGCCACGGGACCCAGTGCAGAGAGGACAGCAGCTGCTTTGTGCCAAGGGGCAGGACTGCGCTCTTGGGCGCTGTCTCCCCCAAGCCCAGACGCCTCTGGAATGCTCCATGGGGTTCCCCCCAGGAAGCTGCACTTCCTGAGACTGGAGATCCGCCCCCTTTGACCCTCTGGACCTGGGCCGTTTTGCCATGAGCCTCCGACCTCCTAACGCAATGGGAGGCCTCGAGAGGTGGTGGAGAGCCGGCAGGAGGGGTGCCAGCCGGGCCTGCAGGTTGTTAGAGAAGCTGGGACAAGACGCGGAGCTCCTCTCTTGCTTCAGAAGGGGGGCGGAGGGGGGACGCTGTGTTTGTGGGGACTTCTGTCTCCGGTTGACAGAGGGGCCACCTCCACTTGCATTTAGCACTCACTTACACACGCGGGGACCCCCGAACATTGCTGTTATCAGAACAGGCGAGCAATGAACAAAGCCAGGGTGCAGGTGGCTCCCAGCAGGTGGACGGAACAGACGAAGGAGGAGACAGAAGAGGAAGGGACCAGCAGTTAGGGGTGCGTGTGTGTGTGTGTGTGTGTGTGTGTGTGTGTGTGTGCATATATCCATGTGTACCTGTGTCCCCGTGTGTGACCTGGGCTGGGATCAGATCATATCAATGTCCCTCCAGGCAACTCTGACCAAAGGGGACCTTGACTGATCAATAGTGGATTTTAAAAATATTAATTTATTCATTGACAACTATTTATTGAGCCCCTTCTGTATACCGGGCACTGGAGGAGCTAGGGGACAGGGGTGGAGCAACCTGAACAGGCTTTCGGCCTTCAGAGGGGCGAGCAGAGCATCCCAAAGTTTCTGTGCGGATACGAGAGGGAGAGGCAGGCAGGGCAAGGCCGTGGAGAGGCAGGTGGGTGTGGCTTGGACAGGGCCTCTCTGCAGAGGTGACACTGGGACAGGGACATATGAAGGTGGAAAAAGGAGGAGCCCTGGGGACGCCCTGAGATGAAGGCTGGACTTGGCGCTTGCTGGGAGCAGCACAGGTGGAGGAGAGCCTGGGGTGGGAGGGGACCGGGGCCAGTTCTCGGGGGCTGTGAGGTTGCAGCGTGGACTTTGGATTTGGTGCCGCACATGAGGCTTTAAGGGGGGCAAAGGTGTGGGGTGTGCAGGAAGTTGAGCTTCTGACTGCCACGTGGGGGTGAGGTGAGGGACAGAGCGGCACATAGTGGGGGGCCGAGGCACGGGCACCCAGACATGTGTTGACATTAGGGTCACCCGTCCTCTGCCTCAGAGTCAAGTAGGTGGCCGTTAAAGGGAGCACGCTGGGCCGGGCGTGGTGGTGCCCATCTGTGATCCCAGCAGCTCAGGAGGCTGAGGCAGGAGGATCACAAGCTCAAAGCCAGCCTCAGCAACTGTGAGGCCCTAAGTAACTCAGTGAGACCCTGTCCCCAAATAAAATACAAAATAGGGCTGGGGAGGTGGCTCAGTGCGAGTGCCCCTGAGTTCAATCCCTGGTGCCCCCACAAAAAAACAGGAGCACATTGGGGGGAGTTGGGTGGGGCTGGGGGCTTCCTGGAGGGGCTGTCTCAGCATTCAGACAAAGGACCAGAAGGGACAGGTCACAGATGCAAGAAATGCTGACCATGAGGACAGGAGACCCGGGAATGGTCAATGGCGGTAAGAGGCAGAGGCCCTTCCCGAGAAGCCAGCTGGCCGTCAGGTGCTCGGATCGGTCACTCATTCATCAGAACTTGGCCACTGCGCACTGTGTGCCTGGCCGCGGGCTCCCGCTGGGGACAGGGAGACAAAACCGACTTGGTCCCCACCCGTGCAGAACTCAGGGGATGTGGGGAGACAGGGAGCCAAAAACCACAGAAATAAAAGTGTGACCAGAAAACGTGGCGCATGTTACAAGGAGCGGTTTTTTAATGGGTGATCAGAATGGCCAAGAGGCAGGGAGGAGCCCTGGAGGGGACTGTCACCATCTGGAGGGTGGTGGGGGTCAGGGTGAGGCGTGGGCTGAGCCGTCCAGGAGAGGAGCCGGCTGTGTGCTGGGCGCTGTCGTGAAACCCTCCCATGGAGCCCGACACCGGCACCTGTCTTGGCCCTTGTGACAGGACAGGACCCTGCAGGGAGTAGAGGGACAGCAACACAGCCCCAGGCCCCCCATGGCACCCCTCCTGAGTCTCCTGGAGCCTTGAGTAGGTTTTGCGGAGACCCCGCCTGAAGCCGTCTGGACAGCTGACTGTGGAGGGCACCCCTGGGCCAGCCTCCAGCTGCCTGAGGTTTGAGCCCTAGAAATGACCATCTTCCCCGACGATGGACGGAACGTCCCACCACAGAGGGGAGGGGGATGCCCGGAGGGCCCTCCTGGACCAGGCTTTCCAGGACGCTGGGCCTGCCCCACAGGAGGAGGTCCCACCTCAGGCCTGGGAAGCCTCCCCAGCCCTCAGAGGCATGTAATGTCCCTCCTGCCCATAGCCTGCACCCTGCAGACTGGGAAGGACCCATGGAAGGAGGGGCCACTGGGTGGGTGAGACCCCTGGATCAGAGAGGGCAGGAGAGGGCAGGGCACCAGCTGGGTCCCAGTCGGGATATCTTTCTGGAAAACAGACCCAGGCAGCGGGAAGCTGCGCTTCCAGTAAGAAGACTCAGCCGGACTTGGCTCCACACCCCTCCACTCAGAGCAGTAAGCGCTCGGCGCTCCTTGGTGGCCATAATGAGTGCTGTGGAGAGCTGTTTGCAGCTAAGTGAGCAGTAATGGCTTTCTGCGGTCATTAGGCACAGGCTGCTGGGAGCCCTGAGGGTCCGCCCAGGCTGGGCTCCCACACCCTCCCCTAAGACTCAGATCAATGAGCCCAGGATGGGCTGGGTGGATTCTGAGCTCCCGGAGCACGGGCGGCCACTGGGGACCACACCAGACTCATAAGCTAACCTTGGCCACACACGTGTGGAGTGAGAGAGTTCCCAGGGGCAGGAACTCCAAAGGCGACAGGAATGTAGGCTCAGCTGCCTTCCTGGAGTCCTGAACCCAGCCTGCTGGAGGGGACCATCGAATCAGATTCAGTCCCGTGAGGGTGGGGAGGAAGCCAGGGGAGACTGGGGCTGTTCCTAAGGGCTCCAGTGTCAAGGACAGTCTGACTTTGATCTCAGTTCTGTCTCTCTAAACCTCAGTGTTTCTATCTCGGAAATGGAACTGAAATAGCACATTTTGTGGGCTGGTTGTGAGAGCATAGTGAGGTAATGTATGTTAAATGCCTAGCATGTCTCAAGTGTTCTGTGGGAGATAACAACTACATCACCACCACCACCACTACCACCACCACCATTATCACCACCACCATCACATCACCACCACCACCACTACCACCATCACCACCACCACCATTATCACCACCACCATCACATCACCACCACTACCACCATCACCACCACTACCACCACCATCACCACCACCATCACATCACCACCACTACCACCATCACCACCACTACCACCACCATCACATCACCACCACTACCACCATCACCACCACCACCATTATCACCACCACCATCACATAACCACCACTACCACCATCACCATCACTACCACCACCATCACATCACCACCACCACCATCACCACTACCATCATCACCACCACCACCATTATCACCACCACCATCATATCACCACCACCACCATCACCACTACCATCACCACCACCACTACCACCATCACCACCACCACCATTATCACGACCACCATCACATCACCACCACCACCATCACCACTACCATCATCACCACCACTGCCACATCACCACCATCATCACCATCACCATCATCATTATCACCTCCATCACCATCACCACCACCACCATCACCACCACCACTATTATCACCACCACCATCACATCACCACCACTACCACCATCACCACCACTACCACCACCATCACATCACCACCACCACCATCACCACTACCATCATCACCACCACTGCCACATCACCACCACTGCCACATCACCACCACCACCATTATCACCACCACCACCATCACCACTACCATCATCACCACCACTACCATCATCACCACCACTGCCACATCACCACCACTGCCACATCACCACCATCACCACCACCAGCATTATCACCACCACCACCATCACCACTACCATCATCACCACCACTACCATCATCACCACCACTGCCACATCACCACCATCACCACCACCACCATTATCACCACCACCATCACATCACCACCACCACCATCACCACTACCATCACCACCACTACCATCATCACCACCATGCCACATCACCACCATCATCACCATCACCATCATCATTATCACCTCCATCACCATCACCACCACCACCACCATCATCACCATCACCACATCACCACCACCACCTCTACCATTATCATCACCACAACTACCACCACCACTACGATCATCATCACCACCACTGCCAAATCACCACCATCATCACCATTACCACCCTACCACCATCACCACCACCATCACTACCACTACCACCATCATCATCACCACCACCACCACCATCATCACAGCCACCATTACCACCATTGTCATCACCACCACCACATCATCACCACCACCACCATCATCATCATCACAGCCACCATCACCACCACTGTCATCACCACCAACACCATCATCACTACCGTCACCATCGCCATCACCACCACCAAAATCATCATCAGCACCACTGTAGGAGGGATGCTTGTTGGGTCTCATTTTCTTCATTTGCTTTTATCTTTTCGTAACCTAGTAAAAATGGCAAAGCTGAGCCATCTGCTCACCCAGCCGGCATGGGAGCCGCCCCACTGCCATGGACTGCATGTGGAGACTGGATACCGAGCGTCCACTCGGGGCTGGAATTCGGAGAAAGTTTGACTGTTTCTGGGCCAAGTGTAGGGGTGGTAGGAGCCCTGTCCTGGGGCAAGGCCACGTTTAGGGAGCCAGGGCGTGAGCAGTGACAGGGCAGGAGGGAAGGGGTGGGCTGGGCCCTGGAAGATGCCCCTTGGCCAGTGCAATCTTGCTCTCCCTCAAGACCTCCAGGGAGTCCCAGGGGGTTCTGGGGAGGGGAGGGGCTGTCTGAGGTCCTCCTTCCCTAAGCTGAAGCCTGGAGGAATCAGGGCACCCAGAGCAAGTGTCCTGTCTGCTTCTGTGGCCTCCCGTAACTCAGGCCCCGCTGCCTCCTGGGACACTTTGATCACCCCCATGTCTTCTGGAGCCGAGGGGCGGTGGACAGCTGTGTGACTGGGAGAAGAAGAGATGGAGAGTTACAAACGAGCAGGGTGAGGCCTTTACACAGGGTTCCAACCTCCTGCCTAGCAGCGTGAGCAGGACTGACCCGTCTCTTCTTGCGGCAATTTCCCTATGTCACACCTAGAAATCGCACAACGTGGCTTAAAAGAAGTCCAATATCCGGACCCAACCCCCACTGGCTCTGACTGAATTAGTCTGGGGTGGGGGTCACGCCCCCCGCCCCGCACTGTGTGATCCCAGTGTGCAACCAGGGTTCCTGGGCCCGAGCCTGAGGAAAGAGAGGGGGCTTTGGGACAGAACTTCCGACCTGAGGTCCACCACTTGCTGCTAGCTGAGTCATTCAGCATGTCAGCTTTGGTGCTGATTTGGGTTTTATAAAAATTGATTAATTAATAAGCAAAGCAAATTGGAGCTCCTGGTTCTCAAGGAGGTTTCTGGGAATGTAAATCAAGCAAATGTAGGTGAAAGACCCCACCACCTGCTGGGCGCGTTTTTATTTAGCCTTCATGTACTCTGTGCATGTTTTAGGGACGTGACAAAGATACTGTCACTTAACGGATCACGAAAGAGGTGGGCCCTGTTGCCCAGAAGTTTGTAAGGGTCCTTCTGTAGACCGCCGGGTTCCTGGCCCTTTACTCTCGGTATTTATTCTGCTTGGGGTTCATTAAGCCTCTTCAACCTGCGATTTGACTTCCTCCAAATGGGGGAACTTTTCAGCCCTTAGTACTTCAAATGCTCCCATTCCCTCTATTTTTCTAAGATGTGATTACCCTGAGTGAGACCTGGATGTAAGTCCCCGCGCTCTGGGTTTTGCTCGTCTGTTATGGTTTGGAACTTCTTTCTCTCTGTCTATTCTTCAAGCTGAATGTTTTCTACGGCTCTGGGTTCGCAGTCGCTGACTCTCCTGTCTTCGGCTATTCAGGCCACCCAGTGAATTTCTCATTTCAGATCTTGTATCTTTCAATTGGAGAATTTTTGTTTGGTTCTTTTCTTCCGTGGTTTGTATTTTCCTACGGAGGTTTCCTACGCCTTCCTTCACTGTATGTTTCCCTGAAGATCCTTGAGGTGCCCAGAGAGCCGCTTTACGTAAGCTGTCCACGTTGGCCACTCTTTCCTGTTTCCCCAGGTGCCTAGACATTTTCGACTGTGTTCTGGTCACTATAAATGGCACATTGTACACTCTCTGGATTTTGTTATGCTATCCTAAACGACGTGGACATTTTTAGAAATTATTATGTTAAAAGCAAACAGTTAACTGATCTAGACTCAAATGCCAGACCCTCTTGGTGAGCGATAGCAGAAATCTCTGGTCCTCTGGCTTTGTGGGGCTGCTTGGCCTCTGCCCCTGCATTCTCGTTTCGGAGGTCAGCCTGAGATTTGGGCAGAGTCTATATACAGAAATCAGGGCTCCTCCCTCTGCCGGCTCTTTCGGTGGTTCCCACCCTCACTTTCCAACGTCTGGGGTTGCCCTAAATCTGTCCTTTAGTTCTTCATGTCGTTGAGACTGTGGGTTTTCTTTCTGGATCTTACCCTGACCTCAAACCATACCCCTGAATACGGAAGCCCACCAGGGCTCTTCCTGTCTTCTCCATGTTGCCTTCCCACCAGGAGCTGCCTGCCTTTGATTATTCTGCACTCTCGTCAGGCAGTAGCATAGTTGCATCTGCAGGACAGGGTTGATGGAGTTGCGGCTCCGTCCTTACCAGAAGCCCAAAGCCCTGCTGTTTGCTCAAAGTCACAGCAGTGGGAGGGCAGGCACCTCTCTGGGTCACACCTGCACCCTGTGGGATTAGCCACATCAGTTACTCAAGATACCTGTGCAGCCCAGGAGAGGATGCAACTGTGCCTCAGCAGCAGCAGAAACAGACTGAAGTGGAATTTATACACTAAGCCAGCACTGTCCAGAAGAACTTTCTAAGGTCACTATGGTTTGCATCTAGTAGTATCCCCACAGGAGCTCGTATGCTGGGCAATGCAAGAATGTTCAGAGGTGAAATGATTAGAATATGAGAGCTGCAACGTCGTTCGTGGATTAATCCATTTGATGGACTACGGGGTATAACTGTAGACCCAGGGGGCGTGGTTGGAGGAAGTGGGTCCTGAGATGTACCCTGGGACTGTGTCTTGTCTCTGGCTTCTGGCTCCACCTGCCCCTCTGCTTCTGAGCTGCCACAAACTGACGACTTTTCTCCATCACGCCCTTTCACCGTGATGTTCTGCCTCGTCTCAGATGCAGAGCAATGGAGTTGGCCAATCATGGACTGAGACCTCTGAAACCATAAGCCCAAAATAAACTTTTCCTCCTCTAAGTTGTTCTCATCCAGTATTTTGGTCATAGGAACAACAACAAAAAAACCCCTGACTAACGCGGTGGTTCTATTAGCTGCACTGCCCAACGCAGCAGCCACTAGACAGCGGCTTCATATATTGAGAAATTGAATTCTTAATTTTATTTCATTTATGTTTAGACTGAAATGACTACATGAGGCAAGTAGCTGCCCTGTTGGGCAGCACAACTCGAAGCAAACTCAACAAATCAAAGTCTAGATTTATAGAAATACATAAAGCAAGTCAAAATTAAAAAAAAAAAAATTCAAAAAGATTTACTGCAAGAAAAAGAAAACTCACCCAGGACATCTGAAATAGCATTTTATTGCCCCCCCAAAATATGTGTATGCCAAGAATCAACCCTTTCAGAGCCCTGCTGGAGCGCAGAGTCACTTGTGGAATTTCAAACTGAGAGGTAAATTAGAGAGCAATTACCAAGGACACAAAATAAATTTTTTAAAGTTATGAATTCCCCCAAGATATTTGGTATATAATGTGATTTATAAAAACTAGATTTACCTGTTCCTTCTGGGGAGCACACTCCTGGCTGGAAGTGAATTTTCCTGTCACAGGCGTCACCTTGGTCTCGCCTGGCAAAGGGTGTCCTCGGTGGTGGGCGCCTGCCTGAGCCTCCGTGCCAGCGGTGGGCCAGGGCAGGGCATCTGGCAACAGGCCACACGTAAGCGGCCTGTCCTCCCTCCTCACCCCCTTCCCTCCTCCTCCTCTTCCCCTTCCCTCCTCCACATCTTCCCTCCTCCACCATCCTCCCCCTCCTCCTCCCTCCCCCTCCACCATCCTCCCTCCTCCCCCTCTCCCCTCCTCCCTCCTCCCCCTCTCCCCTCCTCCCCTCCCCCTCCCCCCTCCCCTCCTTCCTCCTCCTCCCCCTCCCCCCTCCCCCCTCCTCCTCCCCCCTCCCTCCTGGAGAGGTTTAGAGCCCTGAGGTCTGACTTGGCTGCCTGGCTGGTGCTCACCACAGCTCTGCGGCCTCGGGTGCCTCAGGCTCCACATCTGTAAAGTGGGGAGAAGAAGTGTCCCCACCTCCCAGGGCTGCCCGTGAGGTGGTGCGCCAACAAGGCTAGAGGACTTGGCAGAGCATTCAGAGCCGGTGAGGCCTGTTCAGCGCAGCTCCTCCTGGAGGCTATTCTCCCTGCTCACTTCTCTTCCCTCCTTTCTGCCAGCCGCCAACCCCAGGCTCAGCCTCATGCCCCGTCCCTGGCCCTGGCCTGGAGCCTGGACTGCTGCCCAGCCTCCTCTCCCGCGCAGCTCTCCCTCCTGTGAGGAGCTCTGCCCTACTCCCTGGTCTCCACGGGGCTCTTGGTGGGCAGGGGTGGGGGTGGGGCGAGTCAATTGAATCTAAAACTGAGCTGAGGACAAGACACTCAGCATCCAAGGGGTGACCCCAATTCAGGAATCAAGACAATGTTTTTAAAAACCCAAATTGATGCTCAGAGTCTCAGATCGGTGTTCCTTGAAGGCGGGGCCCATCCTTTACTTCCCAGGTGGCCCCACTGCCCCCCAGCCCCCACCTGGTTGGAGCACCTCTTCAACACTGAGGTTTTGTTCATTATGGGATTTTCACACTAATTTGGAGTTTGGGGAGTATGACTTTAGGGCATTATTTACCTTGATTCCTGCCGTTTGGGGCACTCCTCCTTTAATTTTTTGCCTGGTGCCTCGTTTGCCTCCCCTTGTCCCCCAGCCCCTGCACAGCAAACCCTCGAGAGCAGAGATGAGTTCCAGGGGAAGCAGCTGAGGGTCTCCATGGTGACATCCCTAGAGACCCTCTAGCTTCATTCTCTTCTACTCCAACCTGGTGTCCTTGGAAGCCAGGGGAGAGCCCAGCCCTGACTCACATACAGAAAGAAGGTGGCCCTTGACACCGTGGTCCCACGTGCTCCCACGTGCTCCCAAACAACCCATGTCATGCATCTCTAAGGTCATGACAACCACCACACAGTGCAGCCTGAAGAAGGAAGCCACGCTCTCCTTCTCCATGGCAGCCCAAGGAACCAGGCCTTGGCAGCCTCTGGACAGCCACGTCACCCTTCGGGGATTTGAGCTGACGTCATCTCTCCCTCCCCAGCCCCTCTCCTGGCCTCTCTCCTCCACTCCCGCTCCCCTCTGGCTTCCTCCTCATCAGTCAGTGCTGAGGCCAGATTGAGGACAGACCACAGGGCAGGGTGTGGGGGGGTGAGCCACCCGGAGGAGCGTGCCCAGCCCTGCCAACCCTGTCATCGTCTCCTGTCGTGCCCACCACACTCGCTCTCCAGACCCAGAATAGCTCCCGGCCTCCCGGGCCCCGCCTTGGCCTCAGCCTGCAGTGCCGCATGGTGCGGTCCAGCGGGAGAAGCTACCCGGCCTTCAAAGGCTTGGGTGGAGTGACAGGAGCGAGGGAGGCCTCTCCTCTTTCCTGTACCGCGGGCAGTGGGGAGAGAAGCTGGCACCGACGTTCCACTAGCCAGAGTGGGACAAAGCAGGGTCACATCCCCACAGCCCTCCTGCTGACCAGGGTAGGGGGGTCCTGTCTCCCACATGTCCCTGCTGGCTACCAACGAGGGCAGCCTGTGTGTTCCAGAGCTGGGGCGGGGCGGGAGCCGGGGCTCTGCGTGAGGCAGCGCTAGGCACACTCCTGACCTCGCCGCCCTTCGCATGAGCCCTGAGCGAGGCCGTGGCCCCCCAGGGCCCCCACTGCCCACCTACCAGATCTTTGCATTTTGAAGTTCTGCCTTATTGAGTCAGTCAGTAGCTAGTGTCTGACGGCTCTGGAAACTTCCAGCTCCCAGCACCGGAGAGTGGGTGCCTGGCACAGCCCGGGGAGCAGGGGCATCTGGCCCCACCCCAGCCCCATGGCCTGGGCGTCATCCCAGGTCAGCAGTGTCCAGCTGGGTGTGATCGGTGGCTACTTAATGACCCCTGTCTGTACTTCCTCAGGGGATCTTGGAGCAGGGGTGGTAGAGTCATCCCTGCCTCCTGCAGAGGCTCTAAGACCCTGGCCACGTGCCCACAGCTGGGACTGAACCTGGCCAGCTCCGTGTGGGCCCAGAGCCCTGGCACTGTCCTCCAGGTGACACGCTGGTCAAGGCAGGACCGGGCAAGACTCTCAGGGCACGGGTGCACCTCCCTGGCACAGCAGCCCAGGGCCCGCAGCTCCCTGTGACGCTCCACCCTAGGTGACCATCGCTGAGCCCGGCAGGCCGGAAGCTGAAGGACAGAGGCTGGCAGGGATGCCCAGCCTTGGGGAGGCCAGGCCTGTTGCTCAGGCTCCGGGTGGCCTGGCCTCTGCCTCCGGTCTGATCTTGGCAAGGATTCCAAGGTCGTGACCCTGGGGCACAGGCAGGACGGGCAGGTGGGGAGGGAAGGCTGCCCACCGGGCCATGGGGGGAGTGGGAGAGCAGCCCCAGCACAGAAAAGGGAGGCAGAGGAAGGCGGGCCCCAAGCTCCAGCCAGCCACTGCCTCCTTCTTGGGGTCCCCGGCCCTGTGGACGGGCCAGGCCATGACCCATGGCTCTGGTATGCCAGGGGTCCCAGGGGGCAGCACAGGGACAGCAGCCCTTGATTGGCACTCTGTCCCCAGCAGGGAAGAGCGGAGGCAGGGTCCTTGCTACCCTCACCTTCCCGCTGTCCCTCTGCTCCTCAGCTGACCACTTTCCTGAAGTGAGACCCGTGGGGACGCCAGGCAGAGGCAGAGCCGGGGAGCAGGAGAAGCAGGCAGCTCTCTGCGGGCCTGGCGCTGCCGTGGGTGGGCACCTCTGGTCCCGCAGCGGGCGCTCTGCTCCAGGAGCCAAGCAAGGAAGACCCATCCAGGGGGACGGACGGACCCCACCAGCAGCTTTCCCTCGGGGACCTTGGTGGAGAGGACACGAGGCTCGGGCCTGGCCCCCCAGGTCTTGTGGGCTTAGACTGTGAGCCAACTGTGGGGTAGGGAAGGCACCGGGCCTCGGATTCCTCATCTGTCTAACGGGCGGCTGGAGCCCATGCTGGTGATAAAGAGAGAGTGGTTAATGTAAAAGCGGCCAAGGCGCCCCGCGACCAAGAACTGGGCTTCATCATTTTCTTCCTTTCTTCCTCCCTCCTTCCCTTCCTTCCAAGTTAGCTTCAGAATCCAAATCCCTTTCCATCTCTGCATGGAAATGGACAGGGTCATTGTCGTTGATGCAGAGATTCTGGAAGGTTCCAGAGGAAATCTGCCAGAGCCAGGCACAGAGCTCACCACAGCCGCACCCTCCCAAGTTCACAGGGGACCTGGGTCTGGAAGTCCCTGCTCCAGGCTGACAATCCCCTGGCACAACTGGGCACGTCCCCTTGTAGCTCACTGGGTCCCTCCTGCTCCCTCCTGCCCTGGGAGGTGGAGCTGCAGAGTGCCACCAAGGCGCCCAGCCTGGCGGGGTTGGGGCAGCAGGATGCAGGACGGAGCATCAGGGAGAGGAGGCTGTCCCCGAGCCCTGGGTGAGCCGTGAGAGCACCAGGAAACCAGGGACCACGCTGACTGTCTGCTGCCGGGTCCATGGTTGCCATGTGAGCCCCGTGGAGTGGAGGCCGCAGGCCACAGGAAGCCAGGACACCAGAGTCGAGAGCTCTGCCCGCTACAGGGGGATTCCCCACGGCAGGCCATGAAGCTGGGGGCTCAGAGCCAGTGCCCCCTGTGTCCTGTTGGAAGAGCAGAGAAAGTGAGAGGAACAGAAGGAGATGGAGGAGGAAAAGGAAGAGAGACTGTGAGGATGGAGGGAAGGAGGGAGGAAAAGGAGATGGAGGAAGAGGAGGGAGAAGGAGAGAGGAAGGAGGAGGAGGAGGAAAAGTAGGGAGGGAAGGAAATAATGTAAGGTCTTTGAGGGCCCTGGGCCAGGGGGCCCGGGCAGTGGGGCCAGCTGGTGTCCATGGTGGAGAAAGGTGAATTGTCATTCCATGAGCTTCAGCCACTTTAAACTGACAAGGAACGGAGCATCCCTCTTCATAGATGAGAAGTTCAGAGACTTGCTCGACTGCACACAGCTGGAATGTTCTGGAGAATTCTAAGTGTGGACACCAGGGTCTGCACTTCTAACTGCTGCATGGCCCTTTCCCGGCTTAGGAGAACAGGACACACTCTGGTTAGAGCCCGAGCTCGCTAATAACCTTGATCCAGCTCTTCGCCACGCGGCTGGTACCAGATGGCTCCCGTGTCCCAGCTCCCAAGCCCCGGGAGGGAGTGTCCGTTATAATTGTGCCCACTCGGACGGGTGAGCCACACCTGGCTCTTCCAACAAAGCTGGAGGGCCCCGAGAGCTGTCCTGCTTCTTTCTCCTCTGGGTGGGTGAGCTGTGTCCAGCGCAGGAAGGTGGCCCTCCTCTGTTTAAAAAGCAGCGCATACATAGGCCTCTTGTCCCTCTCATGGCCAGCTAAAGGGCCGGCTCTTGCTCTCTGGATGTGTTTGTCTGGAAGGAGCCTGCAGCTCCCCATCCCAGTGACCCGCGTCGGTGGCTGCACCTCCACCCTGGGTGTCTGATGTCACTGGAGGGAGAGGAATGGTCCCTGTCTGTGTCATTTCTTGGCGGTGACTTCTGATGAGTGGTATTCCCCAGCCCCAGGAAGCTCTGGGTGTCCCATCCTCCCTCCTGCAGGGACGTCTGCAGCTTCCAGCCGGGGAAGCGAACTGACCCCCCCATCTCTTTTGTCCTTTCTTCTCATTCCCAGCGCCCCTTTCCCGAGGTGCAGGCTCCAGCCTCCCCAGGTGCTGGGAGTCTGCGGCATTTCAATTCCATGTTTGCTTTTTATGAAAGCGAAGCAATCCTGTCTACAGAATATTAAGTGGCTCGGGCGGCTTTGGGCGGCAGAGCTGCTAATCCGCCGACATCTGCTCTGTATGTGATCTTGGCGCCCAGCGCCCTGCTATGTCCCCCCACCTGGGCCCTTCCTCATCCTCCCCCGTTGAACTCAGGGCTTCGAGACAGAGGGGATTCTGGCTAGCACAGCCTGACTAATGGCCAAGGCGGGGACCTTCCAAGGCCCCTCTAGGGTCCAGGGCAGAGGCCTGGCCAAGACCAGCAATGATGGGCAAGGCCCTTACCCTTGTGGATCTCAGTGTCCCCATTACACTGAGGAGGGGACAAGCCACCTGGTGTCCCTCCCCACCTGCACCTCCTCAGGGTCGTCCGCCAGCCTCCCATTCACATGGCCTCCCCATGCTGTGTCCTGCCTGCCTTCAGCCAGGCCAAGCCTCGCCAGCCTTCAGGGCCAGGTCAAGACCAAGGCCTCCTTAGATGACATCTCTGTCATTCCTCCTCTCTGAGGCCCCCATGATCCCCTCTGCTCAGTGCCAGTCTCTTGGGGTCCAGACTGGGAGCCTGTAGCCCCTGCCCAGGGCTGGGCACACAGCTCATAAGCCAGGAGGGGACTAGAGGTGGCAGTCCCCATCCCTCCCTCCTCCCAGCCTGGCTCCTCCAGGAAGTCTGAGCCCCTTCCTGGGCTCGAGCACCTAGAGGGGCCCCTGAAGACGGAGGAGACACCACGGAGCAGGTGGAGAGCTCATGACTTAGAGGTGGTAAGGAAACCCACACTCGATTCACTTAGTGACGTCCCCAACAACACACCAGTAAGGGCAGATCAATACTGGGTGCCCGGAGCAGCCAGCGCTCCAGGGGAAGAGCGGGTCCCATCCAGGGGGCTTCCTGGAGAAGGTGGGCTCAGAGCCAGGACTCGATGGGCAGAACCCACACTGGCAGGGAGGACACGTCCAGGAGGAGGGAGGGGACGTATGGAAGGGTGTTGGCTAGGGAACCCGTCACAGGTACCAGACCGAGAGGCTCACACATGTCATTCATTTCCTCTCTGTTCTGGCGCCTGAAGTCCCAAATCAAGGGGTGGGCGGGGGAGGGGTATCTGCTGAGGCCTCTCTCCTCCGGCCTCTGTGTGGTGACAATTAGCGGCTCCTTGGGCACAGCACCAGTTTCCAAAGGTTAGCGTGACTTGGCTGTTGTCCCCAGGAGCCCAAGGTCACCGGAGAGTCTCCTGGAAGGAGCAGAAGACCCGAGAGGGGCCAGAGGTCAGGGGCTGAGGCCACCCCAGAGCTGGGAACAGCTGGCCCCGGCCCCTCATGGAGGTCATAAAACCTTACAGCCCCAGCTCCCCTATATCCCTCCCTCCATCCTTCCTTCCACCCCTCCCCCAGTGCACCCCAATAGGAAGGAACAGGGGTTCCAAGAGGACATGTTGGGGCCCCTAAATGCTTCTCCTTGGAGAGGCTGCTCCAGGCCAGACTTGCCCCTAGGGAGGGTGGGCACCAGCACCTGGTCCCATCCCCTCCACCCAGAACTGGGAATTCCAGAAGGGCTCAGGAAACACCGAGGCCCGGGCTGGGGCTGCACGTGCCACTTCAGCACCTGCTACAGAAGGAGATTTGTGGCCCTGTCATGAGGCAGAGGGCACAGGAGGGGTGGGTGGCCTGGTGACCCTGTGCCTCAGACCTCTGTTCTTTTCTGTCCTGGGTCCTTCTGGCTTTTCAAAGAGCAGCTGCCAGGGGCGGGTGCCGTCAGATGGAGGGCATAGAAAGGCACGGAGCCCACTCCCTGTTGGGAGGCACACTGGCCCCGGGGCCTCGGGCAAGGCCCATTTGATCTCTCGAGGCCTCTATTTCCTAATCTTTACCACAAGAATAATAGTAGTAGAGGTTCACTTTCCAGGGCCCCCCTGGGGACCCTGATATTAAACAGGTAATGTGTGGGGGTAAAGCCCCGACACCAGGAAAGGTCCGTCAACTCCGGGCCCAGGTTCCCGCGGGCTTGTGGCCCCAGCCTTCCTCCCTCTCTTGCCTCTAACACCCTGTGGGTGCTTCCGTGCTCCACGCTCCCTCCATGTCCAGGGTGGGGACCAAAGCTCCCTCTGGCCCTTCTCTCCAGACCCCCACATCAACCCTCACCTCCATCTACATCCTCCCATCCCAAAGGCAGCGTGGTGCTGTGGCCACCGGCCCTGGCCCAAGGGTGCCCCCAGAACCAGGACACGAACACACCCAGGCTGTCCTTGAGAGCTACGGTCCCTACGGACCTCCACGGTCCCTATCTCCAAGTGCCAGGCGGAGGCTCAGGGAGAGGGCTCTCGAGCTGACGGCTTGCCAGGGCCAGGGCTGAGAGTGCACAAGGAACGAAGCCAGACTCTGGTTCAGGAGGAAGTCGCGGAGGGAACCCTGTCTGAGAAGCGGCCCGCCAGAGGCGGCTGGCACAGGGGGTCGCACCCTCTCTGAGCTCTGCGGTCAGCGGGCCAAGTTCAAATCCTGTTCCCCCACGTCCTACCAGTGTGGTTGGGGCAGGAGACTAGAGCTGGTGCCTGCTACTCACCTCTAAAGGGGGCGGAACCCCAGAGCCTGGGGTTGGATGCTGGGATGCGAACCCAGATGGCACATGATGATCACCCAGTACCTGTCGGTCATTAGAATGATCTGATTGGATGTTGGGAGGCCAAAGGACAGAGGCCCAGGCCCCCCGGTGGGACCTACTCTTCCATATTCTCTGCACACTGTGTCTGCCCACCCTTCTTCATCCCTCCAAGTGGCCCCAGACTTTGGGTGTGTCACAGCTCAGCGGGATGATGACTGTTTCCAAGTTCTGAGCTCCTGCCTCCTCCAAGTGCAGACGCTCGGCCTCGCAGGGCCCCTTCCCTGTGACCCTCGGGAGCTTGGCAAAGCGAGTGGAGGCTGGGCCAGGAGAGGCTGGTGGTGTGCTGCGAACCAGGGCAGGGCAGTGGGCGGATGCCCCTGGAACCCTCCCAGGCCTGATCCTCCACCATTGGACATGGGGACGTCCACCACCTGGGTCCTCTGCCCCCTTCCCTTCAACTCATGACACAGATGTCACAAGTCCTTGCCAAGCTGCCTTAACATGAGGGAATTCTATCTCAAATATGTTGCACAAATGAATAATAAAAACAAAGGAAAATTACCCTCTTTATTGAAACTCATTTTATGAATAAAACAATTATTCTGGTAATTGAAAAAATGTGTCGTTAAATTAAATGCAGTGGTTCCTATTAAAATTTTAGTGCGTTTTTGCTGCTGCCGGCTAGAGGCTGGTAATTATAGTCGAGAGTTTCGCTTTCTCTTTATTGTTTTTTAATCTCTCTGTGCTGCGGCTCTCCAACGATATTTTATGTCAAAGAGATTTAGAGCTGCGCCCCGGACTGGGGAGAAGCTGGCCGAGGGTGGGGGCGGCCGGGGATTGCAGCGGCATCTGCCTCGACTCCAGGTTGCCTGTCACTCCGGCTGTCCAACAGCCTTGGTTGGCCTCTTCGCCCATCTGTCAGTCTGGCGGCAGCCAATCACAGCTCCCCGAATGCAGCGCCTTCCCCTCCCCTTCCCCCTGATTTCCCTCTACTTGAAAGGGGCAGCGAATTGCAGCCTGGAGTAGGGGCTGGGCCTGGGTGTCACGCCCTCCCGGCCCCCATTTGGAAAGCTGCAGGGTGAGGTGGGTCGGGCAGCGCTCTGAGGCTCTTCCAGCCCTTGGTGGGGGGCGATTGAGGCTGGGTGTGGCAGCTCTTAGTGTGTAAGCGTAGTGAGGACAGGGACCCTGCTTGTCCTGCTAGCCGTGCATCCATAGCGTCCAGCAAACCGTGCGCTGGAGGCGAATCCATGTCCAGGAAGGAGGGAGAAAGGAAGGGCAGTGGTGCAGCCTGCCTGGCCCAGGATGGGTTTGGTAGAAGATAACAGGGCAGGAGAATGGCCTGCAAGAGCTGGGGGTTCCCTTCCAGCATCGCCCACCCCCACCCCCCAACACACACACCAGAGACAGTAGGAGAAAACCAGCAGCCTCCGCCGCTCCCTCTCCATTCCTGGCAGGAGCTGCGAGGCTCCTGGACTGCCTTGGACGTCCGTGGCTGCCCTTGATGTGTTATATGTCTCTGGCCTCCTTTCTGTGCTCTGCCTGGGAGATTAAGCCCCTGGTGGGCAAGGTCTCTGGCCGCAACCTGCCACTGGGCGCTTGATGGACTGGCCGGGGTGGGAACTTCTGGGCGTTTATCTCCAAGGCACCAGGAGCTGGTGAGGAGCCAGGCGCCATTGTCCGGCAGAGTCAGATGAGCCCTGGACAGGAAGGAAAGCTGGGTGAGCCCCAAGCCTCCTGCCAGTGGGCTGCCTTGCCCCCCGCAGGGCCCTCCTGGGCCCTTCCTCTCAAACCCTTTCCTCTTCCTTGTTCTGTACGGTCCCAATTGTGGGCAGCTCCGGGGTCAGCAGTCTCAGGCTGGGCTTGCTAATAGGAGGGGAGAAGGAAAGGCATCTCCCTCCTCCTGCCTCCCTGTCACTCCTGGAAAGGGCTGTTTGGCTAATGACACTAGCTGGCAGTAGACAGGCGACTCTCTGGGCTCTCAATCCTCCCTGGACTCCTGCAGCCCAGGAGTGGTAGAGGCGTCCTGAGTTGCTAATCTCTGGGTGACCTCACTGTCCTCCGTTTGGCTTCTCCCATCACCTGCAACCAGGTCTCCGTAGCGAACTCCTTCTGTGTAAAGACGACAGTGGTTTGTTTTCCTCACTGGGCTCTGACCAGACACCCATCCTGCCAACATCCTAGGGAGAGAAGGAGAGAGCGCTAGCTAGGGGCCACAGGGGCCAGGGTGGGGTCAGAGAGGTTACAAGCTCCGTGGCCTCCCGGGTCCCTTCCAGCCTCCTCCCTGGCTGCCCCCCACCCAGGGGAAGTTGCTGCGTGCCGCTGACCTCTGCAGTGTACTCCCCAAACAAGTGGCTGCTCATGTCCAGCCCGTTCTAATTACCATTAGATGCTGATCCATCCACACTGGGACAGCTCCTCATTTTGCAGTAATTGAGCTATTTTCCCAGCAGGGCAAAGGGTTAGCAGGTTAAGGGGTCCTTCCTGGGGATGCAGCATTCAGCAGAATATATTTCAGATCCATTAACCCTGGAGCACAGTGGCCAGGAGGCTGCAGGAGCTGGGAGACAGCAGCTCCTGCCCTGTCAGCCCGCGTCCTCTCTGCCCCTCGGCCCCTGCCACATGCAGTCCAGAGCTCCACCAAGCACGTTGCCTGGTCAGCCCAACTCACCCTGATCTGGAGGAGGCCAGGGACTCTAGACCTGGAAAGACTGGGCAGCCACAGAGGAGGCTAGCTATTGGGAGCAGGACTGGGCTGCACAGCCAGATGCCTTGGGAAGCACAAGCCTGAGTCTCACGGGGACTTGGTACAGGGCAGTGGGAGGGTGAACAGTGCAGTGTTGAACTTACCTGCTTCTCTCTGTCCCTACCCATGTCACTTACTGTCTTATTCTGGATTTTGGTCTCTTGATCATAGGTAGTCACCGCCTGGCCTCCCTCTCCAGTCTCCAAATTGCAGCCAGTGATCTTTCAACACAGAAGTCTTATCTGTCACCCTTCAGTGCCTCCCTGTCACCTTGCTTCCTTGTGTCCTCCCTTGTGGCCACTCTCCCTGAATCTCTGTTTAACCGCCCCCCATACACCTCGGCACATAGAGTTCCCTGTACCCTCTCCCTAGAGCATGTCCCCACCTCTGCACAGTGACACCCATCTGTCCTTCCTCTGGGAAGCCTTCTTGACCCTTCCAGGCAGGAATGGCCCCTCCCCTGCCCCATGAGACTTCCTGGCACCTGTTTTAGTTCCCCCACTTTCCCCTGGTCTGGGAGGCTGGGGTGGGTCTCTTTTGCTGGGCACCCAGAGGATACCTTTGGGTGAATAAATGAGGCATTGCGTCACCTCACCCAGAGTTAACCAAGTACAAGCTGAAGGGCAAGGAGAATCTGCAGAGTTCTAAGCAAAGAGGGATCTGTGCAGGATTCTCCGAATAAGAGGCCTCTGGTGGCTGGCCATCTACTGTGTTGCAATCCAGGCAGGCTGGCTGGAGGAGGGAGCCCCTCCTCTCTCCCTCCGCCCTCTCCTGGCCCCCTCTGGGCTCCTCACTCCTGCCTCTTCTGTCACACTGAGAGCATCTTCATGAGCAAAGGCCACTGTTTGCTGGGGTTTCCTTTGGCAGGGAATCGTTCCCTTATCAGCCAGCAACAGGGCCAGGGCTGGGCTGCGGGTACCTGGTGCCGCGGTGAGCGAAAGAGGCCCATGGCATCATGCTGACAGGTGTCCTTGATGCGTCTCTGTAGGAGGCAGTTGGGGTCGTCATTGAAACCCAAAGTGGTGCTGAGGCAAAAGCTGACAGCCACAGCTGCTGGGGACAGTGACACATCTAGTGGTGTCTGAGCCGGTAGCTAGGGCCAAAGAAGGCTGGGCTGTGCCTCAGCAGAGCCACCTTCCCAGTGCCTGTCCCTCCAGGGACAGCAACAGACCCAAGTGTGCAGGTCAAAGGTGGCAGTCACCTTTGAGAAGGAAGAAGGCCTGATTTCCTCCTGCTCCAAAATCAGACAGCGTCCACCCAAGCTCTGGGCAGTGTCCAAGGTCATGTCCTCCCCAGGGAGAAGGTGGGCGACCTAGGGCCTCCTGGGAGCAGGCCACACTGTCCTCTGAGCATCAAGAGCTAGGCCATTGGGAACCCCAGCAAGTGTGATCTGCAGAGGGACAGTGGGGGGCCGGTCAGCAGAGAGCCCAGGACTCCTGGTTCCTGTGGCAGTGGGACTTTGGGCTCAGTTTCGACATCCCCAAATGATATTGGGATTATATGTCACCTTGTCCCCAGGGAGCTGCAGGAGAGGCTTAGAGAGAGTGGGCAGGTGGGTGCAGTGCAGCACTGGCAGGAAGATCCCCTGGCTCCTGGAGGCCCGGGTCCCACTGCAGGCCAGGCTTCCTCCCAGCAGGAGCATACCTGGAGTCCTCCAAGCCCGGGGCAGCAGAAGGGCAAGTGTCCAGGACTGAATGCATTAGGCAAGTGACCTGAGCACTCCCCGCCTCAGTGGAGTGGTAATGCTCCCGCTGATGTGACGTGAGATCAGACAGCAAAAAAGCATCCAGTACGGTCCCTGGCGTCCCTGCCGCCTGACCAACACAAGAGTCCAGTGGCAGCCTTGCAGAAGGTCTTCATGCCACCTGCCCTGGCTGGGTCATCTGGCCACTCTGCCTGAGGTGGAGAGGGTGAAGGCCTGGCTGGGCTCCACTGCCTCCATCCTCCCTTTGGGAGCCTGTGCTGCAGACCTGCCGGCTCTGAGTGACTGTCACTGCAGAAGCGGCACAGCAACCCTTGTCCTCCTTGGTGCACAGTGGCTGGAGACCCAAAGCCTACGACCCATCCAGGCCCCTGGCGAATGGATGATGGAGGTGCTGATGGTGTCACTCCGTGATTGTGGGACAAGAGGAGACTGGGCTAAAGCCAGACCGGGTGCTCTAGGGTGGGTGGTGTGGAACCCGCCTGCTCTGTCCCAGCAAGGTGGCACAGAGAAGTGGCTAAGAGTGCAGCCTGGCACCTGGGAGTGGGGACTGGGCCCCAGCTCTGCCACAGCTAGTCCGCACCAGCGGGGTGGTGCCGAGCTCCTCCAGCTGCCCTGCCCTCGGACCCCTGGCGCCTCCAGAGCTCGGGCACTTGAAAATGTCTACAGATTCTGAAAAGTAAAGTTGTCAGCTCCTGGCAGATCCGACTTCAACCTGAAAGGGCCCTATGGGTTTCTGGACCCTTCCACAGGCCAGGAGGCCCCAGAGACAGCTCATCAACACGGCAGGGCTCTCTGCGGCACCTGTCACCCAGGCTGGGCTGCAGCCCCGGGCAGGCCTGGGAACGGCCTTCTGCAAATGTCACACAGGAAGGGAGATGTGGCCCTTCCTTGACCAAAGACATTCCACCCTCTGTTCTCGCTGCGCTGCCTGCCTCAGGGAGCGCTGGCCCATGGCTCCCAGGTCCATAAGCATGTCCCACACCATGAAGAAGCAGCTGGCCCAGTGTCACATCAGAGCAGAAGTGCCCATTAAACCACCCTTGGCTGCCAGTCCCAGGGGCCACGTTCACAGTCGTGCCAGCCTAATGAATTCATTGATTAATTGATTCTTTCCTCGGCGGCCCATGTGAGGGACAGGCCTGACGCGGCCTCTGCCTGCCCCGACACAGACTGGGGGGAGAGAGACCAGGTCAGCTGGGCCCACCCATCTTTCTGCCACCCCCACTCTCACCCCCTTTGCCCTTTGGGGTGCTTTTCCAGACTTCCCTCTCCCCAGCACCCATCTTCTGAGGTGGGTAGGAGTCTGTGGCTGGTTTGGCCTCAGCCCAGGTTGACCTGCAGCCCACCCTCTTCCTGAACCAGCCCTCCCAGCTCGTCTGCCCCACCCAGTCCTGAGAGGCAGAGAAGGCATGTGCCCCCCGCCCGGAGACCCCTCCCCACCCAAGGCTGTTCCCGGCTCCTTCCTGCTCACCAGGTGGACCCCCTTCTTGACCCCCCTGAGGTGCTGTGAGGAGCCCAGTGCCGTGGAGGGATGGGGCAGTCTGGGGGCTTCAGGGGCCCAGCACAGGCTAAAGACCCTCCCTCTGTCCAGAAAGAGGGAGGGTCTTATCCCAGGGTACACTGCGAGACTGGCAGGGAGATGAGCCAGAACTGTCCCCAACAGGCAGGTTGTCCCTGGGGCAGCCTTGTGCCTCAGCAGGACACTTCCTGAGAGCAGCTGCTGGCCACAGTGCAGCCCAGTGGGGCCTTCCATTAATTGGCATTAATCAGGTTGGGGGAGCAGCTGGAAGTGGCAGCTCTGTCCCCTCTCCACTTCCCCTTGTGACATTCCTCATCAGCCCTCTGGGTCCTAGGCAGTGTGGAGTGGGGGGGGGGCTTCTCCATCTCTGGTCCCTCCGCCAGCTTGCAGCCAGGCACATGCAGCTTCTCTGCAGTCCCCCACCTGCCTTGTGGCACCCCTTCCTGACCCTTGCCCCTCACCCCCCCCACACACTGCCTGTCAAGCAGAGCTCCTGTGCATACATTAGTTAATTAAGGAGGAGAGTCCCTGGGATGTGACACAAGGAGCCCTCCACAGGGTCCCCTCCTGCAGCCTGGACCCGACCTACTTAAAATGGGGTGTGGATTGGGCAAGGGGTGGGGTGAGCCCAGTGGGTGAGCTCCTGTGACTCCTCTGCAGGGCCATCTCGGGCAGGGGACCCCCAACAAGATACCGAGGCCCAAGGGGGACAGAGCCTTGGATGCAGGCTCCCTCGGGAGACATTTCTCTGCAGAGGACGGGGGGAGGGGGAGGGCGGGGGGCGGGAGGGGGAGGGCGGGTGGAGGGGCTCCCTGCTCTGAGGTCTGCAGCCTGGGTGATTGACAGAGCCTGGCACGGTGGCTCTAGACCTCTCAGACCCTGCAGTTCCCCTGCGCGCCTCGGAATTCCCACGGGAGCCCTTTCCCTTCTGCCAGTCTGTTTTCCACTGTGAGATGAAGGGGTCAGCTTGATGCCAGCTGAAGTGGTTCTTGGCGTGGTTTGACACGGATCTGGCACCTCTGCTGTGTGTCCATCAACCGTCCTGGCTCCCGCCCGCCCACCCTGCACTCTTTCCTCCCTCCTCCCTTCTCCCTCCCTCCCTTCCATCCATCCATCCACTGTCTACGCCCACCATCCTACTGCCCACTGTGAGTGACACAGTGGTCACAGGCGGGCGAGCCCCTGTCCCAGTGGATGCAGGGCTGGTGGGCAACAGGCGCGGGAATGGCAGCCAGGACACGCAGAGGGGGGCGGTGAGGACGCACGTGGCAGGCCCGCCCACCCTCTGGGAGTCCAGGCAGGCTCCTGGGGCAGTCAGGTGAAGGCTCCGGCCAGCTTCCTGGTGTGTGGCTAGCTCAGGAGGAGCTCCTGGCAGGCAGGGACGAAGGCCACTCCGCCAACCAGGCAGCAGCGCAGGGCCAACCTCCGCAGCCCGTCTCCAGGTGCCCGGGTGCAACCCGCTCCGGCCCCAGGCGGTACTCACTTCCTTTCTGCTCCCTTTAAGATCACACGGGGACTCCCTGAGGTCCCCTAGGTTCCCCAGACATCCTCCCCAGCCGGTGCCTCTCCCCACGCGGCGTCAGCCTCGTGAGGGTGACCCCACCAGGGCAAGGCCCACACTGACCGGCTGCTACACCCCTCCCCCGGGGCTCCTGGAGGACAGGCCTGGCCCCTTGCGACCCTCTCAGTTGGAAGCTGGTCAGGCTGGACTCTAGAAGAAGGAAGGAGGCTGGCCTGACCCTGTGCCCTGCCTTGCCCGGTGCATAGGGCAGTGCCCATGAGCCAACCCAGATCGATGGCTCTCCCTGGGCTCCCGCTCAAGGCTGCTGTGTCCAGGCACACGGCGCACTTCCCTGAGCCTCTGACATCCGCGATAATAACTGCGGCATCGATGGAAGGGAGGGCTCGGGGGCCTGGCATCTCCCTCTCAGGGTGACTCTCCTTGCAGTGGGGGTGTGGGGGTGGTGACCAGCAACGTGCTGTTTAAACAGCTCTGGTTCCCAGCACGGAGGGTCGGTGGGCGGGGAACGGGCCACGCATGGAATCTGCCGTCAGAGAGTAGAGCCCTTTCCCAGGGGAGGTGGGTGGCTGCTGCCCCCATGCTGCGCGCCTCCTTTGGGGACATAGGAAGAATGTCCCCCCAATACCGCACCTGAGAGGGAGGGGGAGGGGGCTCAAGCCCCACTCTGTCCACGCCACCTCGTCTCTCTCCTCCCTCCTCAGCCCCAAGCCCTGGCCTCAGGACACGGGAGTGCCCCCTCCCTAGTGTCTTCGGTAAATCAAGGCTGCTGGTCATTATCCCTGTCCCAACAACCACAGAGGAAGACAGCTGGGGTGGGCTCGCAGCCTGCTGCAGTGGGGCAGGCCCAGGTCTGCGACCCCCACCCCGGCCACCACCCGAGTGGGACTCAGACTCCCCCCGGTCTCATCCTGAACCCCAGGGCCCTACATGGGGCGCGGAGGGCGTCCATGACACATGACGAGTTCCACGAGTTCTGAGCAAGGGGTTGGGGGGCTGCAGGCTCCAGGTGTCTCCTAGGGTCAGCAGGAGTCGCCCATGGGGCTTCAGGGCCCCCCGCCGGCACTGCCCCGTCAGGACTTGTGGACCTGAATTGACATTTGGTGTTTTTGTCTATAAAAGGGCCACCACATCATGTGAGCATCAGGCCGTCACAGGTCCAGGGACGGAAGTCAAGCATCCAGAGCCCCAGCCCCCAGGCCACCAGAGCCCAGAAGCCCAGGCCCCACACGCTGACCCTGCTGGTCTCTCGTGTCTGCCCTCCCCTGGGGCTGGCTCTTCTCCTGCGACCTCAGCAGTCTGCCCTGCCCCCACCAGTCCTCACTGCAGGGATGGAGGCCGGGCTGCCCAGGGGACATTGGCAGAGGCCTCGCTGCCCCTGATCCTGGGAGACCCTCCCCACAGGCCTCCCTCATCCCTGCCCCAGGGCTTCACCAGCCCCTCCACCAGGGCAGGTGCCGGGGAGGCCGAGCCAGGGCTGCTCCAGGGAACACATCAGAGGACCCCTGCCCACCACCTCGGTGGAGCCGTCCTCCCTGGCAGAAGTGCCCTCCCTACTGTCGGGCGAGTCCGGCCCCCACCCCCCTCCCAGCCAACGCAGACCCGGAACCTGCCTCAGAAGGTTCCAGAGCTGGCCTCTTAGAGGCCCGGCCCGTGGGTGGACATGCTGCTGGCTCACATCCTTCACTGGGTCATGGTCACTTGAAGGTTTCCCCAGAGCTGCGAATCCAAAAACGCAACCCACCACTGCATGGTGCTTGGGGTTGGCAACGTGTGCTTCACAGACACTTGGTCTCACCCTCGTCAAGGTCCCCTAAAGGAGCAGCGCTTACAACCGTTCACCAGCAACAGCTGCCACCCAGAACCATTGGGCTGCACGGGGACCCCGGGCAAGGGCAGGGCGTGACTTGCACCCAGCCCTCAGCCTCCAAGCCCCACCCAGCCTCCGCCAGTCCTGGGCCTGATGGAGAAGCTCTTTCACCCCTGTCCAGTGCCTCCTGGGTTTTCCACGGTGGGTTCTGCTGGTGACAGGCCACCTCTCGCTCAGCAACGGCTTGCTCCTGTCCCTCTGCACAGCTCTGCCTCACACCCCCTTTCCTCCTGCTGCTGGGAATTCTGGGAAAATTCATCTTCATATCAAACCACACAAAAGCAGACAAATCAGGAAAGAGAACCGCAGAGCCAGCAGGAGGGACCGGGAGGACCGGCAAGCACTGGCCTTGAGGTTGGTGAGAAGTGGACGGCCAGGTGGCCAGGCCCTGCCCCAGGACTCGGTGTCCCCCCCTGTGAAATGGGGAATCAGCAGCCCTGCCCTGCTGAGACGGAGGGGGACACCAAGCAGCAGGGGCTGCAGCTCCCAGTTGGTCACTCTGCACAGAGCACCGTCAGAGCTGGCCCTGGCCCTGCCACCGTCTGCAGCCTGGGGACCACATCTGCAGCCTGGGGACCGTCTGTGCTTCTGCCTTGACTCTGCACAAAGAGCCAGGGGCTGGCGCTGGTCCAGCTTTTGGAAGGATCGGGCTCTCGGCGGTCATGGTGGTCAGCCCCCTCCACGCCACGGCCCACCCCTCTGCACCCTGGGGCCCCTCCCTTTGGGCCCAGCTCCTCCCCCAGCAGCCCCTTGCCCACTGCTGCCCTGGGGATGCTCAGGCCATGCTGGCCAGGAGCAGGAGGGGCATCCCCACAGCTGGGAGCTGCTGGCAGAGGCCCCCTCCCAGGGCACCTCACAGCCTGGTGGCCCAAGACCGCGTCTGTAGGGTGCGTGCTGGGGTGGGGCAGTGAGCGTCAGAGAGGCTGGGTGTGCAGCCCCCTCAGCAGGCTGGGGCAGGGGCTCTAGGGGCTCTAGCCTTGGGCCCCCGCTCTGGGGAATGCGCTGGACAAACTCGGCTTCGTGTTTCCCACCCCCCTCCCAGATGGGCCTGAGGAACTGACCAAGCCCACGCGGGTGGGAGAAGAGGAGGGGACGTTGTCTTGGGGCCAAGAACGGACTCTGTTGCTGATTGACGGGAGCCTGCTGTCCTCACAAGATGGGTGTGATGATAGGTGCACCCGGTTCAGGTTCTACTGGGAACGTCAGAGACGTGACACAAGAGACTCCCGAACCCGTTGTTAGAGCGGGAGGGACGGAGGCCAGACCCAAAGAGACGCTCATTTAGTGGATGGTGTGTGTGCACGTGGGTGAGATGTCCCCTCACCCCGGGCTTTAAGGCACCCAGTGGAGGGACATTCTACCAGATGCCTGGTCAGCGCACCTTAAAACCAAGAGGCCACCCAAATGAAGAAGCCTGAGGAACTGTCACACTCTCGAGGAGCTTGGGGACACGAGACAGCTGGACATATGTGCTCTCCTGGACTGGGTCCGGGAACACACCAATGACATGACTCAAAAACTCAGAAGACCCCAACAGACCACGTGGCGTGGTTGCTCAAGTGTGTGGGTGCCAGCTCTGACACGGCCCCACGGAGGCGCAGAGGGTGACGGCGGATGAGGGCCCCCGGGAGGCGGGAGCTCTGGGAACCCTGCTCCTGACTGTTCCGAAGTCCAAATCTGCTCTTCCATGGAAAGTTGGTGAGGAGCGACCCTCCTCCGACCCCGGTGGAGGTCACGCTCTTCACAGTCCGTCCGTCTCCAAGGTGGTGTTTGTCACACGCACGGCGACACCCCCACCCCAGCCTGCTGGCATAGTCTAGTCTGATGTCTGTGCTGCCCCAAGTGTGGGTGGAGGCAGGGCTGCCCAGTGGTCAGCAGTGGGGACTCTGCGGCTGGGCTTGGGCAGCTGCTGGCTTGCGTTCCGTTTGCTGGGTGTGGTGACAGAGGAAACGTGGAGGGCACCCGGCAAGGCCCGGCCGATTGCAGACGCTCCTTCAAGGGAGGCTGCACGTCTTCCCGTGGCAGGCGCCATGACCATCCTGCCCTAGCTCTGCCCTCCGCCAGGCCTCCCGGGGGGCTCAAAGGTGGCTGATAGCTGTGGGCAGCCGAGCCCCAAAGCCAGAGAAATAACCTGGGAACTTCTTCAGCGGGACATTGCAGGTGCGTCCCTGCTGCTCTGGGCCACCCTCCCGCTGCCCCTCCCATGGGACGAGCCACTGATTCGCCCGCTCACCCCCCCACTCCTTTATTGGTGGGCACCTGCTCCGTGCAGCCCCCTCCCGCAGGCCCTGGGAAGTGGCCGTGAACGCAGGGATGCAGCTCTCCCGGGGCAGGCACCGCCCAGAGGTGCTGAGCCAACCGGACACAAGGAAGCAGGCCAAGGTCAGGCCAGCGGTAACCACAGTTAGGAAGGACGCGAACCAGACCCACGTGGCTGGGCACAGAGGAGGGCCACTCAAGGCTGGGCAGTCGAGGGAGGCGATGCTGGACCTGAGCCTGCAGGGTGGCCCAGCTGGAGAGACCACGTGCAAGGGCGGGACCCGTGGGGCTGTCCAGAAGGACAGAAAGAGGACCGGGAGCCCCAGAGGCCAGCAGGCCTGCACCCCACGAGGAGAGTCTGGCTTTCCCTGAAGGCTGGTGGAAGCACGGAAGGCTTCTTCTGTTCTTTCTAACAAGATGTACATTATGTAAAATTTACCAATTAACCGTCACCTAGCATGTGACCGTGTGTGACTCCCCTGCTGAACAGTGTGGCATCCGGCAGTCACACTGCTAGATAGCCCGTCTCCTCGGGTGCCAGCGACCGTGTCTTCATGCAGGGGCGTGTCTCTCCCCACCCCCGGGGATCCAGTCACCTCACCTGTCCTTGTAACCCTGCCCTCCTTGACCTTCATTGGACGGATTTCCTAAGAATTCAGATCCCCCAATAAAAGCTCGCTCCAAAGCGTCCTCGCTCTCTCTCGCCAGCCTCTCGTGTAGCTCCTCGCGCTCTCGTTTAGAGAGCTTGAGGCCGAGCGCAGAGGAGCCGTCCCGGAGCTTGGTTTAAAGGTAAACTGTGTGTCTGTGTTTTATTTCTAACGCCTTGGGAATTTCCCCTGAGTGGCCTTGAGTTAGCCGTCTGTGCTGGATGCAGACGGCATCTGTGGTGTCCAGTTCAGTGGCATTAACTGCATTCACGTCCTGTTCAACCCTCACCGCCACCCAGACCAGAACATCTCCCTACCCAGCTGAAATCGGTCCCATTAAACCTTCACTTCCCACCCGCTGCCCCAGGCACCCTGCTCTACTCTCTGCCTCGTGGGTTTGATTCCTCTAGGGACCCCCTGTTGGTGGACTTGTATAACCTTGGTGTTTTAAGACTGGCTTATTGCACTTAGTGTGATAGCCTCAAGGTTTGTGTGCTGAAGCATGTTTCAGAATTTTCTTCCCTTTTCAAGGGTGAATAATATTCCAGGGCATGCACATTTTGTTTATCATCCGTTGATGGTCCTTTGGGTTGCTGCTGCCTCTTGCTGTTGTGGACATGGCATATCGACCAAGCCCTCTCTCATACCCTGCCTTTGATTCTTTGGATACGTCCTCCAAAGTGGGGTGGCTGGGTCATATGGTACCTGAGGGTATTTGGAGCAGGGAAGTGAGTTCACGGGGCTTGTTGACTTTTTTACATGCGTCCCCAGCTGAGGTGGGACAGTGGGTGTGCAGAGAGGGGACAGGGAGAACAGGTGGGCAGCATCTCCAGGTAAGAGGTGACAGTGGGGCCCGAGAAGCGGAGGGACCCTGGAGTGTGTTTTGGTGCCGTGACCACAGGACGGGGTGGATGTCGGGCTGAGGGACGTGGGCCTCCCAGGACAGGGGCTGCGCACGCAGGTGAGCGGGGCCGTGCCCTCCCCAGGTGGAGTCCGGCGGCAGGAACAGACCTGGGGTTCATTGAGAAGTCCCCTGGGCTGGAGTTGCTCTGGGGCTCTGTGACTCTTCCCAGGGCTGTGGCAGCCAAGCCCCACCCACTGGATGGCTTAAAACCAGCTGTACATCCTCTGCTGTCCCCGAGGCCATCCAGCCGGCTGAGCTCGAGGCCTGTGAGGCACCTGTTTCCTTTGAGACTCTGGTGTCGGAGTGACCCCCCGGGTGTCCCTGGGCCCACAGCCTCCGGTCTCCTCCTCTACTGTCACCAGCCTTCTCTGGGTGCCTCTGTCCACTTCTCCCCCTTCTCCTCTGGACGGCCACGGCAGGTCAGGGCCATCTTGGTCATCTAGCTCGGTTACACCCACAGAGACCCTGTTGGCACAGGTCTCGGTCCTAGGCAGGGGCTCCAGCCTCTCTCACTGGTTCACAGATCAACCTGCCTGGTTCTGTGTCACCTGCTGTCGCAGAGTCCCCGGGCCTGTCCCCAGCAGGCCTCCAGCCTCCCCCTGTGCCTGTTCCCAGCTCTGGCTGTCCTCTCCTGATCCCGTCCCCCACTCCCTGGCTCCAGCTGTGCTCCCAGACGGGCTCCATGCACAGCCGAGGGCACCCCTGGCAGACCCTGCCCTCCCACCGTGGCTCCGTGGCTCCGCTTCCCTCTGCTGACAAACCAGGATTTCCCACCCTCCCCTTTTATGGTTGCTTTCCCTCTTGAGGGGGCCTGCTCAGCCTGCCTGGTGAGTGATGGCTAAACAAATTACAAGTGACAAGGAAGTGTCCCCAAGGCTTTTCCTTTGTTCCTTAGGAGATTCAGGGGGCAGAGCAGGGTGTAAACGGGTTCCCATCCTCTTTGGGGTTGGGGACTCCAACGGAGCCAAGGCAGGGAAGTCGCTGCTTCTCAGGACGGCAGTGGCCCTACCTGCCCTCTCGCTGGCTCTCTCCTGAGGTCACCTGCCCTGTCCTCTTGCTGGGTCATTATATTCTAGGTCACACTCTCAGGATACGCAGAGGAGGTCAGAATGGCCCTGATCGGAAGCTCAGGCCCTGCCGTCTGGAGCAGCAGGAGGGTGGCTGCCGAGCTCCGGGTGGGCTGTCCAGGCCTGCTCCTGCCCCTCTGGGCGCCTAACCAGACCCCCAGCCCAGGTGCCCTTGCAGTTAGCAGAGGCAGCTGCAGGCGGTAAACACGGCTCCCTGTGCTCTCCTGCACCCTGATGGCCGAGCGGGCACTTAGGAAGGGACCACGCTGCTTCTCAGGGAACGCCCCGTGTGGGCCGGGCACTGGGACCTGCTGATACCCCTTGTCAGGGGCCAGGAGGTGGTTCTGCTGGTCTGGTCACATCTTCAGACGTTGTCTGTGCGCATTTACTTATTTGTGGATGGACTGCAAATCGCTCTCCCTGCACATTCTACAACCCAGTCTTGGGTTAGGGCCCCAAGGCTCAGCATCATGTGGTGCGTTCCTAGCAAAAGACTTCAGTGACCCCTATAAAAAGGGGCAGAGAGACAGAGGAGGGGCTGGGGAGCTGGGGAGGGAGCAGAAGGCACAGGAAAGCTCCGGGAGCCCAGGGGAAGCACGCGCAGCACCGACTCAGGGCCAGCTGGACGGGCTGCCGATTTGTAGCTCTGTGACCTTGGGAAGTTACATGACCTTCCTGGGCCTCGGTTTCCCCACCTATAAAGTGGACATAATTTTGGCACCTGCTGGACACCAGTCCGCCTGGTTTCAGATCTGGCACTAATTAGTCACTGAACTTCCCTTCACCAGGTCCAGTGTGATGTCCACCCTGTGCCAGCCACTGGATCTCAGTGTTATCTGCAGAATGGGAAAAGAAACCCACCTGTGCTAAGGGTTAGGGGGCTACCGTGCACCAGATGGGGGCAGGCCCCGCCCCTTCTGCATCCCCTTTGCTGCTGGCCGTAGGGTTTGGGGATGCTTTTCCTCCAGTGCTATTTTTCCGATTTCCTGGTGAGAGTGGGTTCAGGAGCCTCCTGGCCGGACAGCAGAGAAGGGCCATGTGAACTCACAGCGGGGAGACTGAGTCAATAAGCCAGGGAGACGCAGCCCGGGACTGGCCCAGGGACAAGGGTGCTACCCCGCTTTTGGGGACATGTGCCCCCGCCCAGGTCCCAGGCCAGGACGCTCACCTGCTCAGGCCTCTGTCTGCTGCAGCAACCCCCCCTCCACAACGTCCCCTGCCAGCCTCCTCCCCTCCCACCTGCAGCCCTCCTCTCCATTAGCAGATCTGAAGCCCATGAAAGGCGCCCTGAGAGCCGGGTCAATAGGTCCCACTCTGGGAGATAAAAGCGTGGGGGTGGGGAGGAACGCGGGACGGGAAGGCAGGCGGGCAGGGGTCGGGCAGGGGGGAGTGAGAAATCCAGTTCTGAGAGGCCCCAAAGCGAAATCGACAGATTGAAAATCTGCTTTGATGGCCTCTCCGTTGATCTCCCTCGTTAACTGCCGTGTCCATTTGGCAGGGGTGTGGGGAGCAGCGCGGGAGGCTGGCCGGGCTTCAAGTTTGATTTCTCGGGGACTTACAATCCATCGTCTTTTTGCATAAAAAGGGATTAATATCTATGGCAGAGTATTAACGGGGCACCCGGGCGCACGCGCACACGCATGTCACCAGGAGCTGCCAGCACTGTGCTCAGAGTCCTCACAGGCTCCAAAGCCTCAGGACAGGCCAACACTCCTCGCCCCAGATTCCACTCCTGCCCCCAGCTGTTTAGAGAAAGCCCTCCCTGTCCCCATTATGTAAATAAAGTGCAGGGACCCAGAGGTTGATCCCATTACGGGGGATTAGTGACTGGGAGGCTTGGAGACTAGAAGAGCAGTGTGTGGGGGGGGCGGGGGGGTAGGCCACCAGGGAAGGGCTGGGCCACAGTTGCCTGCACAAAGGGGCCTAGGGCACCTTGTCACCTGCGCCCCAGCATGCCCCAGGGTAGGAGGCTGGTCCTGTGTGGCTGAGTCCCCTGCTTCCCATGAAGGCCCTCACCATTAACTGGAGTCAGGGGTCCCCCGCTCCTAGGAAAGGACAGCAACCAGCAGCCCCCACTGTCTGTCCCTCCAGGCCAACCTGGTGGCCTTCCCCTGGCCTCAAGGGCACTGGTGCACCTGGCCCTGAGACAGAGGGAGGAGGGTGCCCAGAGCTGGGGGCTGGGGAGACCGTGGAGGGGAGCAGGGAGGCTGGGCTGTCTCCTACCTAGATGGGAGGCACTTGGGGATGGGGCCAGCAATGGATCCAGCTGTGTCCCCCTGCGGGCATCGAAAAGCAGCTCAAACTCCCCGCCCCCGCGTCCCCTGCGTCCCCCGCGTCCCCTGCGTCCCCCGCGTCCCCTGCACCCCAGGGCAACGAGCAGCGGTTCTCTGTATCCTGACTTCCTGTAGCTGATCGGCCTTCTCCAGGCCAATGGTTCTCAAAGTGTGGTCCCTGGACCCAGGACAGCAGTGGCACCCGGGAACTTGCCAGAGTCCCGCGCCGTGGGTCTGTGTTCTAACAAGCGCTCGCGGGAGCCTGGTGCACCCCAGCATCAGAGCCCAGGCGCGCTCGGGTCCGTGAGCTGTGCAGGATGGAGATGGGGCTCGTGTGCCGACGCTGGCAGGCTCCGGAGGACGTGGTGAGACGGGAGAGGTGAGCAGACCGCCTGGGGGCCAGGAAGGTGAGGGCTCAGGAGGAAGGATGTGTGGTGGGTGGGCATGACCCCTATAGAGGACACGGATCACCCAACTGCCCCCTCTCCTCCTCTTGGCCAGTGACCACGCTGATCAAACAGCTTCCTGCTCCAGGGGCTCACCTGGCCTGACCCCAGGTGAGGGTCAGCCCCCTGCCCGCTGCATGGCAGAGGGATGCTGCCCCATGCCCCTGCTTTGGCGGCGTGTGGGAGGTGACGTGCTGAAGTCTCTGCTCACGGCTCCCCCCCTTCCCAATCGGTGTTCCCTGAAGTCCCACTGCTCAGCCCCATGGGAGCATTTACACCAGGGAAATGGGCAAACACAGCAAGTCCAGGGGGCTCTTTCCCTCTTTTCTGGCATGCCAGGGGGGCGAGGAGAACAGGAGGGGAGTGGTCTTCTCCAGCAGGAGGCAGAGGGGAGCACAGTTCTGGTCTCCCCGCCCCAGGGCACCCCGCCCAGTGGACGACCACACCTCCATTTGATGAATGAGTACAGGCTCAGAGAAGTGGTGCAGCGGATCCTAAGCCACAGGCAGGGAAGTGCAGGGCCCTAGGCCCCGGTGGTTGCGGCTCCCATAATCCTCGTCTCAAAGAGGCCACAGGGAGATGTTCCCGTGACCCATGCCCACAGGAGAGTGCAGCCAAGCGTCCATCCCACTCAGATGGGGGTTTGGGGCAGAGGCCACCCTTGGTCCCTTGGTCAGGGCTCTAGGAGTGGGAGGTGTCTTCTGGGATGTCACTAGAAAGAGGCAGAGACAAAGTGCCACTCTTTGCCACCACGATTCTGAGCGGTCCTGGGGCTTCCTGGAGCAGCCCAGCTTTTTCTGGAAGTGTGGACAAGGCCACCTCTCCAAGGCTCTGACTGCGTCCCTCCTGCTGGGATCCTCATCCCTGCCCCAGAGCAGGCCCATGGGGGGCCCAGGAGTCACAGACAGTCCAGGGAGCTGGCCCCGCTGCCCACAGCCTAATTGGAAGAAGGGGATTTTGGGTAATAGCAGCTGCTCTGCCCAGGATGAGAAGGGAGGTCAGGGCTGGTGCTGCCCACTCCTGGCTGTCATGCAAATGGACGGCTCCAACCCACAGGCCACCGAGGTTCCTTCTGCTAAAACGCCACCTCCTCATCTGGGCGGCGCTGCTGTGCCCGCAGCCTCCTGTCCCGCCCACCCTCTGCCTGGCCCTCGGCCTGGCCCTCGGCCTCTGTCTTTCTGTCCCTCCTTTGGGCTGTTACCTCTGTCCTCTGCACACCCCTCCTCAGACCCCAGAGGCCTCCAGAGGTCAGGGCCCAGCACCATCACCTCTTGGGCATTTGGAATGCTCTTTGTCACAGCCCTGAACCGGTGCATGTGTCCAGCGCGGTCCTTCACCCAGCCGTGGACAGCTCTGTGTCCCCCTGCCCACTGTCAGTCCACTCCCCTCCCCAACACACCTGTGGTGTCCACTCAGGACTTCGCGCGCGCACTCATTCACCCGACAAGGGTCCCCGAGTCCATGGTGTGGTCTGCCCTGTGCTGGATGCTGTGGGGACACTGGCAGCCCAGGCCTCTGGGGGCCAGGGAGGGGCGGAGGGAGGAGCAGCGAGGCAGGAGGGAGGAGGAGGGGCAGGAGGAGCACATGGCGCCTTGGCTCCAAGCAGAGGTGCAGATGTTGCCTGCGTCCCTCGCCCTTCCTGCCGCTGTGTTGTGTTTGGAAAGTGATGAATTTCAGCACCAGCTAATTAGTCTCTAATTAGCAAGTGGAGTGTAAACAATCACAACAGATGGGGGAGGAAAGGCATTAGCAATAATGACCCTTCTTTGGGGGCAGAGTCTCAAAGAGAGGCACTTCCTTGGCGGAGCTGGAGGGCAGCTGGGGGAGGCCCAGCCAGGACACGGGCTGCAGGAGGAGAGGCGCTGGCCGGGGCCATTAGGTTCCCCAGTTTGCCTGCGGGGACAGAGCTCTCTTAGGAAAGCGTCAAGGACACATCTGTAGCTGGGTGTGGCCAAGCCACAGCCCAGAGCTCCTGAGACCGTGAGGCGAGGAGCCCCCTGTGGACACATTGGTGGACACCAGTGAGTCCCTACAGTCGGGCGGTGTCTCCTGGAGGGGTGCGTTCAGGACTCAGGGTGACCCAAGTGACTGCAAAGGACACGAACCTGCGTCACCCACCACCGGCCAGTGACCAGACAGACTGCAGCAGGTACTCTCACCTGCTCTGGGGATGCTGTCCCTCCCGGCTCGGCAACCTGCCTCTGGACCCCAGCCAAGCCGCCAAGCCAGCTGGCCCTGGGAGCCCTGAGTGTGCCCTGGCTCGCAGCCCCCTGCCTCCTTGGCTGCAGGTCCAGGGACGCTCAGGAGCTGGTCAGGATGCGGTTACAGGCACAGGCCCGTCAACACCTCCGAACCAAGGGACACTGTGGGAGGGCTTCCCTGGGCCTTACTCGGTGGAGCGTGCCTCTGCCTGTGTCCTGCAGGGCCACCAGGGTCCTCAGAGGCTGGAGGAGAGACTCCGCAGCAGGCACCAGGAAACAGGCCTCCAGGGAGATGGCCAGAGAGGACCAGAGAAGCCGAACCCAAAAGAGATGTTCGCACTCTTCCTTAGTTTCTTTCTTTACTTTTTTGGTACTAGGGATGGAATCTAGGCGTGCTTAATCACTGGGCCACCTTTTTATTTTTTTTTTGTTTTGAGACAGTGTCACTAAGTTGCTTAGGACCTCACTAAGTTGGGGAGGCTGGTCTTGAACTTGTGATCCTCCTACCTCAGCCTCCCAAGCCACTGGGATCACAGTGGCCCTTGCACCCGGCCACTCGTCCTTACTAAACGGCTCGATTGAGTGCCTGTCTGCACACTGCTGTGTCGAGGGCCGTGAGAGACTTAACTGACCTCCCCCACTGCCCCTGGGGAGCCAGTGACTGCAGAAGACCCCTCTCCCTGCCCTCTGTGGCCAGGCCCTCCCTGTGACCCAGGGGTGCAGCCTCAGTGAGATGACCCTTTCCCCCGTCACTGGGAAGTGAGCAGAGATGGCCCCCAGCCCCCATTTCCTTGGGAGGACTGTCCCCTTCGCAGCTGCCTCTTCAGGCCTAATTAGCAGGCTGTGTCCTGGCCAGCCTGGCAGGGGGACTTGGTGGGAAGGACAGTTTCATTATCTGGAATGTTATCACGGTGCTGGCAACTCGGTGGCTAGATCTGACGTGCTGCCCTGGCTCTTGGAGGCAGGAGCTTCGGCCTCTGTCCCCGACACCCCATCCTGGAGCCTCCAGTAGGGAGAGGCGATTGAGGGGGACCTACCATGTGGCCAGGCCCTGGAGAACAGAGCCGGCAGACATGGACCTAGCTCCGAGCACATGGGATCTGTCAACCTCAGCACTGTGACACGCGGTTCTGGGTCCCTCTTTGTGTGGGGCTGACCTGTGCGTGGTAGGATGTTGAGCAGCCTCTCTGGCCTCTACCCACCAGAGGCTAAGGACATTCCCCTCCCCCAAGCTGTGACCACCCAAATTACCTCCAGCTGTGACCAGGGTCTTCCTAGAGGAAGTGGATGCCCCACGGGCACTGGGAGGGGACAGAATTGCCCCTGCTGGGAACCGCTGGTCTGGAGGGACAGGCCAGTGGCCCAGGAGGTCACTGTGATGGAACGCGGTGGGGATCGTCCATCCCTGGTGGAGGTGTGGACCTGTGCCACGGAGGGGCTGGGATGGCCGTGCCCAGGGCAGGTTGGTGGGCAGGAGGCAGGCGGGGGGTGACAGCAGCAAAGTCCTGGGCAAGTCTGGGTGGCTGGGTGAGCACCCGCCAGTCATGCAGTTCTCCTCAACCAGCATTCCCAGGGCACCGACCACGTGTCTGCCTCGGGGACAAAAAGGGCTGCGGGTTCCTCCTTAGAAAGAGCATTTTATCCTCGAGGCTGTGGGGTGCCAAGAAGGAACCTGACTGGGAAGCACAGTGGTTAGAGATCCCTTTCATTAAGAGCATCAGACTCCTGACAGAAAGACTCCTGAAGGTCACTGATGGCCTGTGGGGGCGGGGGATCCAGACCAGAGGCAAAGGGGATGGGGCAGGGTGGCTTGCCAGCTGAAGGAATACTTAGGGGGGGAAACCTGGCAGGACTAACTAATTTGTTAGTTCAGAAATGATCTCTGGACTGCCAACTGTGGGCTGGAGGCTGCGCTAAGCACCAGAACTAGAGTTGGCATCACACCGTGGCAGCTGGGCACGGGGCCTGGGGTGGAGGGGCGGGTGGTGGGTAGGGAGGGAGGCAAGAAGCCCACGTTGTTCCTGTCTTGGGTGGCTGGCCCTGTGGGCACTGGAGAATGGGGGGCACTCGGCAAGAGGGCGAGAGCTGAGTCCAGCGTCGGGTGTCCAAACCTGTGAGCGCGGAGTTCATAGAAATACTGTTGGCTCAGGGCCGGGGCTGGGCTCAGCGGTAGCGCCCTTGCCTGGCGTGTGTGAGGCCCTGGGTTCAATTCTCAGCCTCACATAAATACATAAGATAAAGGTCCGTCAACAACTAAAAATGATAATCATAATAAAAAGAAATATAGTTGGCTCATTTGAGCAAGCAATCGGGGTTAAAGGTCTGGGAGGTGTGGGCGTCCATTGGTAAAAGAAACCAGAAAAGTGGACGTTCTCCCCGGGGAAATGGCAGGAAGGAGATGCATCAGGGCCAGAGAGCTGGACGCCCTGGCATTTCAGAGCCAGAAGGAGGAGGAGCAGAGCGGAGAGGCGGAAAGACGGGCAGGAGAGGACCAGGAGGGCCACGCCTGGAGGGACCTGCCAGCTGGCAGTCCTCGTGACACAGGGCCCTGCACCCCAGGAGAGGACAGTGAGGAGTGGGCATCTCGTCTCCCGCTCCTTCCTGGACAGCCACCAGGGGTCGAGTGTGCGGGCTCCACCCTAAAGGCCTCATCCTAACCACCTCCGACCCCACACACGGTCGGATTAACTCCCACCCCGCCTGCCCCCCGCCGGGGATTCAGCTCCAGCGTGCGTTTCAGGGGGACAAACCACATCTAAACCACTGTGTGGCACCATGACACTCGTCCAGGCCTCCGTGGGGACAAAGCTGGAGCAGCCTGGGGGAGCAAGACTGCAGGATTGTGCAAGGCCGCCTGCGATGGTGCCTTTGACGTCCCAGCCCTTCCAAGAGCAGGAGGGGCCCAGCCCTGGCCAGGCCCTGCCCGGGTTACAGCCCTGCACCTGTTGGTAGGACTGTTGGTGATCTGGGTCCCAAATGGACACCAGAGATGAAGTGAGACCTGTAAAGAGACTTGCCCTTCGCCCCTCCAAGACTTGGTGCAGCTGGAGAGTAGGATGTGGAAGGAAGGGCTTTGCTGACCGGCCCCAGGTCCAGGTAGAAGCTCTCTTGACCCCGCTGGGCAGACAGGAATGGAGGCCTCTCTCCCACCACCTTATTACCAGCCGTATTGGTTTCCTGTGGCTGCTGTAACTAATGGCCACAGGCTGTGTGGCTTAAAGAACAGAAAGGTGTTGACTCACAGCTCGGGAGCACAGAAGTGCAAAACCAAGGTTCCACGACAGTGGCTCCTGCTGGGGTCTGAGGCCTGGAGAGGCGCAGGATCATCTGGTGGAGGCCAGCCTCCGGCCTCTGCCTCCCGGCTGCCTGCGTCCTTGTTACCACCGCGGGCTCCCTGGGGCCTGCTCACGGGGCTTCCTGCTACCAGCTAGACGGCCTCCTCTCTGCCTAGGGCCATCTTTCTTCTGGACAAGGAAATATTTTCCCCATCTGACTGGAAGCTAAATCTCCAAAAGGAGTATTTACAGGCGGCTCAAGTAGCCAAAAGGACAGAAGAGGACCCAAGGAAGAGGGACGAGACGGGCAGAATACGCCAGTCCCACGGGAGTCCCCAAGAGGAGCTCAGGGACATGGGGCCCCTCGGGGACCCCAAAGGAGGCAGAGGTGCAATGAGACCACTCCCGGCCCCCTCACCTGTGTTGGTCACTGGGTAATGGCCCATCAGTCATCTGTGACGGGGACTGCCGGAGGGACTCTCCCTCCCCTTCTCCTCACCCGGAAACGGAACCCTCCACCTTCAGGAGATAAACGCAGTGTGGCCCCTGCAGGGCCAAGGGCCAGCAGGGGGTGGGACGGTGATGGAGGAATGGGGGCCTCAGCCACTTGCTGACCAGGCAGGCCGCCCTCCCTGCTCACCTGGAGCTGGGCAAGGTGGCAGTGTCCCTGGGACAAGAGCCTAAGCCGAGGCCGTGGCCAGCCCTGAGTGTGGGCCCCTCCTCTGCCCACTCCCACGTGACCTGGGCAGACCCCCGTCCTGGCCGCCTGCCGCCTCCCCATCCGTTAGAGGGGCCCGAAGGACCTTGAAGGTCGTCACGTGGATTTGGCGCATCCAAGGCACCCGGGACAACCTGGCGCATCGTGGGCATGTGACGCGGTAGCTCTGTGCCCTCCCAGACCGTGAGCCGCCACACAGCCAAGGGGAGGCCCCGTGAGCGTGGAGGACGAGCCCCACGGGGGCCGTGGAAGCCCCTCCCTCATCGCCCTCCCCTTTCTCTCTGCAAAGCTTTTCAAGGTGGGCAGTGCTGCTGGCCTTGCTCCTGGACCCACGGTTCCAGATCTGGACGTCCACCTGGACAATCCACCTGGACAGTCCACCTGGCCACAACTTGCCCCAAATGGGACTCAGCCGCTTTTCCCCCAAACCAGCTCCTGCTCTAAGATCTCGACCTCAGTGCCTGGCTCGGTCTCTGCCGAGCCCTCCCTCTCCTCTGCTATGGTTTGGATCTTACGTGTCCCCAAAGGCCCACGTGTGAAAGGCTCGGTCCCCAGCATGGCGCTCTTGGGAGACCTTTAAGAGGTGTATGGGTGAGGTCCGCTGGGAGGTCACTGGATGTGTGCCCTTGAAGGACACTAGGACCCCAATCTCTTCCTTTTCCTCTTTGCTCCCTGGCCATGCGGTGGGTGATTGTGTTCCATCACACACCCGCCATGATGTGCTGCTACGTCTCCACCTGCCCGAAGCGCAGGGCACCGGCTCCCCCAGAACTGAGAGCCAACCTGAACCTTCCCTCTGTATCAGCTGATCACCTCAGTGTGTGTTACAGGGACAGAAAGCCGGCTGACCACCTCCGACCACCGCCACCTCCAGGCCAACAGTGACCTCGATGGCAGGTCCCCACGCTGCTCACAGCCCACTGTCCCCACCAGGCTCCCACTCAGCCCCGCCCACGCTCAGCATCACCTTTCTCTGTACAGTGTGTGTCCTCTGCCGCTCACCGAGGACTCCAGACAGGGCCGTGGTCACCCTTCCTGGGTCCCAGGGCCTCGCCACGGCAGGGGTGCCCTGAGAAGGAAAGGTGCGCCAGGTCAGCAAGACCCTGACAGCCGAGGGTCCCTCGTCCATCCTCTTCAAGGCCATTTCAGCCTTTGTCCCTTGAGCTGAGCTGGACTCTTCCCAGAGGCTGGAGGTGGAGGCTGGAGGTGGAGGCTGTAGCAGACTGGGCCGCCCCCCGCCCCGTGCCACCCTCTGTGCAGCACCCACACACCTCCAGGGCTCCCCACTGCCCTCAGGCTGACCTCCAGGCTCCTTGGCACAGTTCACAAACCTGGATTCTCTGGACACTGACCCTCACCATTCATTCCTTGCTGGGAGAGGCTCCTCCTGCTGCCCTGGGAGGCAGGTACCGTTCCCCTGCCCCGCTTCGTCTCCAGTCAGGAAACAGCTGGAGCAGGCTGACCGATGCACCCCCGGTCAGCGGCTCCTGCCTGGAGAAGCCAGGAGAAGCGTCCACTAGCCCTACCCCCAGGCCGCCCTTGAGTCCACTGTGAGGCCAGCCTCGCCTGCTCCCCCCACCCTACACCCCCAGCCCCAGCATGCAGGGATGCCGAGAGTCCAAGAGGCCACCCTGCCCCTCAGGCATCCTGGCTTGGGCTCAGGTGGCGCCCTCTGCCCAGAGTCTTCCCAGGGGCCTGTCCCAGCTCACTTCCTGCTTTCCCTTTGGGACGCCATTTGGGGACACCCGCCCCAAGAGCCCTCAGCAGCCCAGCCAGCCATGCCCCGGGCAGCTTCACTGTCACGAGCTGGCCCTGCCACCAAGCGGTTCCTCTGTCCTCTCCTGCCCGAGAGCTCCAGGGTCCCGGTGTCCTTGCTCACCGTGACGTCGCTGAGCTCTGGGTACACTGATGGCTGAAGTGCACGCTGTGCGTGAGGCCGAGGGCTGAGGGCCTCCGTAAGGCAGGGGCGTCCAGGGTGCTGGACCTCCTGGGCCAACGGGGGGGGGGCTTCATGGGGGTGGGGGGGGAGGAGCCAGTGAGGAGGGGACCAGGATGGGAGGGGGCCGCGGGGAGCTGCAGGCCATGCCCACCCCGGGGAAGGGGCTGAGGAGGGCCACTCCGCGGGACCCGCCCTCTCCTTTCCGCACTTGCTCCCTCGTCCACCCTGTGAGACCTCGTGTGGGGCTTTCTGGGCTCATGTTTTATCCCTTGTCACCACAAGCAGCCCTGGTACATTAACTCATTGTCCTTTCCAGTAACTGGTGGCCTTCCCGTAAACACTCCCCTTCCCATGCTGGGGTTGTCCACTGCCAAGCCGCAGCCCGGGGCCTGCCCTCCTGCCCCCGAGCCGGGCCAGGCCTGACGGTGAGCACAGGTCTCCTAGGACCTGCCTGGCCTCCCCTGAGGCTGCCCTGGGGCCTCCCTCAGCCGCCCATGGGGACGGGGGCTCACAGTGCTGGCCACAAGACCCCAGTCCTCCTGGCCTCTGGCCTCAAATGCCATCTGTCCTTACCGCCCAGTGCCTGGGGAGAGTGGGCAGAGCTGTGCCCTGAAGGGAGCGAGGTTGAGCCACACTGGGCCCAGGGGACATAGAGTCTCTTCGCAGACCCTACGGCTACAATCGCGAAAGGCTGGTGCTGGTCCGGCCTCTTCCGTGGCCTCGCCTGCCTTTCCCGGAGCCGGCCCAGGCCAGTCCAGGCCCTTGGGGGCCATGTGCCCCGGGAGGAGGCAGCGCCCTCCTGATGGACGGCGTGATCCTGGCTGAGGGCCTCTTCCCCAGCCCAGCCTGAGGGGACAGTGTGCGGGCACTCTCACAGCACCTCTCTGGTGGGGCACGCTGGCGGGAAGGGGCAGCCCAGGAGCACCTCGTTCACGCCTCACAGACCCCACACGTCCCACCCCCCCCCCCCCCGGAGCCCTTGGCGGAGGGCAGGGGCTTCTGGGAAGGAGGGAGAGCCAGTGGGGAGTGGTGCCCCCTGCTCCCTTCCCAGAAAGGCCAGGCTTCTTGGGGTCGAGCTGGAAACGCCTCCCGTGCAGGGCGTCCATCACACCAGTGCCCGCTGCCAACCTGCCAATCCTGCCGCCGCAGGCTCCCGGCTGCGGGAGACGCCGTCAGTCACCGTGAGCTGCTCCCAGCCCGGTTGCAGAACAGCTGGCGCGACGTTGCCGGGGGCCAGGGAGACCAAGTCCAGCAAGGGCCCTGCGTGGGAAGGGGAAGCGACAGGTGGGAAGGGCTGGGGATCGTCAGAGAGCCCCTGGGAATGAGAGGACCCTTGAATTCATGGCTTTGCTCAGTATTTATGGAGCTCCTACTGTGTGCAAGAATTCAGTGACCGAGGATAGGAGCAGGGTCGAGACGTGTCCAGGGCCATTCGGGGCTGTGGGGGAGCCATGGGGCTGGACTGGGGTCACTGCTGCTGGGAGGGGTGTCAGGTCCTTAGAGGAAGGGGCTCTGCTCAAAGTTGGCTTGGGATTTGGGGTGTTGTGGAGGGGTGATTGGTTTCCTAGGGCTGCCCTAAGGAAGTACCACAGACGGGGGCTTCACACAACAGAAGTCCCTGGTCCCGGGTTCTGGAGGCCAGTAGGACAGCATCAAATGTCAGCCAGGCCACTGGTGTGGCTCATGGGTCCCCTGCCATGGCCATCTCTGCTATGTCACACGGCCGCCTTCCCCGTGCACCTATGTCTCCGTCAGTCACAGAGAGTGAGTCCCCCACCCCAGTGACCTCATCCCGACTTGACTGCTTCCTAATCAGGCCACTGTCCCTGTCACTGGGTTAAGTCAGCGTATCTTGCTGAAGGACACTCTTCAGCCCGTAACGGGGTGCGGCAGAGCCCAGGGTGTGCGCCCAGGCGCAGGGGCTCTCCAGGAGAGGCGAGCTCGCCCAGCAGAGCCACCCTCCGAAGGAAAGCCCGGGAGACCCAGATTACAAAAGACGGCGGCCGCCTGTCCAGCCCTGTTTCCAGTTTGTAAGTGAGAAAATGAGCTAGAGAGCTGCCCGCTGGGGCAGGGTGACTCGCGTCTGAAAATCTGGGCCCCTTTAAAACTCCTCTGCCTTGGTTTCCCCATCTTCCAACCAGAGAGGGTGGGCTGGATGCGCTCAAGGTGCTCCCCACCAGAGAAGCCAGGTGGGGACAGCGCCCCAGGTGTGGGGGCCGAGCTGGGGCAGGCCCCGCGTCCAGCCCAGGGCTCCTCTGAAGCCCACCTCGGCCTCGGCTTCCTCCTCACCCACCCATGGGAGGAGCTGGGGACCAGAGGCAGCACCAAGAGCCCCTCTCAGTGGAACCGTGCCCCGTGGAGATGCTCCTGGCCGCTGTGCCTCTTGGTCTGGTGCTGCCTGCTCGGCCTGGTTCTCCAGAGAGCGCTGAGGGCCCCCATTCAATCCTGGGGCCTGGCAATGAGCAAGAGAGGCGGGAACGGAGAGGAGGAGGCGTTGACCCCCTGGCTGGATAACATCGGGAGGTCAACAGCAGAGTCCAGAGACCATCTTCCTCCCCGCAGCGGTCAGTTCAGCCGCAGCAGCTGGGCTCTGCGTTTTCAAAGGGACAGAGCTAAGAAGCCAGGCTGAAAGACCCCAATGGTTCCCAGGATCATGAAGGCAGCCTCCTGGAACAGGGGGCCTGCCCCTGTCCTCCGTCCCGACAGCCACCGACCCCACTCACCCATGCCCCTGCTTCCCCGAGCGGGCGGCTAGTGAGAAGGCCACCGAGGGCATCGGACGCCCCTCCCCCCACCGGTGAGCTGGCCAGGGAGAGCCCTGCCTTCCCCCTCGGGGCCCTCATTCTTGGAGCTGGTAGGCCTCTGAAGACGCTGGGTTTGTGGGAGGGGTCTTCGTGTGGACCCATGACTCCACCCAAGCCGCTTCGCTCAGTGACCGCTCTCGAAAACAGGGCCACTGACAGCGCCCACCCCACAGTGTGTCTGTGTGGCATAAGCAGGGACACATCCAAGCACGGGCCGGCCACCCTGCTCTCCCCATGCGCCAAGCCCTCCGCTGGGCCTGGTGGGCCTGGGTCTCTGTTCATTTCCGTGACACTCCTCACAATACCCAGCCAGGGAGGTGTGCATGTTCCCTCGTCCCAGGTGCAAGCCAAAGGACCATGGCTCACAAAGCACAGGCACTGGCCCAATGCCAGGAAGTTTGTAAGCCCAGCGACGGGCTGACCCCCCTCCGTCCACCCGCCAAGCCCAGGCCTTCTGTCCTTATTCCAAATGACCTGTCCTCGTGGGCAGTGGCTGGGATCAGGCGTTCACCTGGAACTGGGCAGGCTTTTGCCCTGTCCCATGAGCCTGCTGGGAAGCCCGGCTCCCCCTGCGGGACCCAGACAGCAGCCCAGGGCCTGCACGTGGGAGGTGCTGCTGGGGTCTGCAGCCAGGGCCGGGCGATCAAGGCTGAGCCAGTGACTTTTCAGGATGGGAGAAGCAATCTGAGCTTCTAGGCAGTCTCCCTCGCAAGGACGGTGAGGGACCGGGCGGCGCCAGCACCCAGCTGAGTCCTGCTTGCCCTTGAGCTGCGGTGCACCCACCATCGCGTGAGCCGTTTCAGGGTGTGCGACTCAGTGGCACCTACTGATTGCAGCCACTACGTCTGCCTAGTTCCAACACGGCCTCATCACCCCCCAGGGAACCCTGAACCCACCGAGCAGCTGCTCCCACTCCCCTTCGCCCACCCCTGGCGACCACCCGGCGGAGCTCTGCCCCTCTGGACTCGCCTTCCTGGATGCTTCTTATCATGGGCCTCATGCACCACGTGACCTCGGTTTTACTCTGATGACAGGAAGCGGGAGAAGCTGTGGCTGGAACCCTGCACCCTCTGTCCAAGTCCCTGCCTCTGGGAGTCTCCGGGCCTCCAGAGGGGAGCAGCGTCCGTGCCCCGGGCAGACCTCCCTCCCCTGGCTGTGTGCAGTCACCTGGGCACCAGCACCTGGTGGCTCAGCGCAGCAGTGGGTGTGGCTTCCCTGGGCCACTAGAGCCCCTAGCTGCTCTGGGGGACTTGCTGCTGTTGCCCCACCAGAGGGGAAACGGGCTTCCTGTGGAGACCCAGGGACACTGCGGTCAGAGCACAGGGAAGTGGACCTCTTTCTCACTGAAGGAAAGAGAGAGGATGGCCCTGGACCAGCTCCAGGGGGCGGGGGCTCTGCCCCAGGAGTGCCAGGAAAAGGGGCGGGCAAGGTGGCAGGTGTGGGCGGGCTGCCCCCAGCGTCCTGGGGCTGGAAGTGGCCCTGCTGCCTTCCAGCTGGGAAGGACGACCCCCGACATGCGGGTGGCAGGGGCCGTGGTGCTGGGGAGGGCCGTGTGGCGTGGCAGGTGTGCACAGGCCTCTGTGTGTGATCCAGCTTGTCAATTGCTCGGGGACTGTAACTGCGGAAAGGGCCATAGAGCTGCGCGCTGTTATTATTTATGATAAAGCGCAGAGGTGCCTGCCAGGGACTGGAATGGGCTGAGCGCTGCGTGCGGGATGGACGGCAAATTGAACTCCAATTTTCTGCTCCGCGGTCTTTGTTACACGCCACAAAGCGCCGGTACAGCGGGGTCACCAGCCTGATGAATGTGTGTTCTTCTTCGGCGGCGGGTTCCATCTCTCAGCCTCTGCGTGGGGAGACTGGCTCCGCTTTGTCTTTCTCGCCTCCCAGGCCCGGCCACGGACTCCTTTTCTGGGATCCAAACACAGCCCTGACCCTGGGGCAGACCAGGGGCCCAGCACAGAGGGGGGAAGGCCCTGGGTTCAAACCCAGCTCTGCCACTCACTCCCGTGTGACCCGTGCACCCTGCCATGCGCCAGCTTCAGACGAGAGAAATAGAGGGGCAGTGATCAGAAGGCTCCCCCGGGGGGCTGGGAGGAGGAAATTCGGGGTGCCTACTGGATTAGGCCTCTGGCCAACCCCCTTCCCGCTCCGTCCTGGTGTCAAGAGAGCAGAGATGGGAGAAGCCCCTGGAATTGGGTGCACAGTCCCCTCTGGACACTGGGCTTGCCTGCTGCTTGTCTCAGCTCTCTGCTGTCCATACTTGACCATCAACGCCGGGGTCCAGTGGGTCTCTTGTCCCAGTGCCATCTCCCCCGCCCCTCACATCCCTGTCCTTCTAAGGTGAGCAACAGGAGGAACATGAGATGGCTCCTGAAAGCTTGCCAACCAGACTTGGGGATTGCTGGCCCCTCCTGGTGGCCTTCATCAGCCAAGGGGGTGTCAACCAGACTTGGGGCTGCTGGCCCCTCCTGGAGGCCTTCATCAGCCAAGCAGGTGTGCTCTCGAGACCTCCAGGCCCTGGGCTCCCAGAAGCATCCCTGGGCCTCTGAGCACCTGCTCTGGCCACCCCCAGGCCTGGGGGACAGCAATGTCTTTAAGTCACCAGAGTCCCCTGGTGTAGAGGACGGCCTAGGGAGGGTACCCACGTGGTGGCGGAGCTCACTTGCAGGGACCTTCAAGAGTAAACCTGGAAGAGCAGCAGGGACAGGTGGGGATAAGCCTCCCCAGAGGCCCTGGCCCTGGACCTGGCCAGGCCGCTGACCCCAAGCTGGCCTTCACCCATTTCTGGACATTAAGCCCCAGAGAGTCCCCCCCCCCCCCCGTGGGCTGTCCTGCTGAGGCCACCGAGGGAGAGAGCAGTGTGTTCCTGCAGCCGGCTTCTTGGGAGGACTCTCAGGAGTTAGCCGAGTGTGATTACCACTCTTTATGGCTCGAATGAATCTGAATACACTAAAATGGTAATAGCACCGTTAGGCAAAAGCATTCCAATCAGTGGTTTCATGGAAACCTAAGAAGGCCCCCTACTCGTGTTAATTGCAAAATAAACCCAGCGGAAATGAGAACCATGCTTTTTCTATGCAAGGCTGGGGCCCCTTGGACACGGTCACCTGTGCAGTTCCAGCAGGTGGCCCTGGCTGTGAGACGGGGGCACTGGGGCGACACCCAGCAGAGATGAGGAGTAGAGTGGCCAGGGCCTCCTTTCCGTGGGCCCCTTCTCAGCGCCAGGCGCCGCTCCGGGCCTGCACCCTCTCAGGTGGGACCTGAGGTAGGAACAACCAGCGTCCTGCCCTTCAGGAGGAGACTGAGCAAGCAGAGCTACCGAGAGACGCTGAGGGCCACCCAGCTAGGGAGTGGCAGGGCCCACTGCACTTGAACCCAGAGGTCCCCTGCAGGGCCCCATGAGGTCATCACACACATGGCCACTGAGTCTTGCAGCGCAGAGCTGGACGGGAGCATAGAGTTCTCCAGGGACAGCCAGCCCCCGAGAGGGAGGTGACCAGCCCAGTCCTGCAGCACTCTGGCTTGTCCCCTCGTTTGCTGGCAGGTCTCCTCCCCCTGCATGGAGGTCAGGGCACCCCCACCCAGAGTGCAGCTATACTGTGCAATCTGAATGCTGTAGGCAGGGACCCTCCGGAGTCTGAGGGACACCCAGGACATCTGGGAAAGCATCGGAGCAGGCGCAGTGTTGAGCTTGGCCAGGCCGGGACTAACACAGAGCCACATAATGACTTCCCAGCAAAGAGGAAAGTGAGGCCCTGGGAGAAGAGAGTAGCATGGGCCAGGGCCCTGGGGCACCGTGGCAGGGTGTCTGGGGAGGAAAGCCCACTCCCCCGTGGCCCTCATTCTCCACCATGTCACCCACCATGCTGCCGTGCGTGGGGCGATGGACACAAATTTCCATGAAGCAACCGATGAGTCTCCTAGGAGTGCCACGACAAAGTGCCACGAACGGTTCTGGAGGCCAGATTCTGAGATGAAGGGGTCGGCAGGGCCATGCTCCCTCCGAGAGCCCGAGGGGAGCGAGCCGCCTCCTTGCCCTCCCTAACTCCTGGTGGCTCCTGGGAGTCCCCGGTGCTCCTCGACTTGTAGACACGTCCCTCCAGTCTCCGGCTCCGGCTCCACGGGGGCTTCTCTCAGTGTGTCTTGGTCCTTGTGTTTCCTCTCTTATAAGGGCGCCATCACGCGGGTCCCACGCAACCCCAGTAGGACCTCGTCACTGCCCCTGAGATGGCCGTGTTCCCAAATGAGGTCACCCTCTGAGGTTCCCAGAAGGTCATGAGCTTGGGGGTCACCACCACCCAGTGCAGCATCTAGAAGTCTCGTCCTGGGGGCAGCCTTATCAACCTTACTGTCATCTCTGACAGCCTGGTCATGCCACCAGTCCTGGTCCTTCACCCCAACTTGTTTCCTGAGCATCTTCTTCTCCCAGGCTCCGTCCCCAGGGCGGGGACGAGAGACAAAAGGAAGCCCTGGCCCCGCCCTCTGCCCTTGCCAGACTCATCCTTCTCTCCACAGCTTCTTGGCCAGGCACAGAGGCCCCAGTCCGGGGTCTGGCTCTCGCTGCTCCCTCCCAGCCGGGCCCCCCCACCCTCTCACAGTCCCCCAGGGCTGGGCCGGGGCTCCGTTGTGCTGGCTGCCCCGGTGGCCAGGCCCCCTAATCAGATTAGATGTGTATTCAAACAAATTGATGATCCGTTCCATTAGATGCTTTTGGAACACGCTTTTCTGAGCAAGAAATTTGTCCGGGAGCAGCTGCGGAGGCCGCGGCATAATTGATTGTCGCGCCCTCCTGGGCCCCCGACGTCAGAAGGGCCTGGCTCCTGAAGGTCACTGGCGAGGATTAGAATGAGGAGGGCGAGGGCTCCTTTCCTGGCTAATGGAGCACTTGGCATGCAGGCGGCACCGGGCGAGCTGGGCCCCGCATCTGCGGGGAGGCAGGGAGGCAGGGGAGGCAGGGAGGCAGGGAGGCAGGGGAGGGACATAAATTTGCATCTTATTTGTGGGAGTGCAGGGGTGAAGGGGAGTGGGGACCAGGGTGCTTGCGGCTCTGGCTGGGTGGCACAGGAGCAGGCAGGCACGCCAGGCAGGGAGCCTGGGACCCACGCAGAGGACACTCCTGTGCCCCTGCTGCACCCCCCGAGGGCTTCAGCGGGAGGCCGAGGCCAGCAGCACCCACCAGCCTCCTCCTGGTGTTTGGGCCAGCCGGCGTGGCCCTGAGGAAGCTGCACTCGGAAGCTCTCCCTGGGCCCTCGGGACACTCTGAGCTCCTGAAGCGGGTGGCTCTGAGCTGCAGGAAATGGGGGACGGGTCAGAATAGCCCCACCCTCTGGGTCACCCCACGGGGTGCCAACCACAGAGGTTTGGCTGGTGCCTGGGGTGCCCTGGAGGTGAGCTCCTGAGCTCTTTGGAGCCTTGGGGCCGCCCCTGGGGCAGGGTCACCATCTGGTTACTGAGAGGACAGACGGGGCACAGGTGGATCTACTTGAGCTGCGGAGGCCTGGACTTCAATCCTGCCCATCTCCCTCTGGGGCCTTCAGGCCAGAGCCTGGAAAAGGGAGGATCCAGGAGGCTCACGGGGCAGGCAGAGCTGTGGTGGGGGCCCCAGCTCAGCCTCCTCTTCCAGGAAGCCCCCAGCCTGGGACCCGCGTCTGTACCAGGCACTCTCCTCCTCTCCCAGGTGTCTCCACCTGCTCCTCCGCACCCACCCCGAGCGCCTGGCAGGTCAGTGCAAAGGGTGAAACCCCGCGAATCCTGTCTCCGCCACAGAGAGCTCTGGGGCTCAGGGCTCCACCAGACCTGGGTCACCCTGTGGGGCGTCCACTAGCAGAACCTTCTGAGCATGTGTCCTCATGATAATAGGCAATGACAGTCCTGGCCACAAGACGGCCTGGTGACCGTGGACCTGGTGGACATGGAGTGCTCTGCGGGTAGGAAGCTCCACGGTGGAGTGTGGCAGAGGTCACAGTTCAGGGGCAGGCGAGGCTCGGTTCCCGGGCTGGATGGGGAGTCGGGCCTCTGGAGGGTGGGATGCGGGGAGCCTGTTCACTCTGAAGAGAGACAACGTGATTTTGCAGGGAGCTGGAGTTTAGTTTTGCATGGGACGATTTCGCCTGGAGCCTAGAGTCTAGGGTGACAATGGGGGCACTCAGTGGACATATCAAGGGAAAAACAACCATCGGGGTCCCCGGACCTGTTACAGGAGAGTAGAAGGAAGCCCTGGGCTGAAGCCTCTTGTCCGCCCGGGAAGGTAGCTCTTCATCAAGGGGCTCAGCCTCTGAGGTGTGGACTCCCCACGTCACACACAGAGGGCCTGTCCTTCCCCTGTCCCCAGCAGGGCAGCCCCGTGACTGCCCGCTCTTACACGGGCACATGCGTGCACAGACCTGATGGCAACCCAGGGCCTCGAACTCTGATCCACCGTATAGACGCCAACGCAAAGACAGGCAAGCCAAAGGACCAGAGAGGCCACACCCTCGCACCGCTGCCCCGGCCACCCAGTCTCCCCCAAGCCTCACCCCCAGGACGAGCCTGTACCTGGGCCAACACACGGGCCTCCCTACCTGGCGGACTCGCCCTGCAGCCTGCATTTCACTAAGCAGAGTTCTGGGGAGCAGGCCCACACCGCCAACTGCGGAGAACCCTGTAGCTAGAGGGACCGTCCCTCTTTAACCTCGACAGACATCCAGCTCGTTTCCCGTGGTCGGCCTTGTCACACAGGCACAGTGTCCATGGAGGGCGGGTCCCTTGAGGCGCCGGTGGACAGGGAGGCGTGTGCGTTTCTGGCCTTGATGGAACCTCCAGATTGGCCTCTGTGCCAATCTGCGGCCCCACGAGGCCCTGTGCCAGCCTGCCCCATCTTCCTCGGGCGGCCAGCCGCGGAAGTCCCACGCTCACAAAGCGAGAGGGACAGACGATCTTTCTGAGCCTTCCTCAGCTTCCTGGCATCACAAGAGGACCTCTGCCATGTCCCAGAGTCGCCTGTGACCCTTCCCTCCGGCCGTCCGCGTCCTCTGCCCATCTTTCTATTGGCTCATCTTTCTCTTATTGATTTGTGGGGACATTTTTTACATCAGGAAAATTAGCTCTTTGCCGTGATAAGGGTTGCAAGCCCCTTTCCCAGTTTATCACCTGTCGCCTCTGCGTCTGTGGGTTCCCTCCCTCCCGCGCGGAGTTCTGTGTGCGCCCTGGAAGGCATCCATCTGTCCCCTGGCCGCGTGTCGCCTGCGGGACCGGGAAAGTGCTTGGCGGGTGCCTCACTTCACCAGCATCGAGTGGTTTTAAACTCCTGTGATGTTTTTTCTTCCCTCGTTCTTTTAGAATTTCATTTTCATGTTTAAAACATCGATTCTTCTAGCATTTATTTCGAGGTACAGCGTGAGGGGGAGATTCAACTTTATTTTTTATTCCCAAATGGTTTTTCTTGAGGTTCCAAAACCATTTGTTGAATAATTGATCTTTTCCTCACGGATTTGAAATTCCGCTTTCTTCCTATATTAAAAACCCCGGTATGTATCTGTGCTTATTTCTGAACACCCAGACTCCTCGTTGGTCTCTTCTTAAAGACTGCAGTTCTGGGGCTGGGGTTGTGGCTCAGAGGCAGAGCACTCCCCTTGCATGGGCGAGGTGCTGGGTTCGATCCTCAGCACCACGTAAAAATAAATAAATAAAATAAAGATATTGTTTCCAAATACAACTAAGACAAAAGTCTTTTTTAAAAAAGACTACAGTTTTAATCCTTGCAGCTTTATAATATAGTCCAGCTTCTGTACTAGTCTAGTCTGCCCCGCTGGCCACGCCTTTTCTGATATTTCTTGACTATTCTTGTGTGGTGTTTGTTCTTCCCATGAACATTAGAACCATTTTGTATAGTGTCTTAAACAAAAAGTGAGTATGTGTGTATGCATACAAGTTTGAAATGAGTAAGAATTTAAGAGGCTGACATCCTTACACAGTGGATTCTTTCTATCCACAATTCTCCTCTATGCACAGTTATTCCCTTCCCACTGAGGGGGTGAAAGTGGCTAACAGTGCTGTTATGTACAGTTGCAAAGGTTGCGTACTGGACCCCCCTAAGATAAAGAGAGGAGTTTCTGGTTCTTGCTAATAGAGTGTGAGGTCTTCTCACCAGGGTAATCTGACCATCCACATACATAAGCAATGGTAACAATGGCTACCCCTTCTTCAGTATGTGCCAGGCTCTGTTCTAAGGACTTTGTGCTTATTAATTAATTAATTTCACACACACACACACAAAACCTATCCCCAGTTTGCAGCTAAGGAAACTGAGGTGTAGTGGTTAAGTGACTTTCTCAAAGTCAGTGATTTGCACCTTCCTGTGCACTCATCACACAGAAATCTGCTCCTGCAGAGACAGATGAGATGCACGCACACACACACACACACACACACACACACACACACACTCTCTCTCTGCTGCCCCACAGTGTCCCCTCTCCTCCCACAGCGCACAGCCAGGTCCCTGGGGTCTGCTGCTTTCAGATGGGCACAGGTCCACGGAGGACACTGGCTGGTGGGACTACCTGCACCCTGGGTGAGGCCTCCCCCGGGATCCCCTTACCCAGGGAGCATGGTGGGGGTGGTGGGGAGAGGCCTGGTCACTGGGTGCCGCTGTGTTGGGAGGACAAGGAGGGAGGAGGGAACGGGGAGCAGGCCTGCTGCCCAGCAGGACTCAGGCAGGGGCTCCCCTCCCTTGGCTCCCGGAGCCATTGTCTCAGCAGCGGCTGGATCAGCCCATCCAAGCACAAGTCACGGGTGCAGGCCGCCGGCTCCCACCCCCGGGCCCAGGAATGAAGGGCAAGGGCAGACCTGGAGCCAAGGGCCCCTGAGCAGGCTGTGGAGGAGAGGGTGTGGGGCAAGGAGCGTGCGTGCCCAGGCGTGTGCAGGTCCGCGCCTGTCCGCCCTCTGGGGTTCTGGCTGGGAGTCGGCCCGCGTGGAAGGGAGGGATTTAGCCATCACTCCGGGTCGGGAATGTTATTGTTTTAAAACAAACCAGCAATGACAGCTGCGAACAGAGGGTTTTTAAAAACGCGATTCAAAAGTCCCTTTAAAGCTGCCGGAGAATATGAATGCGCCTTTGAAGGGAGAATGTGCCCGTTTGTTAGAGCAGAGCGGGCGGCCTCCAGGGCGCGAGTCCCTCTCCTTGGCAAAGGGCGACCCAGGGCCTCCCAACGAGGCCAGAGGTGGGCCAGGACCCAGAGGCACGGGGGCCAGTAGAGGGCCATCCCCCCTCGGGGTCTGTGCTCTGGGCAGGCGCCTCTTCAGCTGGCCTGCTGCAGTGTGCTCAAGTGACAGTCGTGCATGAGGAAGCACAGAGACACGCCCCTGGGCCTCACCAGATGGTCACCAGGGAGGCCAGCGGAGAGGTCGGGGGCCACCTGCAGCCCACCCTTGGGTTTGGACTCTGGTGGCCCCACAGGGAGGGTCAGGTCCAAGGAAGAGCCCCCATCCCAGCCGTGGCAGGTCACTCACAGAAGCCCCTGGGTGTGGAGCGGGGGCCAGGCCTGGGAGTGCCACTCAGCAGGGGAAGCCCAATGGCCTCCGATGTGCACGGCAGCCCGTGCTGAGCGGTAAATCTGAGCCTGAGCCCAGGGAAGCCAGGCCTGAGCTGTCCCAGGGGCATAGACGCCACGTGGTGACATGGGGAGGGAAGAGCAGCCCTGGGGTCCAGGACACCGGGCCTCAGCCTGGGCCGCGCCCTGGCCCCTCCCCAGCCTGCCACCACAACCCCTTCCTGCTCCTCCCTCGGGGTCACCCTTATTAGGCCACCATAGGACTGTCTGGCGGTTCTGCACCCTTGGGCTCCCGGGGGAAGCCTCCTCTGATCGAGGTGTGCCTGGGGCACTGTGGTATCAAGAACGCTGGCCCTGGCCCTGCCAGGGACACCCACACGTTCAGGGGAGAAGTGGCCCTTCCCAAGCACTGCCCCCGGGTGGGCCTGCCACCAGCCTTTGCACCGTCACCGCTCACTCAGTCCCGCGGCAGCTCCTTCTCTCCCATGTCCACTGAGGAAACTGAGACTCAGACGTGCAGGACTTGCCCACCCGCTCAGCTGGGACGGGGAAAGCAAGCACAGGGTGCCAGAACCCCTGACATGGGCCTGGAGGTCAGGATGCCCCCGGGAAGCCCTGCCAGCTCTTCCTCGTGGCCCTGGTGTGTGGGGCCCATGGGAGGCACAGGCCTGCCCTCTGGGAAGTCCAATCCCTGGTCTGCCACTGAGCGGCCTGTGGCGGATGCTTGGCATACAGTGGTTGCTTAGCCTGCGGCGGGTGCTTGGCATACAGTGGTTGCTTAGCCTGCGGCGGGTGCTTGGTGCACGGTGGTTGCTCGTGGGATGAACTGTTGAGACTGCTTCTGGAACTTGCGTCCTCAGGCTGTCACGTGCCAGGCCTGGAGGCACTCGCTGGGTCCCTGGGTTCTCATTTGTACCCACCCTCTCCTCCCATCGCTGTCCCAGCCTCCTCAGCCTCTGCAGCCCACCTAGGGGCTCAGCTCCGGCCTCCCCGCCCATGGCCCTGGGCAGGCTTCTAACCCCTCAGCGCCTTAACAAGGTCATGGGGTTGCCATGGGAACCAGATGGGCACGTGGCAGAGCCCCCAGAATAGCTGGGACTCACCAAAGGGCCACAGACCCGTCAAGATCATTACCAGAGGCCGCTCCTGTCTCCGCCATGCCACGCCCAAGGGCAGGCGCTCAGTGACAGGGGTCTTCTCCGCTTCTTTCACCTTATCTCTCCTACCCCTCGTCCCCTTCCACTTCTGTCTTCCCCCACTGGCCATTCGGGCAGAGACCCCCCCCTGGCCCCGGAGGCCGTGAGCCTGAGCAGCCTCTGCAGGTCCAGGTCCCGAGCACACGGTCTCTGTGCGGCAGCCGTCGGGGTTCGGGCTCTGCTGGGCTGCACCCGGTAGGGGTAGCTCTGTGGTGACCCCTTGGCCTCACACCCATAGCCCAGGCCACCTGGTGGTGGAAGGGGCCGTTGAACAGACTCTGCCCTCGATGACTTTAGGGGCTGCCCATTCTTGGGGAGCAGTACAGGCTCCGCCACTCGCAGGTCTATCAACCCACCTCCCTGTTCGATCTCTAGGCGTAGCCAGTGTACCTCCTTCCTCTGTCCAGGAGGCAGAGGGTGCGGGGGTTCTCAACGGTCCAGGCGCGTGGCTGAGCCTGTGGTAACCTGTGCCTTTGTGTCCCTGTCTCCCGCAGATGATGTGCCGCCGTACTTCAAGACGGAGCCCGTGCGGACGCAGGTGCACCTGGAGGGGAACCGCCTGGTGCTCACGTGCATGGCCGAGGGCAGCTGGCCCCTGGAGTTCAAGTGGCTCCACAACAGCAGGGAGCTGACCAGGTTCTCCCTGGAGTACAGGCAAGACACGCCCCTCCCCCGCCCACAGACAGCCTTGGGTCCTGTCCTGAGGGGCACTGAGAGAGGACCGGGCCACAGGCTCCCATCCAGCCCTGGGGTGAGACACTTGCCCGGCTCCGCCTGGCAGAGGCTGGCTGGGTGCGGGCCATGGTGCTGCCCATACCAGAGTGGACAGGGACAGAGGTGACCGTGGGGGGTCTACTACAGTAGCTGTGGCTGTGGCCCTGACGCTAGTCAGCCCTCTGGGAAATGCCCTGTTGGCTCTGTTGGTGGGGCCTGGGTCTGGGGGCAGGGGGCAAGGAACATGCAGCAACTTGGGGTCAGACGGGGAGGTGGCACCTTCTGTTTGGGGACAATTTGGGTGGTGCATGGAGGTGGCCCACTCAGGACTTTTCACTCCTTACTTATGCCCAGACTCTGGAGCACTGGGCTCAGCAACTCGGTCAAGTGGGGAGGGGGAGCGGGAGGGCAGGCTGGGTTTCCTGCACCAGGGTGAGCGAGGCAGCCCCCAGCCCGGCCTGGCCCCAGCTGGCCACTGGCCCTGCTCAGCAGGGATGTGGCCTCTCTCCCTCTTACCCTGATCCTCCCATCTCGGTGGCTGGTGATTAATCCCCAGGCCTGATGTGCATAATCGGTTTTGTTGGTGAAACAAGATTGTCTTGCCCTGGGGATGTTGATACAGATCTGCAGCCAGGGACAGGAATGCAAATGAGAGGAGGGGGTCTAATTGCTGATGGGCTGTGCCTTTCCTTTATGAAGCAGGAGAGTCAGAGTTGAGGTGACCCCCCCCCCAAGTCCACCTACCCTGGCCCTGGACTGGATTGGCTGGTGTGCTGTGGCCACACTGGCCAAGAAGGGAGCAGGAAAGGAGGGAAGGACAGTCCTCCTCTCCTGCAGGGCACCTGGACCAGACAGCAAGGGACCCTTACGTGCCGGCTGCTCTGGGCCTATTTCTCCAGGGAACACATAGGTGACCAGACGGGCCTCCCCAGCAGCCTCCGGGATGGTCTTCAGCCGGAGATTCAGAGCTGCTCCTGACCACAGCCTGCTACCCCTGGGGCAGTTGACAGTCTGGAGAACCTCTCATCCTCCGGGGTGGTGGACGTGCTTGGTGGACAACCGAGAGCTTGCAGATGGTGGCCGTGCAGGGCCTCCCCGCCCGCCCTTGACTTCTGGCAGGGAACCGGAGCGGGATCCCAGGGGAGGAGCGTCTGCTCTGTATCTGGGTCAGAGCTCCCTCCCCCGGTGCCCTAAACTGCCACCACACGAGGAGGGTGGGTACCAGGCAGGAGCAGAGCCCAGCGCAGCTGAAGCATGGCCTTGCTCACCCATGGAGAGGGGCCAGGCCACCTTTGGAAACAGTTGGCTCTTGCCCCTGGAGGTGTCCAGTTAGTGGTCAGGATCCAACTGTTGGCAGTGATCATCGTCATTGTCAATGAAAGGGAATCTCATAGGGAGGCATTCTGCATGCCCTGCGCCTGTGTCATTTAATCCTGCCCACCACCAATGACCAGGGTCAGTTGTCCTCTGCATTTTACAGGTGAGCCAACCTGTAAAGAAATTAAAGACACCCCCCACCCCAGGTCAGATTGCTGAGCAGGCATCAGACGTGCGTTTCCTGACGCCCTGTGCCACGCTGCGTCTCATGGAGGACGGATTGCTGCAACTGCCTCCTTAATGTGTCTGGAGCAATCTTTCTGCTAACTGTGCTTCGCAGATTCTGGAAAACAAAGCAATGGGGAGAATGCAAATATCCCATTTTATAGCTGTCTTGGGTGGAAGTCACTCAGGAGAAATAAACGAGCTTCCACGTGGAGACTCATCCCTTCGCCTCTGCCACAGGCGCGTTGGCTGCCGCGGCATGGCGTTGATGGTATCTCCCAACGTCCCTGAATGTGGGTCTGGTCAGGGGGTTCCTGGAATCGAACACTTGCTGTGCCCATAAGGTGAGGTCTGCATTCCTTAGTGTGGCCTCCGGACTCTTCATGGTCCACTTCTGATGACCTGTCCTTACCTCCTGCTACTTCCCCGTCCCAGGGGAGCACCCTCCTGACACACCCGCCTTTGTCCCATCCCCTGCACTCGGAAGAACACGCCTTTCAGAGCCTTCTGTCTCCTGCAGCCCCCAGCCCAGGTGCCTTCTCTTGAAAGCCTCTCTGACTACCCACACGCTTTCTCTAGCATGCTCTGGCATGCACATATGTGCACACACACATGCACACACACACGCCACATGCCCCCCTCTGTTCTGTGTGACTGTCCACAACGTGTCCCCCGACATTTATTCCTGCAGTCAGAGCCCTCAGAACCTTGGCAGTTCCAGGGACCCCAGGCCTCAGAACCCGGAACCTGACATGCCTCTTCCCTGTAGGCTGTTCTGCTGGGCCCGCCTCTAGGTTTAGAGAGTAGGGAACCTGAGAAGTTCCGGGCTCACAGTTACAGACAGCTCTCAGAGCAGAGGAAACTTCCCTACTGGGTTCTGACTGGTCCAGCTCTGGTCATCCCTGACCAATCACGGTGGGAGTGGCATTAGCATCACAATTGGCCAGGGCACAGGGCACAGAAATTCCCACACCTCAGCCCTGTGGTGGGGAAGGAGAGCAAAGGTCGTTAACAGAAGGGGAAAAAAATAGAAGCCACCTTGTATCCATTCCCAGTTTGGGAAGGGGCAGGGTGACCCACAGCAGATGTTCTCTCTCTCTCTCTTTCTTTCTTTCATTTTGAAAAATTGACAAATCTTAGGAAATGGCAGGTGCAGTGCGGTGCTGTGACCCCATGTGTGTGTCTGTTCATTCACCAGTTTCCTCTGTGGCTCGCTTTCCCACTCTCCTCATGCACACACATATGCATGCACTATTTTTGCGGAACTATTTAAGAACTTGTTGTGAGCATCCTGTCATTTCCTGTGAGTGGGATTTCCTAAGGACAAGGCACTCTCCTACAGAACCACACTCAGGAGACTCAGTGCTGATGCAGTACTGCCACCTGATACTGGGTCCTATGCAAGTGGCTCCATTTATCCCGGCAACCCCTTCTCGAGTCCAGTGTCCTCTGTGGCCACTGGATTATTCTCACTGTTCGATGCAGGAGCTAATCAAGGACACATGTTGTATTTATCTATCTGTCATTGTCCTTTATACTTCTTCAATCTAGAACTCTTCCTCCTTTTTTTTTTTTTTGCCCCCCCCCCCCCCACCAGGCAAGGCATCAACATATTTGTGAGTCTGGCTAGTCTTGTCGAATTTCCGTGATGGTGCATTTGTGCCACTGTATCCTGATGACTAGATTCACATTCAGTCTTTTTGGCAACAGTACCCCATAGCTGTGTGTATGTGATGCTTCATAACCGAAGGTGCCTGACATCCGGTGGCCCCATGAGAGGGGAGCCTGGTTGGATCACTGGACACAACCATATCCACCAGACTGCACCATTGCCACGGTCCCAGGGGGCTTCCTTCTCTCTGTAGTGAACTCCTCCCAGGCCTCCCACCCAGGGCTGTAGAAGCCACAGGTGAGGCTTACCTGCATCATTCTTGCCATAGCATTTGCCACTAGATTCCCATCACCACTTCCCCTTACAGCAGCAGTCAATCTTCCGTCAAAAGCTTTCTCTCCTCGCTCCCTTTACAACTATTTAGCACGGCGCATATCCTATTTATGTATGTATATCAATACATCTAGACCCCTGGCCTCCAGCAAGTGACTTACCTCAGTTTCATTGTGGGCAGAATGCTGATAATAACACTTAAATTTATGTTTATTCAAATGTATGCATTTTTTGCTCAGCGTGTTTGAACCCATTTATGCCATTATTCATTTCGACGTTCATAATAACCCCAATTCAGCCAGTGGTTCAACAAAATGCTCCAGGTTCAGCTTTTAAATGAATGCACGGTGAACAATGACTTTCAAAGCAGGTTGGCCGGCTCGGCGTCCTGGGGCTCCCAGGCTACTGGGGGGTTCCGAGGACTTCTTCATCTTTTACACGCCCCAGGCTTGGAGTAGGGTGATAATGTCCATATTTCAGGCAGAGAAATGGCTAAATTTACTCAGCAAGGTGAGAGAAAATGAGATTAGAAGTGCTGCCTTCAATCTAACTACGCTTCCCACCCTGGATCCGGAGGAAGAAGTTTCTGTCCAGGGCCACTGTCTGAGAGTCTTTATTCCTGGTGGGATCTGTCACCAAACACATCTGGGGTGTGAGAGAGAGGGGGAGGAAGAGAGAGTCGGTCACTCAAGGGCAAGCCATTCCATCTAAGTACAGTGGCACATTGCTTAGTGAGTGGGGACATGTCCGAAGAATGGCATCACTAGGTGATGGGAATTCTCTAACTCCTGGGTAAACTTATGGGACCCCTGTGGTAGACGTAGCCCATCATCAACCACATGTGACTCTGGGGCAGGAAACTGTAGAGTGGTCCTCATCCACTGTTGGGGGTGGAGACTTTGGTCTTGGGCTCCCTGAGTTCAACCCCCACCCATTAACTCTGGGACCGAGGGCAGCCTCGGACAGCATTATCACCAAGTCTGGTTCCTTGGTAATGCCCGCCTCAGGAGTCATTGCAATGATTATGTGAGATTCTGTGGCTCAAGCCCCGTAGACACACGTGGGGCCCAGATGTGGAGTAGATGGCACCCACCAGGACACAAACGCAGGGTGTGTGACTTGGGGGAATCGCGGGACAGATCTGCTAACAAGCCACCAGAACTCACAGTGCAGGCGCCTCTGTGTCCTCCACCTGGCCACCTGGGGCTGCACACCTATCCCTGCCCCCCTGCTCCACTCCAGAGCCCTCTCTAAAGCACCTCAGTTGGCAAGGGCTCGGAGGGTCACCCTTGTGGGTGACGAATCTCTATCCATTCTGAACCCAGCCTTGGATTCTCAAGTGACTCAGTGGTGGGTCTGGGTACACAGTGACACTGAGCCTTAGAAATGAGGTCCCTTTTCTTACAAGAGTGGGACATGGCCGGGGAAGATCCTCCCAAAGCTCTTGGTCCCAATGCCAGCCCCTCCCCTCAAACAGGTGCCCAGCCTCACAGTGTGCCCGCGGAGTGCAGGCTGCGGGTGGGACTGGACACGACGTTCCTCTGGATGGATCAGGTCAGAAGCGTTGGCCAGGATGTGGGAGTGGGATTCCTTTGGTCTTGCCTGCTGCTCCCGGCTATGAGCCTGCGCGCCGCATGTAGGTGTCTGCGGTTTTCTGATTGCATGGAACGGAAACGCACGTGAAGCTACGCAGGTCAGGCCCTCCTGGGTTTCCCTGAGCCTCTTCCATCAGCCAGCACTGCCCTCCCACCCGGTACCCTCCGCCCTCGGAGCCACTCCCGGGAGTTAAATCAGTTCAGGCTGAGTTCACACCTATTGCACCAGCAAGGGCTGTGGTGGACGATACCACTGTCCCTGTGGCCGTGTCCTGGCGAGGTCATCAACCAGATGATTTTGTCCCCTCTTGCTAAGTCTCCCTCCCATAATCGTTCTCACACTTAGATAGGAAAATAAGGTCCGCGCCGTAGACTCCTCACGCATGCGCATACGCGGACGTGCGCAGCTGGCCGTGCGTAACCCGGCACACCCCCTCGGAGGAGAGCTGAGGTTTATCCAGGCCCCGGGCGGTGCCAGGCACTTCACGTACACTGGTCTCGCAGCCGCACTTCATTCTGAAAATGAGGAACCCGAGGCCAGAGAAGCTCTAGAACTTGCCTGGGGTCATCCAGAGCTCAAGCACAGGAACCAAGAGGTCCATCAGGCCCAGCGTTTTCTCTTCTGCCCACCACCCTCAGGCTTCCTGATTGGGCACCTCTGTCCCTGCCCCGTCACTAGGTGTCCTTCTTCTGCCCCAAGGGCCCTCTGCTGAGGCCAGGGCTGCTGGCTGGGTGGGAGTTACACTGCCCAGGTGACTGCGTCCATGTAGAGCTGAGGGGTCTGGAAGCTCAGGGCACTGCTGCATAGAGAAGAAAGCTCCTGTGAGTGGCCGCCCTGGCGAGGGGCACAGAGGCAGGGACTTGGGCAGACTTGGTCACTCCAACAGCGGGCTGTGACTCTGGCTTCTCCTCCAGCCCTCCCTGGCCTCCCCTTAGAAGCGAGAGCCACTGCCGAGGCAGAGCCCAGAGAGCAGCTCCCAGAAGGTACTGAGCCTGTGATGGGTGTGCAGGAACCAGCCGGGACACTGGTGCAGTTAGCTCCTCTGCTGCGTGACCAGGAATCGCAGCTCCACAGAGGCTCAGCAACTTGCCCGAGGCCACACAGCAGCATTTGGAGAGTCGGGTTTCACTGGGGACCTTTTGCACCCCAGGACTACTGTTCCTCCCCTGCTCAGTGTCACCTTGGGGCACGTGTCCTTTCGCAGGGAAGGTGCACTTGCAGGCCTCAGCCTTTTGGGGTTGGTCCTGGACAACCTTCTAAACATACACCAGGAATACCCACGGCTGAGACGTACCCAGCCTGAGCCCCGTCCTGATCTAAGTGCCCCATGTCTATTAAAAACTCCAGTCACCTGCCTCTTCCCGGTCCCTGCTGCCACTTTCACGGAGGTTGCCCTTCTCCATCCCGCACCGTCAGCACCCTGATCAGGAGGCACGAACCCCAGGCTCAGCTTCCATTTCCTGCCCAAGCTCGAAACCATGGAGCAGAGACCAGTGCCAGGTTTTCTGCCTGGAGCCCAGCAAAGGAATGAGAGTTGATGCCAGCATCTGTCCATCAGGAGGACAGTCTGCAAGGTGATGCCGGCCTTGCATCCGGGCTGAGGAGTGACGGCAGATGACAGGCAAGCATTGACGTTTCTGGCAGGGAGAGGGGTAGTGAGCAGGAGCTGGGTGTGGCCTGGAAGATGCTGCCCTGGGACAGAGCAAGAAGAGCCCCTGGGTGTGGACTAGATGTGAGAGGAGTGCTGCTGGCAGGGGACACTGGCCACCCCCACACACAGGGCAGAGCCTGCGGCCGTGACCAGACCCAGCTGATGCAGTGCTCACCAGGCACGAGGTCCTCACCTCCTAAGTGGGTACCGATGGCTGCCAGTTGTGACGAGGGCTCAAGAGAAAACAGGCTGAGAGGATCCCACTGGGGTGCCCAGAGCCAGGGAATTGACCTGCCTGGGCCAGATCCGGCAGGAGAGGGCACGTCCAGGGAGCAACACGTTGGGACACGGCCAGGCTGGGGCAGCTGAAAGGAGGCCAGAGTGGCCAAGGATGTGGGGGTGGTGGACACTAGGAGCTGGACAGGCCAGGTGCAACGGGGGCTCTTTGGCTACTCAGGGACGTGAGTTGTCTTTCCCAGGAAAGGGACGTGACTGGAGGGAGGTTTTCTCAGGCAGCTGGGCAGGAAGTGGTGGAGAGCGGTCAGGGGCCGGTTGGTGGTGGCAGGAGGGAGTTGGTGGGGCCATCTTGGTGAGGTGGAGGTGGCGGGACAGGTGGCCCTGCGACATGGTTAGGAGGTGAGCTTGGCTGACTGGGTCCGCTGGCAGTGGGGGAGGGAGGAAGGGGATGGCCAGGCGGTGGAGCAGGAGGCCCCGGCAGAGCTGGGGGCTTGCTCTGGTGTTGGAGAGGGGTCGGGTGGAGCTGACCAGCAGCAAGGAGGAGAGAGGTCTCAGCTGAAGACTCTGGTTTAGGAATCACGGCATCGACGTGGCGGCTGACACACGGGAGTGGCGCTGAGTGGAAGCCACATCAGAGGAGAGGTGGGGACATTCTAGCAGGCGATGAGTCAAGGCAGGGAGAACCCTTCCTGTCCCTCCCCGGCTCACTCTGTGGCGGGGCAGGACTGGACCTGTGGTCTCTGCTGTTCAGTACCCCCTCTCCCCATTCCTCGGCCCTCCATCCTGTCCTCACTTACCTCTGCTTCCTGGGAAACGCTTGCTCATCTTCCAAGGTCCCAGCACCCTCCCAGTCCTGTTCCCAGCACCAGCTGGCTGTGTGTCCCTCAGCAATCGACAGAACATCCCGCCTCGGGTGCCTAGTGTGTACAATGGGAACCAAAACCAGCAGCTACCTCCGGGCAGCTGTGAAATCACCCAAGATCAAGCACACGGAACTGAGACTGGTCCCTGGTGGCTCTCTGGGCGGGAAGGGCAGTCTGTGAGCCACCAAGGAAGTGCTTCTGCCCTCCCCCTCAGTCTACCTTGCTGCTCCCCTGGGGCAGGGTCCCCACCACTCCTTCCCGGCCACAGCCTCATTTCCAGTGTCCCAGCAACTCCCAGCTCCTCTTCCTCGGTGGATCCAGATGCCATCTGCCTCCTTGGAGATTTACTCCAATTCGCCCTGAGTTTGGACATCTTGTCTGAAAATTGAAGGCTGACGGTGAGAAAGCTGAAGTGCAGGAATTAGTTATGATGGACGTAAATTGAATTTTAATTGAGATGTACGTGGCACGGAGCCAGTGTACTCAGGCAGAGGGAAGGTAGTAATTAAAAGTTAACGAGTTTAGAGATGTCGTAATCCACAGGGAGGGGTGGGGGAGGGGCAGGAGGAAGTGGTGGCCCCCAGCTACACGCTGTCCTTCCCCTGACCTGGAGGCCGCTCCTCCCACTCTCAAGGGCCAGGCAGGTGGGAAGGCAGCTGGGAGCCCATCTGCACCCCAGGACCCACCTCCTGCAGCAGAGGATGGCACAGTTTACAGGACCTCTAGGGGCAGCTGGAACAGAGCTCCTGACCTCGTACCTCTGGCGCCATGGGGCGGTGTAGAGGGCCATCCTGCACATCCTGCGGGGCTAGCAGCCTCCCTAGCCTCTACCCGCTAGGTGCCAATTGCCGCATACCGCAGTTGTGACAGCCCAGAATGTCTCTGGACACCGCCAAATATGCCCCAGGAACCATTATTTTCCATTAAGAACCAGTGTCCTGCAGGGCCATGCTGGTGTCCTCTAACTTCTCCAGCCAGAGCCAGCACTGCCCTCTGCACATAGGTGTCCTCCTGTGCTAGGGTCAGGAGCCCAACCCACCTGGCAGAGGCGGAAGGAGAAGAGAGCTGGCTGCTGCCCTCTGGTCCCTCTAAGGGGCCTCTCCAGCCCCCACCTCTTCTTGTCGTAACAACCCACATAGGTGACTCTGTGCCATACGGGTGGCCTTCCGTGGTACCTCCTTGAGCCTCGGGGTGAGACAGATGCCCAGGGGCTTCCAGCCTCAGCACCACCACCCAGAAGCCAAGGCTGGGAGAGCCGGAGCCCGGCCCAGCCCCTCGTCTGTGAGCAAGGTCCAGCCCAGCTGCCCAGCATCTGAACAGCTCACCCACCTCCTGGACAGGCCGGCTGGGTGTTGGTGGGGAGGTTGAGGCCACTAGAGGAAGAGCACGGGGTTGTGCTGTGGATCTTGGTGACCTGGGCATGCAGCAGCTCTAATGTGGCTCTAGACTCCATCCCCCTCCACCCCGGAGCCGCCTCCCGCTTTACCACAGGCTCTTCCTGGACAGGGCCAGGCCCGCCTCCGCAGGAAAACAGAGCAGAGGCAGCGGCGGGCAGGAGGGAGACAGGTGCCAGGAGCACCTCCCGGGTCAGGGCCGGCCGTGAGAGGCAAGACGCAGCTGGCTCCTGGTGCCTCGGGGGGACATGGCAAAATTATGTCAATTAGAACTAATAAGGTCAAAGTGTAAGAGGGAAGGATCAAAAGCAAGAGTGTCTGAGACCTGGCTGGCTTGGTTTCCATAGCAACCTGCTTCCTGGAACTCTGCTTAATGGTCCTGGCGTGGGGAGGAAGTGGGGTCCTCACTTCTAAGGAAGCCAGGGACAGATGAGTCACCTCAGGGGACTCCAGTGGAGGGAGGGTAGACAGCAAAGGTCCTAGAGTCAGTCACACAGCCACAGAATGCCCCTGCTGGCATCCACGGCCCTGAGTGGAGGTGACTCCCAGGGACAGGACAGGGGCTCAGGTCAGAACTAGAATTGAAACCAGGTCCCAGCTCTCCGCTGGGTGCTGCTTGGATCCTGGGGCTACCCAGCGTCCATCATTCCATGAGACGGCTGCAAAGATGCCAAGAGCTGGTTGGGTTTGGGTGGCATCTTCCTAGTCTGCCTGGATGCCTGGGGACATGGAGGGACCGGCTGGGCTGGCCCCCTGAATCAGAGTTTCTGTCCCTGCCTCACTCTCCTCCAACGTCTGCCAGGTTCCCTCAGCACCCCCATGTTTACGGGATCACCATGGGCATGGAGAATGGTGGACGGGTCAAGGAGGACGTTTCCTTGGCAGGGAGCTCCCATTGCCCTTTGAAGCTGGGGGCAACAGAGAGTGTCACTGTTTCCTAAGCCCCGTGTGTCCACCCACCGTTTTCTTGGGGCACGCAGCCTGAGCCCAGCGCCACACAGCCACACAGCCACACAGCCAAGCCACGTGCCTCAATCAGCCCAGGCTTTGCACTCCCCAGGGTGGCCTGGCTGTCCCCCAGGCAGCTCATGTGCCCGCTCCCCCGGTTAACAGATGCACAAAATTGAAGCCAAGAGACCAAGTGACCCGTCCAGGGTCACACTGCAAATTCAGGTGGGACCAGGGACCCAGACCCCACCCTCCTCTGCCTGGGACACACAGAGGTGCAACCCCTCCTCTCACCCTCATTCCCCCCACTTCCAGCCACTGGTGCGCTTCCCAGGGGCGATCCTGGCAGACCGTGGCTGCGCCCCCAGACTCCCCAGAGCACGTGGAGCGGAACATGCAAATGAAGCGCTCTGAAGCGCTCGCTGCCACCTTTAATGAAGGGCTCCCGGGGAAAGCTCTTCTCTGATGAACTGAGGCTATTTATTTCCTCCACGAGGAAATTTAACATGCAAATTAGGAAGGGTTTGATCATTCATCACCTGAAATTGACATCTTTGAATTTGGCTTGATTCCTTGGTAACCATGGCACATCCCGGGGCTTAGTAGGGCTGCGAGGCCACCGGTCCTCGGGGAGGCAGGAGGAGGAGGCGGCACCTGCGCTTCTCCTCTGGGACGGTTCAGGGTGAGGAAAGGGGGTGAGCACGGTTTCTTCCCCCCCGGGGGGGCTGGGGAGCAGCTTTCCCTGGGGACCACCCTCTTTCCTCCCCATCCTGGGTCTTCCGGCCCCCAGCCAGGTCACAGAAGCTGATCAGATCTTGGCTCCGTTCTGCACTGGGCAGCAAGGGGCCGAGACGCCGCCTGGGCGGCTGGTAAGGAGCCCTGCTTCCTGGAGCTGCCCCCGTACCCGAGTCCACCTGCCTGCCCCACCCCCCAGAGCCTCCCTAGGCCCGTTCTTGGGATGCCCCAGTGTCCCTCCCCTGTGTCTTGGCCCCCCCAGGAGCAGTCTCCGTGGAGGCTCACTTTTCTGCTCTCGGCCTGTGGGGGAACCGGCCTCCTGAGACTCTGAACTGGCCACCCAGTCTTCTCCCAGGGGCTGTCCACATCCCCCAAGGCAGCAGTGCCTCCTGGGGGTGGCCATGGAGGAGGGGGGCCGTCAGAAGCAGGGGTTTGGCTCCAGCCGGCAGCCCTCGGGGGCTGGGGGATTCCAGAGCATTCTCCAGCTCGGTATGAGCAAGCATGCGGTGGGGCCCTGGCACGGGTGGGCACACGAAGGGCCAGGGAGAGGAGAGGAACAGGACACAGGAAGGACGGTCTCCCCCAAGAAGCCTGGGCACCGGCCCTGGAGCACACCACAGCACATTCGCAGGCACAAGAGGACAAGGGAGGGGCCTTGCCCTTGTGAGCACACCCAACCTGGCCACTGCCCCTGCTCAGTGACCAGCTGCTGGGTGGAGCCCACCGTGGTGGTCCCCCAACCGTGATGTCCCATTTCTCTGCTGGTATCTCCTGGGCTGTCCCGTCCAAGAGCTCACTGTCCATCAGCATGGGGGCTGGCCTTTCTTCCTGTGGCCTTCATCCCTGGTGGCCTGGGGGTCTCAGGTCATGATCTGAGAGGGCAAGGGTAGGCTCTGCCAGGCCCCCGAGCCTGTGCTTTGGAACGGCCCACGGCATTCTGAGAGTGACGGGAAGTCACAGAGCCAGCGCCGGCTTTGGGCTCCGCACCCTGATGGGAGAGCTGTGGGATAGGGGCCAGGCTCCAGCCTCCTCGCCCTGACTCAGGCCAGGCCGGCACCCAGCGGCTCCGGTGGTCACCTTTCCAGGTGGCAGCTCACAGACAGGTCCCTGGAGCCTCGTTGACACTGTTCTGGTCTGATTCTCGCAGTGTCCCTGGAGCCACCTGTGAGGGTGACTGTGGAGAATCCAGACAGAACGAGGCGGTGGTGGTGGATGGACATCAGGAAGGTCAGAGGCAACGGGGTTGATCCTGGGCCAGTTCCCGGGTCTGGGCAGGTGCTCGGGGGGCAGGGAGAGGCGGCCGCCGGGGAGTGGGCTCCAGGCACCTGGCCTCACGGCAGACCCTGCCCAGGCCCTGCGCCCCAGGCTGGCTGCTGGGGAAGGGCCCAGTGGGTGAGTGGGCCTTGGGCCTGGGGTCGGGCCATTAGAGGGGGATGGGGTCCATACTCCTTTCTCTAATAATAAGAGTGGCAGCTAACTCAGTTCATGCTGCGTGTCCCGCGCCAGGCCCCTAAGGATGTTACATGTACCTTGAGGAAGGGGCTAAGGTAGGAGCACAAAATAGTCTATAGGGGTTATTTCCACTGTCAGGCTGTGTAATCTTGGGCAAATTACTTAACATCTCTGTTCCTTGGCTTCCTGTTTTATTGGTCTACTAAATTTGAATATAATTCTGACCTTGTAAGGTAATTAATAGGGTGTGAATGCATTATTACATGTCAAGTGCCCAGAACAGTGCCTGACCCACATTAGTAGCTATTGCTATTACCCCTATCTTATTGATGAGAAACAGAGGCACAGAGAGGTTAGGCAACTTGCTGGAAGTCACACAATCAAAAACCTTCCTCTCTGCCTGTGAGCACCAACCCTTCAAGCAGAGCGACTTGGGCAGAGAGAAGCAGGGTGATGGCAGCAGTTTGACCTGGGCTCATTGGTGCCGTGTTTTCTGCTGGGCGCAGTCGGCCTGCCTGGGCTTGCGGAACACCGTGGGGTGTCGGGGCACAGCCGACCAGAGGTGGGGGGTGAGTGAGTGAGTGGGTCTTGGACACTGGTCCCCTCAGTGCAGGAGGCCTGGACATGCCCTAACAGGCCAGTGTGGACGGATCCCGACCAGGGCCGTGTGCTGCTTCCCGTCAAGTCAACTCACTCAGTCGGGGAACTGTCCGTCCTGGGTGTCCTCCTGCTAAAATGGCCTTTTTAAAAAGTAAAATGCAGCCCACGTGGCTGACCGCCCATCTTTATTGGCCAAGTGATAGCCAGCCGCTCTCCCTGCGCTGGGGTAGCTGGGGATGGCCGGGTGTAGGGAACCAACTCCCAGCTCGGGCTCTGTCCCTGCATCCACCCACATCCCAGACCCTTCTGACACCAGGTGTGTGTCGGGGGGTCTTCCCACACCCCAAGCTGGCAGGCAGTCCCGCATGGCAGATGGGGCTGGCTGGGTGTCTCTGACACCGTGACCTGGGGCCGGCTGACCCCACACGGCGGCCCCCAGCGGCCAGCTCTGGGCAGTTTCCCTTGGGCCTTTTTTTTTAACATTTATTTTTCAGTTGTGGTTGGACACATACCTTTATTTTATTTATTTATTTTTATGTGGTGCTGAGGATCGAACCCAGGGCCTTGCACATGCTGGGCGAGCTCTACCGCTGAGCCACACCCCAGCTTTTCCTGGGCCTTTTGACCATCTAGATGCAAATGGGGGTTCCCGTGACCCCTGCTTAGATTGGGTCAGCTTGCTCCAGTGGCTCAGAGAGCTCGGGGAACGCTGAGGTTACCCGTCTATTAAGAAGGATACGGGGGCCTGGGGATGTGGCTCAAGCGGTAGCGCGCTCCCCTGGCATGCGTGCAGCCGGGGTTCGATCCTCAGCACCACATACAAACAAAGATGTTGTGTCCGCCGAAAACTAAAAAATAAATATTAAAATTCTCTCTCCTCTCTCTCACTCCTTCTTTGAAAAAAAAAAGAAGAAGAAGAAGAAGGATACGGGAAGGACGTGGATGAGGAGCCGCATTGGGAGGGGGGAGCTGCCTGCCCGCTCCCTGCGCCACCCTCCGGCACCCCAAGTGTTGTTACCCTGAAGCTCTCCAAATCCCGGGGTTGGGGTTTGTTTATTTGTTTGTTCGTTGAGAATTCATTGCACGGGCGTGATTGACGCGCAGACAGCCATGTGGAAGGGTGACCGGGCAAAGGGCACGATCTCAGGCCAACAGACGGGCAGGCAGCCCAGCCAGGCCCATGGGCAGACCCTCCTTGGCCACTCTGGGCCGCCTGCCTTCCTCCTGGTGTGGGGCAGGACCTTCTGAGGCGGGGTCTTACCATCTGCTATCGTTAGGTGGTCAGAGGAAGGCGGGAGGCCAGAGGTGCTGTGGACTGCCTGGGGGGACAGGTTTTAGTTTGTGTGGCTGCTTTGGGGAGGACAGAGAGGCCGGAGTTTGGTCGAGGAAGGCAGGAAGGCGGCAGGAGGAAACATCTCACAGTGACAGACCCCGGAGAACTGAAAAGCCAAAGCACCTGAGCCTGGCCCAGGTAGAGGGGGACACAGACCTTGAGGCAGGTCTGCCTGGGACAGGGAATGAGCATCTGCTCACGCACCCCCGATGCCCCGGGGCTGCCAACAGCAGGCGCCGCAGGGTCCCTGGGAGGCCTCCTCCTGCCTGCCTCCCCCCACCTACAGGCAAGTTGCAGGGAGCCTCTGGGAGCCAAGGCTCATCCTCCAGGATCATGGGCATGCACTAATCCCAGGAACATCTGGCCGGGGGAAGTCTGGAGCCCGGGGAAGGCCAGGGAGTAGGCAGGAAGCTCAGGCCAGCTGGGCAGACCTCAGCAGGCCCATCCCACTGCGGCTCACCCAGTGCCCACCTGGTGCCCACCTGTGCCCACCTCCATGCTAATGCTTCCCGTGCACATCCTCCCTCTCCCCACTTGGCATTAATTAGTCATCGTGCCTTGTGGTAATTAAAGGGGTGGTAATTAAAGTCGTTCCTGCACAAAGATGACCAAGTCACCATTCACTTAAGGTCCCAGGGGTTCGGAAATGCCAAGGGGCACCGCATTTAACTCCTTCCCCTTCAGCTCCAGGGAAGTGCCCACTGTGGTCTCGCAGGTGGCAATAGGAAATGGACCAGAGCAGAACTGGGGGGTGGTGGGGCTCTAAACAGAGTGGCAACGGCCGTGACATGTTCACCTAGATGTGAGGAGCAGGTGACGTCAAGACCCGTGGAGACAAAGGTCCTGGGGGTGAGGCTGTCATCATTCCTGTTAATACCCAGAGCCGACACCGGGCCCGGCACTGTGTAGACCCGCAGGAGGGGCCAGTGATGAGTGACCAAGTCAGCCATGTAAGAAGGCATTTCCTGGGTGCTTTTGGGATTTCAGGCCCTGTGCTGAGCCAAGGGCAGGCAGTTCAGCCGTAGTGCAAGACACACATCTAGTGACTCTCGCCACAGTGTGCAAAATTGTGCAAAGAGAACCACGCAGGGCTTAGGGGGAAACGGTGTGAGTGGAGCGACACTGAGAATCTTCATTAATGACACGTTAAAAAAGCGGAAGCCTATGAAGACGATGGCACCGTTTGATACACGTTAAATGGTTAAGAAATGCATCCGCGCCACGACCCACGGCAGCTTTGCCTTGGAAAGACCTGGAGTGTTTGTGGAAGTGGGCGTGGGAGGGACGGAGGTTGTGTGTTATTGTTCAGCCGTAGCAGGAGGGTGGCGTGAAATCAAAGAGAAAGTTGTAGCACCAGGTGTGGGCGGGCGTCGCCTGCCGGGAACCGATGTCGCTGGAGGTGTGGGCATTGGCGCAGGCTGTGAGCAGCTGTGCCGCTCCGCTTAGCTGGGCCTGGCTCCCTGCTCCTCCGAGTGCTTCCCGCAGACAAGATGGTGCCTGAACAGACGCGGCCTGGCTGGGTGCGCCTGGGTGCGCCTGTGCTTCTCCGGCCTGTCGTCTCACCGGGCAAATGCACCTTGTCCAACAGCTGGGCCTGGATTTTCTCTGTGGCAGCCCCACGTGTCCCACCCCCTTGCAGATGGAGTTGCCTGTGGTTTAACAAGGCTCAGTCCCCTGTCTGAGGCCACATGCTCCTTGAGCCATGGAGCCGGGACTGGGTCAAGGGTCGTCAGGATCGCAGCAGGGACCCTGATCAGGGTCACCTCACGGATGGGGAGACTGAGTCTGATGAGGCGGCACCTGCCTCTTCTCATCCCTGAAACGGCTTCTCCTGGGAAACCTGGATTCCGACTTCCCTCTCCGCAGCCACCCCCCCCAGCGCCCCCTCACCCAAGACCCCTGAGTGCGTGTGAACCCCTGGGACCCGCTCCATGCAGATCTGGACTCGGCAGGTCAGGTGCGGCCGTGAGTCTGCCTGTCTGACCTGCTCTCCGCTGTGCCCAGGCTGCAGGTTGCCCTGCCCTGAGGGGCAAGGCTGCCAAAGGCCTCCTCCCTCTTGGCGGGTCCCCCCCTCTTGTGGCCTCCCGCCTGGCTGCTCTTGCTTCCTTGGCCAGCGGCCCTGGGTCACCAGCTCAGCCTCCGTCCTGCCAGAACCTCGTGGCCCACCTGTCAGGGCCTCCTGGAGGAACCCAGCCTCCGGTCATCCCAGCATTCAACCCACCTTGCTTCTTCCCGGAGGCCGCTGAGCCCCACTACTGGCCACCTGTGTAGTAGCACCCGCGCAAGGTCAAGGTGCTGACCTCACCTGACCTCTGCAAAGTCTCCCGGGCCTGCTCGCTCCCCTCACCAAGATTTAAACTCGCTCAAGTCTCTTAAAAATACCCAGCCCCCCAGTGGCCCTGCGTCTGCCCCTGGTTCCCTTGCTAACAAGGCCTGGCCGTGGACCCCGCACTCTCTGTCCACTGTCCACTGAGACCGCACCTCCCCACCCCGGGCCGTCAGGTTTCTCCTCATGAAAGTCAGTGGGTCCTTTCCCACCTTCCCCGTCCCTTGGGGGAACTGACACGGCCAGGCCACCCTCTCTGGATCGGCCCCAACCCTTTGGCCTGGACCAGCTGCAGCTCACCGCCCACCGACGGCCAGCAGAGCTTCGAGCCAAGGCTGATCCCACTGCTCTTCACCGGGGCTGGCAGGGCCAGGGGCACCCGTTGGGACGTGGGGACACACAGCTCGCTGTAGCCCTTCAGCTCTGCCATCGTGGCACGAGAGCAGCATGGGCCACGCCCACGGGCGGCTGTGCTCCGGGGAAGCTTTATTTATGGGGCCGAGATTTGAATTCCAGGCGATGCTCATTCTTCTTTTGATTTCGTTCAGAAATTCAAAGATGGAAAATTTTTTCTTCTACGCCTCTTGTAAAGAGCTGTGGGCCGTGGGTGTGAAGCGTGGGCTGTGGTTTGCCAACTGTACCCTGAAGAGCAACCCCTTCACTTCAAAGGGAGTCCTTTGTCCCCAGGGAAAAGCCCAAACTCCTCACCCTGGCCCCTGAGGCCCTGGGCCCGGCAGGCTGGGAGCCTATCTCCTCCCCTCCCCGAGCTCCCCTCTGGCCAGTGCTGGGCCATGCCTCACTGTCCCAGGCAGCCCAGTGGTCCTCAGCTCCCCCTCTCAATTCTCCTTGGACGGCGTCTCCCCCAAGCCCACCTGCCCTCACTCCCCAGCCTCCCCCAGGACCACCCCGGAGTCCCACGTACTGTTCTCTCCCAAGGCTCAAGCCTCAATGCCAGGCTGACGAGGGTCCTTGGAGATCCTTGGCTGAATTGTGTCCCCCACCGCCCAAGAGATCCCGTAAGGTGGTGTCCCTCTGAGAGGAGGAAGAGCCCCAGGGGGGAGAATCCCCTGCAAAGATGGCTGCTTCTTCCAGGAGTGGGGGGCACTGGAGGCAGCCTCACTGGGAGGCTGGGGAGGCCCCAGAAGGCCAGCAGATGAGGCTGCTGCCCCACCCACGTGGTCAGGCCACCAAACCCAAGCCACCTGGTTCCTGGAGGCCTGGTTTCCTTACAAGCTCCTTATCAACTTGTTTTCATTTGGTTTCTTTCTGATCCACCTCAGCAGGAAAAGGGTCCTAATGAATCTCAACCAGGTGTCAGGAGCCCGGGGCAAAAGAGCCCAGAGCAGAGGGCAGCAGAGGGGTTGCTCTCCCTGGGGAGCTGGATCCCTGGGGTACCCTCAGGCATGACTGTTGGGGGGCAGGGAATTATCGCCTCCCCCACCCAAGCTCAGGATTTCTTCTCCCCCCACCTTTTTTTTTTTTAATTCCAAACTGAAACCTCACCACGTTTTAACTCCTTGCAGCCTGGACCACGTTCTCCTCCCTGGCTCCTGCTTCTTTTCTGCTTCCAGCTCCACCAAGTCACTTTCACTGTGCAGAGTGACCCCAGCTCTCCCGACTCTTGTCCACGGCAGTCGTTCCCGCAGAGGGTGGCACAGACACAGCTCCGGGCCAGGCAGGGCCTGGGCAGCTCCCTGCAGGACCTTCACTCTGGGCAAAGACAAGCAGAGGAGAGAATTTGTGCCCTAGAGCAGTCCCAAGGGCCCCAGGACAGGTCAGGGGGCAGAGATGGGGCAAGGAAGGCTTTGTGGGAAGATGGGCCTGAAATCGAATCCCACTAGTGTCCTCCGAGCTGGGTGACCTGGGGCACGGGCTCAACCTCTCTGAGCTCAGGTCCCAGGCTATAGAATGGAGGAGGTGTCTCCCCCACCTGGGGTTCACATGGGAACTACTGTGTGACAAGTGTCAGGCTCAGAACCTGCACTGGTCTTTGGTGGTCTTCAGTGGCGGGGAGAGCCCCCGCTTTCCTCCCAAGCAGTGTTGGTCCCACCCACCACTGCAAAGTCTCATCCCACTCCCAGCCCTGCACTGCCTGTCCCTCCTCGCTGACCCACTCTGCTTCTTACCAGCTAGACCTCTTTGGGGGTGGCTGGGCTAAGGGATAACAGATTAATGAAGTCCTTGTCCTTGTTCATTGAGAGGAGTTAATTGGCCCAGAAGGTCACAGGGTCGATGGACACCCTCCCCCAGCCAGCCCAAGCCAAGGCTGCCACAGTGTCAGCAGCCCCCGCTCAATAATGCCACCATCCCTCTTGTTGACCATGAAGCCCGGGATTCATTAGAACATCATGAGCTCCCAGGGGAGGCCTGGAGAAGGCAGGGAGGCCAGGAGGCCAGGGCAGGCCTGGAAGGCTGAAGGCACACCTCGGCTTCTGAATCGGTTTTTACAAGCCCACAGGCCGTGCTTTGCCAGGGTTCCACCTTCAGGGACCTGCCAGCTCAGCCTGCTTCTTCAGAGTCTACAGAATGAATGGCACCCACCCTGGTCCCCAGCTCCATCATCCCTCTGGCATCGCCAGGGATTTTCCCGACCTGCTTTGCTCCCAAACCTGTAACAAGTTATCACAGACGTAGCAACTTGAAGCCATGCAAATGTAGCCATTGCAGTTCTAGAGGTCAGAGGGCCTAAATTCAAGTGTCAGCCGGCAGGGCGGGTCTCCAGTGTCTGCAAACAGAAGATGGTGCCCCACACCAGACAGTCGATTCCTCCTTCCTCCACCTCCCTGTTCCATGCCAGCCCTGGAAGCCTGGGTGGCGCCACTCCGAGAGGTGAAGTGGATGTCCATCACCCCGCTGACCCACTCAGATGCTGATCTCTTCCAGGAAACCCTCATGACCCACCCAGGAAGCACGTTTTACCAGCTATCTGGGCAGCCCTTAGCTCAGTCTCTCTGGTGCTCACAGTCGCTCTCGTGGTCAGCATCTTGGGCTCCTCCCCTTTCTGTCCACACCCTACAGGGCTATAGGTGCCAAGTCACCCACCTTGGAGGGCCACCGTGTCCCTTACTATCCAAATGTCTGTCCTCTGTGAAAGACGAGTGCAGGGCTGTCCCCAGCCTTGCAGTGATCCTGGCCAACCTCGCCCTGGCCCACCTGCCACCTCTGTGGCCCTCGGTCCTCTGGCAGCCCCTCCCTCCCCAGGCTGCTGCGGGCCCAGCCAGGACACTCCCCCCCACACCCCCCCACCCCCCCACCCCACGCACTGACAGCAGAGGCGCTGTGTGTCAGACTTTCCCCAAGACGTGGGAGGGGAATTACAGCGCGGGTCGGAAACGCTTAAAATAGAACAGAAATCTCTGTTCCTGAACCCCCCCAGTCCTCGCCACGGGGTGCACCCTGACGTCAGCCTCCAGGACGAGCCTCTGCCTCCCTGTGCAGAGCTCTCCCTGAGCTCCCCCACCCCTGACCTCCATGAGTAAGTGGAGCCAGGCCCAGGGCCTCCTCCACCTGGGGCAGTGGGGCTCTCAGCCCTTGCACTGCAGGGCTCTCCTGGCCTCTCTAGCTGCTTCTTCCCGAGTCTCCTGTTACCAGATCCTCGGGTCCCTAGCAACAGCTCTTTCTTAACACCTTCCAGCTGCGCCAGCTCTTACTCCCTGCTCAGCAGCAACCCCTTTCCTCCCCACACCATTCACCCAGGAGGACGGGGAGGAGGGTCCACCACCAAACCATCCTGCAAACCATTCTCCTTTCAGGACTGAGACCCCAAGTTATTGGGCACCACCCAGTGACGTTCTTGTTCTCTGGGGGCTAGGCTGACCCAGCATGCTGGCTCCCTATTAGCTGTGTGGCCTGGGGCAAGTTCCCTCCTGTCTCTGGGCCCCAGTTTTCTCATCTGTGAACTGAGGCTTCCTACAGTGTGGTGAGGATTAAATGAATTGGTATGTGTGGAGGCACCTGGGACTTTCCTTGCAGTGATACTTATTATTATGCTAATTGCATCATGGTATATATTGTCTATACGTTGTATATAACTGTATCTGGTATATTCAAAGAGGACGGTACAGGGTGGGCTCTTCCTTGGGAATCATCATAGACAGAGTTTTGCCTCTTTTCTGAAGATTTTAGCAAAAGCTGGGCCTGACGTGGAGCTGGTCAGTTTCTAGCTGGCCAGGTCACAGGCAAGCTGCCTGTTCCCACAGGTGTCTGCACACGCACATGCTGTGGCACCTGGTACCTCTTCTGCCTGTTTCCCAAGAAGGTCCATGGAAAGAGGGTCAGAAGCCCAAGTTCCCAAGCTCAACGTCCCACTAGGTCCCCCTAACCTACGCCCACCTCCGCCATCTATGGTGACACCTACAGCTGTAGGTGCATAGGGCCCCTACTGACCCCCAGTGGATGTGGCAACCCAGCTGCCTTCCCTCCTGAGCACCGTGCACTTGAGAAGAGGCCTCGCGTCAGATGGTGTGTGTGTAAGAATGAGCCAAGTGTGGGTGTGTGCACATATGAGCATGAGTCTGCGTGAGGAGGGCCCCACGAGTGTGCAAATGGGGACACTGTAGGGTGTGCATAAATGCCTGTGCACACGGGAGGGTGTGCATGAGCGTGCTCTGTGCGTGTGCAGGGTACCCGTACACACGTGCCCTTCCTCCACGTGAGCGTTACCGCGCGCATCTCCAGGCATCTGATTTATTAACCAGGACAATACAAGGAGAGCATGCCTATTATTTCTGGTGTCCGTATCCGCTCCTGACAGCTTCGTGAAATTGAAATATCTTATTTAATGTGAGTAAGAATCATTTTAAATATCAACTGTGACACTCAAGGACTCCAACCAAAAAGGGCACTGTGTGTTTCCCCCCTGTGCAGGAGAAGATGCCACATTTGTTAGGCAGTTATTTTCTCCCCTGCTCCTCTCTTGTCTCTAAAAATCCAATTATCTGTGCCAGTTCTTCTCCCTGCTGTTGTGCTATGCCCTCCAGCCCCGGCCTCGCTCTCCATCCGGGGTCCTGCAGCTGTGGGGTCCTGCTGGGTTGAACCAGGACTATAATGAAGATAAGGATGGGTGTGGGTTCTTGGTGTGACTTCCTCCACTGCCCGCTTCCTGCTGCAGCCTCCAGTCTGGCCCCTGAGCCTCCCCTGCCTCTGGCTGCCCTGGACCGTCTACCGGGGAGAGAGCAGAGCTCCCTGCATTCAGAGGTTCCTCTGAGCTCTGCAGCTGTCAAAAATCCCGAGGCAGCTCCAAGGGCAGCTGTGGAAGATCTGCAAGCTTTACTGGCGTGGACACAAAGCAAGGGGCAGAACGGGAGGCCGGGTCCCTTGTTGATGAAGGGGAATGATGCAGAAATCAAATGTGCTTGCGTCTGCGTGAAGAAATTCTGAAAAGGCACTCCACACCGAGTTTCCTCCGTGGGCGTTGGGGGTGATGGGTGGCTGGGGCACGGGGTAGGAGGGACTTTCTTCTGTGTGTTTTTCTTGTATTCTTTGAGTTTTGAAATATGTGAAGATATTTCCTGTAAGAGATAAGGAAGCAATCCTTTGAGGGGACCTGGGGCCGGGGGGATCCAGAGGCACGCAGCCCCTGGAGGCCACACTCCTCCCCAACGCTGGCTGCTGGTGAACCAGGTAGAGGCTTCCTGCCCTCGGTGCTCCTGTTCCCTAGAGGAGCCAGCTCAGGACCCCACCCACCCACCTGAGGATGCAAATGGAGGTGACCAGGCTGCAAGTTTGGAAGCCAAGGAATGTGTGCTGCAAGGGAATCCGTGCTGTGTGGTGCTTGGCATGGGTCTGCACTCTGGGGGCGGCTCCTGCTGCCCCCTTGTGGGCTCCCCTCCAGGGACCCCCCTTCCCAGCCCCTTCTCCAATGAGTCTTGCATTGGCTGACATTCAGCAACACCTCGGCAGCCCCTGCCCGGGCCCGGCCATGCTTGCATGGAAGACGGCTGCTCTTCTCCCCACTCTGCAGACAGGGAGACGGAGGCCGTGGCTTTTCCGTAACTCGTCCAAAATGAGCAGCGGCCAAAGCCAAGCCCCCGTCGCTACACCTCACAAGCCTGGTGCTCTCTCCCGTGCCACACTTCCTCTGGGGCGAGTCAGGTGTGGGCCCCCCTAACTGGGCCCCTCCTCCAGAAGCCATTTCATCCATGCCCCTGCCCCTGGCCTGAAGACGTGGACAGGGCCAGGCTCAGCTCCTTACCGGGCTGGCAGTCACCAATGGATGGGGAGACAGAGTTATGGGTGAGTGTGTCCTGGGTTCAATCCAGCCGGGGGATAATGAGTGCTCTTACGGTCACTACCCGGGATGCTCGCAGAGTGTGGGATGCGCAAACCAAGGTGCTGGCCAGCTTCCTCTTCCATCCTCCCGGGAGGTGGAAAGGGTGCGGTGGAGTGGGTTCCCCTGTAGGAAAGGCAGTGGGTGGAGCTGTTACTTTAAATAATGCTGCCTGAGAGTCGGAACCAGGTCTCTCAGGCAGGAGCACCCTGAGGCAGCCCAAGGAGAGGGGGAGGAGCCAGAGAGGGGCTGCTCCCTTCCACCCAGCTGGGCCTCCATCAAGACGGCCAGAGAAGAGGTGTCAGGAGGAGATAGACTGGAAGCCTATTGGCCTTCCTCGAGTCTCCCAGTTCCACCTGGATTCAAGGGCAGAGAATCTTCCCCAGAAATTGACTTTTATTAAAGTTTAAATTTTGCCACGCATCACTGACATCAGCAAACAAATCCATATCCAATGAGTCCCTGGTGCCGTTTTATAATGTATACTTAAATTATATGCACAAAGTGCATTTTTTAAATTTTATTTTTAAAATAAAAGCAATATATGTCGACAGTAAAGAAAACTTTAATGGCATAGAAAGACGTAAAATCGAGAAGTCGAAGCTTCCCTCCCTCCCCATCCGGGATACCTCTCCCAAAAGGGAGATAATACATTCTGGAGTATCCATCTCAAAAGAAAAAAAAAAAAAAAAAAAAAAGAAGGAAAAGAAAATCCTACGCAGATACCAGTGTGTTCGTGTGATTGTATGTGTGCATTTTCACACGTGTTTGTGTACATACACACGAATATATGTACTATTTTAATTTACCCAAGTCATATCATACCAAGTTGTAGCATGTCATCTCAGTATTCTTTGGCTCTTTTGTGGTGGAGTGAACAAATTTAAATTATTTTTATGGGATGAGTTGGCAGGATCCCAAGCATTAAACTAAGGATTCGGTCGCCTGGGTCTCTAAATAGCAATTCGTAAGGCTGCCTTATTATTCTTGCTCCTAACAGTCAGCATGACATGACTTCGCCTCTTGTGACCTCGCGTTCTGAGTACCTCCCCCCTGCGCTTCCTCACTGGACTTCTGGCCATGCTCTTGGTGTCTTGGGGACCTTCCCACCTCACCCGCTACAGGTGCCCATTCATTCTGGGGCTGCGGCATCATTTATTGATCCAGTCCTTCTGCTGGACGTTGGGGTTGCTCCCATTGTCCTTTGTTTACCTCTGCGATTACAAGCACATATTTTCTGTCACGTGGCTGGCACTCATGTCTAAAATGCCGGGTCAAGGAACTTGCATGGCCTAATCGTGATAGATTGGGACCCCAAGGGCCGGACCAGTTCACAGCGCCACCAGCAGACCTGATGGCACGCCTTCCTCCTCCCGGCTCTTGCCGACACCGAGTGGGACGGTACCCCAGAACCACTGACACTCTGACACGAAGCCTTGTCTTGCTTTGATGTTGACTTCTCTCATTATGCCAGGCGCTGGACATTTTTCCAGATGTTTATCAGCCATTTCTCTCTCTGTGCCTCCTCCTGGTGCTTTTTCACAGTATCTGATTCATCTCTAAACAGAGAGAGCCCTTCCAGCCTCTCTCCTTCCATCGCCCCTCGCAGGTCATCCTGTCGCTTTCCCACGAGCACTGTCCCTCGCCTGGGGAGGTGGCGTAGCAGACAGGAGCAGACACTGGGGTGGGGTCGAGGGTGAGCGGAGAGAAGGAAACAGATCTGCCAGAGTTTGGGCACCAGCCGCCTTCCGTCATCTTTCTGTGCACAGTAGCCAGGGACAGATGAGAGCTGCAGCTGCTGGCGGAGATGGGGAATTGGGCAGCCAGAAGGTTCTGGATAACCCTGCAGAGCCAAAGCAAACCTGGCACACACCCCCAGCCGTGAGTCAGGCGCACACAGTTCCCGGAGAGAAGATGGGACCTTTGGCATGTGATCGCAACGTTGACCTGGCTCCCAGCCGAGCTTGGAGGCAGGGAGGCTCAGGGGGACCTTGGCACAGCCTCTTAAGGTATGTGAGACTAGGAGTCGATGCCAAGGTGTTTCTGAACCTCGATGTCCCCACCACAACCATCACCAAATGAGGCTGCTAATGAAAGTACGTATCCATCATGTCAGTGGGAGGCTCTCCTGCCCACCCGTGGCTCTCCGTGCCCATCCATGGCTCTCCATGCCCACCCGTGGCTCTCCATGCCCATCCATGGCTCTCCATGCCCACCCGTGGCTCTCCGTGCCCACCCATGGCTCTCCATGCCCACCCGTGGCTCTCCATGCCCATCCATGGCTCTCCGTGCCCACCCGTGGCTCTCCACACATCAAGTGAGAGGCATGGGCTTATGCAGTGGGCTTTGCATGGAATTTAAGTATAAAAATTTGTTAAAAATGCCTTTCTTCTGAGATTCAGCTTCTTTTTGTCATCTCAGAAGTGTCCTTTTAAAATAAAATGCTGACCATTTCCATTTATTTTTCTCTCTCCCCAGCACTTTTTAATATAATTCCTCCTTTCTTCCTTTTTTTTCTTGTTTGTTTGTTTTTTCAAGTGTTCATTGCTTGCTTCTGTTTGCTTTCTGGTTGGTTGGTTTTAATGATCTTGGCAAAGTAAAACGTTGACAGTCTCACGTCGATCCCCGTTTTTTTAAGTACTACTGGTCCATGATATCAATAGTCTGGGAACTGCTGTGTGAAATGAAGGAATGTATGAAACGTACTTAGTCCAGCCTCTGAAGCAGAGAGGGCGCTCAGAAAGGGGCAGCTACTGTGCCACCCTGGAAAGGTGAGGGTAGGGACGGTGATCATGCTACTATTAGTGGTGGTGGAGATGGTGCTGGGGAACATGGTGACGATATCTGCAGTGACGGGGATGATGGTGGTGGTGAAGGTGATGGAGATGGTGCTGATGGTAATGATGACGGTGATGGTGATGGTGGCAGTGGTCATGATGATGGTGGCAGTGGTGGTGATGATGGTGGCCGTGGTGACGATGATGGTGGCCGTGGTGACGATGATGGTGGCCGTGGTGACGATGATGGTGAACATGGGGACGATATCTATGGTGGTGAGGAGGATGGTGGTGGTGATAATGGTGCTGATGGGGGAGGCAGTGATGATGGTGCTGATGATAATAAAAAATAGGCCCAAATCTTCACCGTGTCGGCCTAGGATCTGGCTTCCTTCCCAAGACTCCTACAGCACAAGAAGCAAAATCAAGAATCAATCAATGGGATGGATTCAAATTAAAAAGCTTCTTCTCAGCAAAGGAAACAACTAATAAAGTGAGGAGAGAGCCTACAGATTTGGAGAAAATCTTTACCACATCCACCTCCGCAATAAAGCATTAATCCCTAGAACATATAAAGAACTCAAAAAAATTAATACCATAAAAACAAATAACCTAATCAATAAATAGGCTAAGGAACTGAACAGACACTTTTCACAGAAGAAATACAATTGATCGGCAAATATATCAAAAAGTGTTCAACATCTCTAGCAATTAGAGAAATGCAAACCAAAACTACTCTGAGATCTCCCCTCACTCCTGTCAGAATGGCAATCATCAAGAATACAAGCAACAGTAAGTGTTGGTGAGGATGTGGTGAAAAAGGTCCACTCATATACTACTGGTGGGACTGAAAGGTGGTGCAACCACTATGGAAAGTAGTATGGAGCTTCCTCAGAAAATTGGGAATGGAACCACCATTTAAACCAGCTATCCCACTCCTTGGCTTATACCCAGAGGACTTAAAATCAGCATACTACAATGATGCAGCCACATCAGTGTTTATAACAGCTCAATTCACAATGGTTAGACTATGGAACCAACCTAGGTGTCCCTCAATAGATGAATGGATAAAGAAAATGTGGTATATACATTCAATGGAATATTACTCAGCTTTAAAGAAGAGTGAAATTATGGTATTTGCCAGTAAATAGTTGGAGTTGGAGAATATTATGCTAAGGGAAATAAACCAATCCCACACAACCAAAGGCCGAATGTTTTCTCTAACATGGGCATGCTAATTCACAATAAGGCAGGGTGTGGGGTGGGGTGCTAGGGAAGAATAGCATAGCGTTACCTTAGATTAGGTAGAGGGAAGTGAAGGGAGGGGAAGAGAGGGGATGTGGGGCTAGGGAAGATAGTAGAATAAAACAGACATTATTACTGTATGTATATATGTGACTGCAGGACCAATAGGATTCTGCAACATGTACACTCAGAAAAATGAAATTATATCCCATCTATGTATGGTATATCAAAGTGCATAAATGCATTCTACTGTCATCTACAACTAATTACAACAAATTTTTTTTAAATCTTAAAAAAAAAACAAGAATACAAAAATCAATAATGATGGTGGCAGTGGTGGTGCTGAGGGTGCTGATGGGGGTGGTGGTGCTGATGGTGCTGATGTAGGGGTGGTGATGATGGTGCTGGTAATAATGTCAGTGGCAGTGGTGGTGATGATGGTGAACATGGTGACGATGTCTTTGATGGTGAGGAGGATGGTGGTGGGGATGATGGTGCTGCTGGTGATAAGCCCTACCCTGGAATCATGTGACACAAACCTGGGAATTCTTGGAAATGGGCAGCTCCCTGCCAGGCTTGGCATACCCTGGGGGTAATGAGCCTGTCCACTAAGGCAGCTGGGCAAACCCAAGGGCACCCAAGGACTGGGGCAAGGTATCCTAGACCCAAAACCCTTGGTCCTCTGAGGGTCCTGCTAGACCATTGCTCAGAAGTGGGAAAGGTGGGGCTGGGGCTGGGGCTCAGCGGCAGAGCGTTTGCCTGGCATGTGTGCGGCACTGGGTTCGATTCTCAGCACTACTTATAAATACATAAAATAAAGGTCCTTTGACAACTAAAAAATTTAAAAAAAAAAAGAAGAAGAAGAAGAGGTAGAGGTGATCACAGGGCCATCAGGGAGCTAGGCCTTGGTCCCAGGCTCCTTCACCCCCAAGCTCACTCTCGGAAGCTCCATGGCTCTCGCCAGGTGAGCACACCATATACCTGCTCTCCAGCCTCTGCTCCCTTCACCCCAGGGCCAGACTCTGCAGCTTCTAGAATGACTTGTGTCCCAGGAAGTGTCGACCAAGAGCCCACACCTACCCAATGCAGCCTGTCTGTCTCAGGGTCCCCTCCCTCCCCTCCACCAGCCACAGGGGAGCTGCCTGCATCCCAAAGAAGGACTGACGCAGAACATTTGGTGAAACGTGAATTTCTCTGCTTCCGTCACCTCCCTCCGTGCCAATTGATATTTACAGCCCTGTGCCTGGCCAGAACCAAATGCCCTCACCTTTCTCCGTCGTGTGAGTCACGGGCAGGGAAGACTGGCCTCCAGGAGAACTAAGGTGTAATAGGAGGCCAGGCTGCAGGTTGGGTCAAGGACTCCAGCCCAGCACCTGCCAACCCAGGGGAAGTGCAGGCTGTGACCTGTGACCACCCTGTTGATAAGGACCTTTCGGTGATCCCATGGCAGAGCCTGGGAGTCAAGAGCTCCCTGAAGCCCTGCATCCAGAAAGAGGTGATCTCTGACCCCCGAGCCTGGTGTGACCTCTGACCCCCGAAGCTACCTGATTCACTCACGGGCCATCTTGTCTGTCCCTAGGTACATGATCACCAGCCTGGACCGCACCCATGCTGGCTTCTACCGCTGCATCGTGCGGAACCGGATGGGGGCCCTGCTGCAGCGGCAAACGGAGGTCCAGGTGGCCTGTGAGTACAGTGGGGAATGGGGTGGGGACAGGAGAGGGCCTGCAGGTCCACACCCACCAGTCCCACTCCAGGCAGAGCCAAAGCCAGTGTGGCCTTCCGCACCTGCTGCATGGCGGGGCGGGGTGGGGGGCTTCCCATTCTGGGCCAATCCCCCTTTACAGTTGGTAGGAGAAGCTCCGAGACAGGATGGGAGTTCCCAAGGTCCAGCCAATCAGTGTCCCTCATGCATCTGCCGGCTCTGTGACCCTGAGGACGTGGCCAGAGAGTCATGAGCTCCCTGGTGCTCCTTCCAAAAGAGTGTGGCCTCCTCCACGTTCCTTAAACAGGGGCATCTTAAAAGATGGCCTTGCCACCATTTCTGAGGGGCTCCTCCAGGACACTCCTTCCTCGTGGGGCAGGGGCTCTTCAGAGTGGCCGCCCTGAACCTCACAGCTGTGGCACTCTTCCTGGTAGACGTCCTGGGCCTCCAGGACCTTGACCCTCCCATCCTCCAGCCCACTCAGCCCTGGAGCCAACAGCCTGGGGAGCCCCACGATCTCCAGGGGGTACTGGGAGGTGCCTCAGTGGGGTTACCAGAGCTCCAGGAGGGAGGGGGTGACGAGTCGGGGCTCCCAGAGGGCCACGCGATGGAGGGTAAACCGCCAGGCCCTCCCTGAGCCTTTGGAGTGACGGCCTGCCCCGCACCTCCAGCCCAGGAAGGCTTCCTCAGGTAGGAAAGGGGGACGGCACCAGGGGGACCCACTGACGGCAGAGACCAGGGCCTCACCCGCGGCCCCTCCCAGCTGCGCCTTTCCTGGACACCCCAGCAGGCTGCAGACGAGGCACAGCACAGCTGCCCCAGCCTGGTCTTCCAGGGACAGGGCGCGAGGTCACACTGTGGGCGTGGGCGTGGGAATCCTCAGTGAGCCCTGAAATGTAAATGAGGCAAGGACGTTGTCTCCTCAGAGCCCCGGGGACAGCCCCTGAGTTAACACAGGCAAGAGCCAGCTAGGCAGAGAGGAGCAGGAGAGATCTGCAAGAAAACCTGAAGTGAGGCAGAGTGTTTATGATGATTATGGAAAACAGCCCTCATCAAAAGTGGACGGCGCTCGCGTAAGTCCGCAGCCAGGCAGCGCGGCCTCCACCCAGAGGGCGGCAAAGCTGGAGCACCGGCTGGAGGACTCCCACGGGGCTTTGTGTGGCATGTTCAGGAGGCGGGAGGCAGGGGGCTGCAGCTCACTGGCAGGCGTGGGAGTGTGTGCGCACAGGGCACATGCACGCGTACTGCAGTCGGTCTGCCTTTTTCCATGTGTGTGCAAGTGTGTGCACGTGGGTGTGTGCGCCTCAGCCAGTCTGCTTCTCTAGTCAGCTGTCTGAAAGCACATGTGTGTGCAGGTGTGCCCACGCATTGCATACCTGTGTGCGTGTGCAAGCATGTGCACGTTTCTGTGCAGTGTGTGCTTACAAGTGTGCGTACACACACATCTGTGTGGTCCCTCACATCAGGGTTGGTCTGCTCTTTACTCACGTGTGTGCAGGAGAGAACATATGTGTGGGTGTACACACAGGTGCACACATGCAGTCAGACACACCATCCAGGACACCTTTCAGTGCAGGCTGTGGGGGGGAGGGGGGGTACTCTGCCCAAGCCCTGGCTTCAGAGGAGACAGCAGGAACATTCTGGAGAGCCCCTGAGAGGAGATGACACAGTCTCCCCGGGCTGGCTGTGCTGGAGACAGATGGCCCGTGCCCGTGTGGCTGAAATGTTTCTTTCCTTGGTTGTGAGGGGGTCCGAGAGCACTGCGTTACACACCCCTGCTCACATGCACACAAACCAGGATGGCAGGTCCTCCGTCCAAACCAGGCCTGACTGTGCATGGTCACCGCCCCCAGGCCACAGGGATCCTCTTGCCCTCAAGCTGGGGAGGCAGTGGGACTAGACCCCTCTGTAGGCCCGGCAGGCCAGGTGCACCTGCTGAGGGCAGAAAGACTTTGGTAAGGACCCAGGGGTACCTGGCACTTCCTGGCTGCTGCAGAGAGGAGTCCAGATCACTCTGCCCTGCCCTCCATGGAGGCCCAGCCTGGGAAACAGATGGGAGGGGATCTGTGCTGCCCGACCCCCTCGCCTTCTGCCCAGGTACAGACCCCTGCCGTGGGGTCACCCTCAGCTCCTCTCCTACTCATTGCAGTTTCCAGAGGCCTCCAAACCCTCTGGCGGTGCTGGCAGGGATGGCCCCAGGTCAATGACATGTGGGAGCCTGGGCACTCTGAAGTGGCTGAGATCCAGCTGGCAGGCTGTGGCCCAGCACCATAGGAGGCAGTGTGGCCTAACAAGGAGCGTGGTCTTGAGATGCAGATCACATTAAAATCCTGCATCTGCTCTTGATTGCTTTGTGAACCAGGGAGCAGCTGGAACTCTGAGCCTCTCACCACCCCAGGTTCTCAATGTAGAATTCATTTAGTCATTCCTACTTCCTAGGCACACCCCAAAGGTTCCCTGAGCTCATGTGCCAAAGTCCTGCCTACAGTCCCCTTTGAGTCCCTGGGACTCGCTGCTGCAATTGCTATTCAATGGCATCCTCTTAAGGAAGAATAAAAGCAGACCACAGAAAGCAGTGGCCTCCGGCAAGAGCTGCCCTGGCCAAATGCAGATCATGGAGCTGGCTGCCTTTCCGGAGGCCTCTGCCACCTCACACAGCGGGACTCCTACCCTGCCACTCTGCCTTCTCAAAGCTCCAGGTGTATCCTAGACAGGGCTTTGACCACGACTGTCACCATGTCCCCACCACCTTCTCCTGTGCTGCTGCTGCTGCTAAGATGTACACATGAGTCACAGGCCCCAGGCAGAGCAGCGGGACACCTGGGAGGGGTGGCAGGCAGAGTCAAGGGGAGGCTCGCGTTAGCCAGATCGGGGCCACCAGCCGGCTGCTGCTCCCCCAGACCAGCACTGAGCACGTGCTACGGCACCCAGCTTTCCTTCAGGGTCCCCTAAAGTGGAAGCTCCTGCCTGCAGCCCATGGAGCCCTAAAGCCAGGGAGCCCTGGGAGCTCCTGCTGGCCCCGGAGAAGATCCATCAGCCCAACAAGCTACAGGTTTTGCCAGCCCTGACCCTCTGTGGCCTTGCACTCGTCTCGTTTGGGGGTGGTCTCTCTCTTTCTCTAGTTGAGGGAGGTGAGGCTTCCACCGTCCAAGGCTCCCAGGAATTCAGGGTGCAGGGAAAGAGGAGATCTGGCTAGAGCAGCTCACCCTCACCACTCTCTGGGCAGCACACGCCATTCTTTGGTGGTCATCCCACCTGAAGAGAGAAGTCCCTATCCCCGTGTTGTGGATGAGGAAACCGGGGCCCAGCAGGGGCCGTGACTTACCCAAGTCTCAAGCATCAGACCCAGGATTTGAACCCATGATTGCCCAACTGCCAGACAGCCCCAGTGCTGCCTGAGCCTAAGGAAAGTAAAACCAGCGTGGGGTGTGGGAGAAGGGTGTGGGAGAAGGGCACCTGCTGGGTCAGGTTCTGACGCATCCCAGCCACCCCAGGCTGTAGTGACACACAGAGATGCCATCCCTCCCAGGGATGCCTGTGGCTGGTGCCTGTGGCTGGGGTGGTCGCCTGTCACGTGACTTTTCACTGCTCTCTGCCTGGGCTCTTTGGTGTGCCAGGTCAGGACCCTTCTGTCTTGATTAGCTATGGGCCGTGCTGTGGGGATGGGGTCAGAAGGGGTGAGTTTGAGCTCCAGCTGAGGACCCTGGGTACACCTCTTCCTCTTCAGGCCTGAGTGTCCTGGACTGTAAGACAAGATCCGTGTTAGCTCCGGTGTTAATAAGGTGAAGGTGGCTATCAGGCCTGGACCATGGGCCCGACACAGAAGGCCAGAGCCAGCCCTGGGGCAGGAACCTCCAGAAGAATTGTTCCTCTGGTGTTACTAGGTGAACATCTTTCCTCAGTGGGTTCCCAAGGCAGGTCTGAGAGCTTGGGAGGTATGTCCTACGAGCCACAAGTCCAATGGGGAAACTGAGGCTCAGAGAGGTTAGGGCACAGCCCAAGGCTCCCCACCTGGTATTTCTGCCTTCTGCCTTCATCTTCCTAGGAGGGCACCGACATGAACCAACCTTGAGCCCTGGTTCAATGCCACATCTTAAAGCTGTGTGACCTTAACTTCTGTGTTACTTAACTCCTCGGTAGCTTCATGTCCTGGTGTGTAAGAGGAAACGCTGCTGTTAATGCTAGCTTGGCTGGGCAGTTGCAAGGATCCGTGGATCAATGCACACAAACAGCCCCAAATGCTTCCCAGCCGGGATGGACGGACGGGAGAGCAGACTTTCCTCTCTCTAAGAAGTGAGCCAGGAAGGGTGACCTTGTGTCACTCTGTCTGCCCAAGCCACCCTTGGCAAGGCTGAGACTGGAGAGGCAGGTCAGGCACCAAGGAGCCCAGTTCAAGGAGGCTGAGTCCTTGATTGCACACCCTGAGAACGAGTACCCGGCTCACTCACCCTTTCCCTGTCCTGAGTTCTCCCAGGCCTCTGCATCTGTCCCTGTCCACCCATCATCTTGCACAGACGCACTCGCTCTGAGATGGGCGGGATGGGGCTACTTCTCCCAGATCCCTGGCTCTGGCCTCCTTGGCTGCGTCCACCTCCCTGGGAGGACAGGTTTTGTCCTGGGGCTCCAGGCAGCAGGTCCTCTGGTGGCTGCTGCCCTTTGTGCCCCTTTCCAGGGAGCCATCAGGCCCTACCCCCAGCTGGTGCCTTCCCAGAGAGGGCCCATGAATTGGGTTCTAATGAGAAATTAATAAGGCAGCTGTGCTAACAACTAATGATAATGGCAAAGTCGTTAAAAAAAGATTCTTTACGTGTTTTTAATTACAGCAATTAAGGGGAAGTCAATAAAACATCTCTCCCCCCCAGCCCCCTTCCTGTCCCCACACTGAGTCTCTTCTTTGTATTTTTTTAAAGTCACCATAAATTTCTGGCATTCAGCCTGTGGGAGGAGTGGGAGAGCCCTCTGGAATAGCCAGGCTCCCGGAGCCAGCTGTCGGCCACGTGCAGGTCCTGTGGCACCTTTGTGTCCTCCCCTGGGCCATGCCCCCGGCCCCCTCCCCAGCCTTCGCCAGCCAAGACCTGCTCAGCGCAGCACCAAGCCCAGCCACACACACCGCCAAGGCCTCTGTCCTGGCAGCCTGGCTGCCACTCTAGGACAGGCCTGGAGGGGAGCGAGCCTCAGTCCTGCCGGCTGGGGTGGGGCTTCTCCTCCTTCTCCACCGGCCCGAGCATGGCACGCAGCATGGGGAGCCCACACTGCTCAACGGCCCTGAGCCCGTGCGTGTGCACCAAGCATCCATTTACCAGGGCCTTGAGGTCCCTCATGAACAAGTGTCATTGTCATGCAGTGCCCCTAAGTTGTTCTAGACACTGAGGGCACAGGAGGGGACAAAACCAAGACACCCACCCCTGCCCTCAAGGAAAGTAGCGAGGAGACCCAAGCTAACAGGAGGACACTAACCCCAATCGGGGGCACAAGGAAGGCCGATCAAGTCTCGTGAGGAAAATGAAGTCAAGTGAGAGGGACGGAGCGCGCCAGGGGCCTGAACTGGTAGGCGTGGAGCTGGGTCACCCCGAGGAGGTGGCTTTGAGTAGAGTCTCCAGGACGTGGGTAGGGGGTGCGGAGGTCACCCGTGGCCAGGTGCAGGGGTGCTCGGGCGGGCTTGCCGGTCTGGGCCAAGGTGACCGGAGCAGAGTGAGGGCACCCAAGAGAGGCAGGAGGTGGTTGGGAAGCAGGCCTCGGGGACAGACCAGGGTTCTCAGCCTGGTGGGGGCAGAGGCATGGTGCGCTCTGGTAGCAGGGAAAGCGTCATTTTCCTGGCACACACATAAAACCCCAAGAGACACCATGCCACGGCCCGCAGCTTGGCAAAACCCAAGGAGACCAGCCCGACCCTGTGCTGGTGGAAACCCGGGGCGCTGATGGTGGGTGTGTGAACTGGCGCAACTTGGGAAACGGTTTGGCGTTATTAGTAAAATAGACGTGTGCCTGCCCTGCGTCCCGGCTCGGCACGTCCCCCCTGTACCAGAGCACGGGAGGGGCTGGTCTCGTCAGGACAGCAGCATGCCGGGAGAGAGCGCAAGGGCAGCCCCTTGCCCCATGGCCCACGCGCTTCCACGCCACCTGAAAATGACCGAATGAAGGGCAAGGACTCAGGGTCAGCACCACAAAATCATGTTGCTCCAAAAAGCGAATCACAGAAGCCCACACTCTGATGATCCCAGGCACAGGGGTTTTAAAGCAGAGTAAATGAGCCGTGAGCTGCGCCAGCGAGCACTGGTGTGTGGTGAGATGTGAAGAGACGGCGGGAGAGCCCCGCGTCCAGGAGAGAAACGAGCCCCGGAGCGGGAGGGCCTGGGAGGTGTCGGCAGGCCCTGGCTTGTAAGCTGGGTGCCGGGAGCACGGGCGTTGATTTCATTCTTCTTTAAACTATACATAAAATTACATTCTCTCTTTTCTATGCATGACAGCTCATGATTTAAGAATAAATAAAAGCAATGACTATATTCTGAAGTGGAACGCGCACTTTACAGGACCTGTAAAGCCATAACAAAGACATCAAGGAGATGTCTTAGGCCACTTCCAGCTGTGCCCCGGGCCCACACTGCTCTGCGCCTGGGGCAGTTGGTTGGCAAGGCGGCCTCAGCCCTGGCGCATGAGCCAGCCAGCACTGCAAGGGGCATGGGGTGGAGCCTGTCTGCCTCCTCCTGGACCCTGGAGCCCCACCCCTCCCTTCCTCTAACCTGCCTCTGGCTGTCTGGCTCCTTCTCAAAGCTGCCTCTTGGCTGCAGGGCTGCAGGGCTGCAGGGCTGCAGGGCTGCAGGCCAGGCACCTGGTGCACATTCCACACCCAGGAAGCCCACCTGACAAGGTGGAAAGGGGAGAATGGGAGGACACTGGGTGTCCAGGGCTCGTGGTGAGATGGGCAGATGGTGGGTAGAGAGGTGGAGGAGGATCAACCACAGAAATGGGAGCACAGCCCTCGGAGCCCTCCTTCCTGCACCCCTCCCACCACCCGTGTGTACATGCCCATGCCACCATCCCTCCATATAACTGAGCATACAACCAGCCGCCCCACACGTGCAAACATACGTGCTACATAGGGGCATACGCCATCCACCTCCACACACACAAAGACACACACATACCATCCACCCCAACACACAACATGCATGCATGCAATCGTGACACACACATACATGTGTATGCAGGCACCCCTCCTGCCACACACGCATGCATGCAGCACACTCTGCCCCGTACACACGGACATGCATCCTACAACCATCTGTCCCACCGTCTGAGCCTGTGTGTGGAGAAAGACAAATCATCCCTCCAGCCTACCAGCCCTCTCCCTCCATTCCCCAGCCCTCCATCCACCCATTCAAACGTTACCCAGGGACTACACAACCCCACCCTTCCCCACTGGCCCTTCCTTCCCCCTGCCCACCCTTCTCTCCCACCTCCTGGCCTCAGCCACCCCCATAAATTCGCCAGCTAGTTAGTTCTCTGGTCTCAGCCTGAAGGAAGCTCACCCACCCCCGAGGCCAGCCGCCAAGCGCCAGGAGGACAGCGCCCACCACAGGGCCTGCCGGGCCCACAGTAGGAGCTCCATAAAGAGCTGATAAACATGACATTGGGTGAGTTTAGATAGGACCTACTGTGCGCAAAGCTCGGGACTGGTGGTAGTAGGGATCTGCTGCTCCCCTCCCGGCCTCCCTCTGGTAGAAGGAGACAAGTGCAGCGAGCAGTTCAGTGCAGGCCAGAGTCAGGAAAAGGCGACTTGGCCGGGAGGCCGAGCTCAGCCGGGCCCTGAATGCGGGAGGAATCACTCTGTCTCCATCAGCCTCCATCTCCCCACCGACCAAATGGAGCTAATAAAACTAGAGCGAGGAGAAAGCCGCACGATTGCCATGAAATTGCTTTAAATTGTTTAAATATATCTTCCGAGTTCTGTGAAAAGTTTTTTAAATGGATAAAATTATTGTACGAACAGAAATCAATGTGATTTATTGATGTAATCTTTTATAGACAGAGGCAAGTAATAGAAATTAATAAACAACTAAAAACGTACATTTATTAAAATTGAGCTTGTCATGTTATTGGGAAGATTAAATGAGATAATGCATGTGAAGCCTACCTAGAAAGAAACCCGCATGGGGTGAGCGCCCGGCAAGCCTGCTTTCTATTTCTATTTGCTTGGCACGGGGTGATCCTTTGTTGAGGAGGTGATGTTTACGCTAAATGAAAAATGTATAGGATTCCAATATTTTAATACTGAAAAATATTGGATACCGTTTTTAACACTTTTGCATACCTTCCAGTTTCTATGTGTGATAAATTACCCGGAACACAATGGTACACAGCAATCATTTATTAAGCTCGCAGATTCTGTGATTCTGGAGTTTGGGCTGGGCCCAGGGGAATGGCCTGTCTCTGCTCTATGTGGTTGGAGGTCTCGGTGGAAGGCCTGAAGCCCAGGCTGAAGTCACCTGAGGGCTCACCTGTTCATTCAGATGTCCTGGGTAGAGCTGGCTGTGGTCGGGAACCTCAGAGCTCTCCGGGTGGGTTGTTCCCACATCTGCTTGGGCTAGCTGAGCTTCCTCCCAGGGCCGGTGTCTGATGAGTGACAGCCAGGTCGAAGCTGTACCCTTTGGATGACCTACCTGGAAGAGTCATACAGCATGCCTTCCAGCAGGTTCTATTGGTAGAAAAGTCACAAACTCCCAAGATTCAAGGGGAGGGCACATTGGCCCTGCCTCCCAGGGGCAGGAATGTCAATCACAGAGTAAGAAGAGCCGTGGGAAGGGAACCGTCTTTGGAAAGATGCAACCGTCTTTGGAAAGTTACAACGTGGCCCACACGCCTTATCCCATGTAATCCTCAGGGCAAGCCGCAGGGAAGGCACCCTCCTTAACTTTTGATTGCATAGAAGAAGCAATTAAGGCTCAGCAAGGTTGAATATTTTGCCCAGCATCACAGCTATAAGTATTAGAGCTAGGATTGGAACTCAGTGTCAGTCCCCAAAGCCACCACCAACCATTGACGGACTGCCTGCCAAATCTAGAACAAGGTTGCTGACAGCAGGTTTTATTTTGTGAAACACTAAATTGGCTACCTCCCCCAGGATGATGTCGAACCAGGGTACCTTGGTGAATCCTGGCTTGTTGTGGCAATCCAGGCAGGTGCCCAGCGAGTCAACAGAGGCTCTGTGGTGGGCAGTTGGGCGTGTGTGATTCTAGGAGGCAGGACAGTGTGGACATTCCGGCAAGCATTAGGGAGGGACCTTGAATCCAGGCAAGGGGATCAACCTTCCTGTGCCAGGGAGGAGATACCAAAGGCTCAAGCAGCCAACCACATGGCCAGACTCTTCTTCAGGAACCATCGGGGAGTCCCCCGAGGTGGGAGGCCGGAAGTCGAGCCACGGGGACCACTAGTTGGCAGGGCTTGGGGGGACCTGGTACCTTGGTACCTGAGAGTGGTGTCCCAGAGGAAGAACTGGGGACCTCGTAGGGGACCAGGAAACACCTCTGATGTCAGGAAGGGAAGCAGCATCAAAGACTCCAAGTGGCTGAGCTCCCAGGGGACCGGCCAGGGTGGTGGTGGTGGGAGCGATGGATAGAACTAATAGCAAAAAAGAGGAGTTGGCTCGAGGTGGCTGGGCCTCCTGGCAGAAGTGCTCAGCAGATGTTGGGAATGGTGCCTTGGTGCTCAGGGAGAGCTGAGCTGGGGCAGAGGACGTGGGTCATTCGTAGACTGGTTATGGTCAAAGCCATAAGGTCAGGTGAGATACCAGGGGTGGCAGCGTGGCCCCAAAGAGACTCAAGTCCAGGGCTTGAGAAGAAGAGAGCTCAGGCCAGTGGCCTTAAAGTTGGGTGTGCAGCGGAATCTGTAAGTCAGGCTGCAAATCAAGAATTTGCAGGTGTGTGACAGCCGGGGGGCCCTCCATGGCCTGGGGAGGAGGGGACGTGGGGAGAGTCTGGGTTTGCCAAGTGCCAGGTGACGTTGAGACCTGCCAGGGTGGGATAAGCCCAGCTGTCTTCAATCACCACGGCAGTTCTCAACTGTGGCTTGTCCTGGGCACCACAGACCCATACGGATGCCTGGGTCCCACCCACCCACAAGAGTCTCACCTCTGGAAACAGAGGAAGAAGAGGCCATGGTGTTCAAGGAGATGAGAAATAACAGCCACCCTGGTAAGAGAAGCTCAGGTGGCTTAGGACATGTGGCCCCTTGAGTGCAGAGGGGAACGTTGGGCACTGGAGAAACCGAGGCCCAGGGGCCGTGGTCTGAGCTCTTCCTGCACGTAGGCCTGCTGAGCTGGGGAGCCCAGGGTGTGTCACGATGTAGTGAGGGCTTAAATAGGAGGCGGTGGGCTGATGTGGGCTGCCCCAAGCATGCTATCCCCCTCCCCCACATCCCACGCCAATGAAATCAGAAGCTCAGGGGGTGGGACTCCCATCAGGCCTCTTTAACTCTGCAGGTTCCTGACACAGCTCCTGGGGAGGAACAGCTGGCTGAACACGGACACCCTTCAGGGGCGTCCTGCTAGGTGGCTGGTTCTGATTGGCAGGTCTGGGGGGCAGAGACTCTGCATGTCTAACCGGTGCCCAGTTGACGCCCACACTGCAGGCCCCCAGACCACACCTGGAGCATGGAGGCTGGACATTCATTTTCAAGGGCAGGGTGGAAACCCAGCTGCTCCGGCAGAAGCAGTCCCCCCACGCCCAGTCCCAGCCAGGCAGGTGGGCAGGTGGGTGGGCCCACGAGCAGGGAACCGAGGTCTCCCATCTGGCCCTCTGCCCTCTGCCCCCTCCAGGCTGCCAGAACATCAGAGGCAGGACCAGTGTTCTCCTATCTGCCAAGCATGGAGAATGCTTTAAAAAGAACAGCGCGGGGTTTATGTCCGGCACACACACGTGTGGCTTCACTCACGGCCCCCAGGCCCAGGTGGGGCATCCTCTTCACCGGAGGCTGTTTATGAGGATCCAAGACCCCACTGTTTTCAGTACCCCCACCCTTCCCTTTCCCCAGGGGCACGGTCTGGGACCCACGCCTAAAAGCCCTGCCAAGCCCTAAGCAGCAGGCACGGAGGGTGTAGCCGAAATCCGAAGTTTTAGGTCCAAGTGCCAATCCTGGCTCTGCCCCTTCCTAGCTGTGTGACCTTGGACAAGTTAATTAACCTTTCATTTGAGCAGTATTTTCTTTATTGTAAAATATGTGAAATAATGATCAACCTCTCACGGTTGCTGGGTAAATTGATTCGAGGATATACGGATATAAGTGGATATAAAACCCAGACGCATAAAGAGAGCGCATTACGCTGATGAATTAGTGGACGGGGCGGGCGGATCTGAGGTGCTCCAAGCATGGCGTTGTCCCCTGCCTGGTGGTCACCTTCCCAGGTGCTCCTCCCGTCCTGCCCATGTTGTCCTGCTGTGGCCACCAGGTCACACCGGCCGTCCCCGAGCTGACGTCAGTCCCTGATCCCTGCCTCCCTCTCCCCCTGCAGACATGGGCAGCTTTGAGGAGGGCGAGAAGCGCCAGAGCATCTCCCATGGAGAAGCCGCCGTCATCCGCGCCCCACGCATCGCCAGCTTCCCCCGGCCGCAGGTGACCTGGTTCCGCGATGGCCGCAAGATCCCGCCCAGCAGCCGCATGTGAGGCCCCACTCTGGCGGGAGCAGGGGAGAAGCTGTTCCTGGGGGAGGGGTTGGGGGTCAGGTAGACGCTGGGGGGGGGCCGGCCCTGCAGAAGCCTCGCTCGGCTCTTCTGGGACGGCCAGCCTGGACTCCTCGCTGAATGGCCACACACACGTTAGGTTTGCCAGGGGCTTTCTTGGAACATGTGTGCCAGGACTTGGGGCTCCCAGGGAATCCCAGGGCGTGTCTCTGCTCTTGGCTGGAGACAACTCTGCCTCTCAGAGGACTGAAAATACCCAAGCAGGCAGCCCAAGGCGCGTCACCATGGCGACAGGCCCAGGACTCAGGCCAGCACAGGGGTGGTGGCGGGCGCAGGCGGTTCGTTGTACGGGTGTGGCTGGGTGTCTGCTGGGTGCGAGGGTGTGTCTGCTTGGGCTGCAGGAAGCTGGTGTGGCCAGGGAGGCTGGGCAGGGAGGGCCAACACACGGGGCTTTCAGGCCTCACAAGGACCTTCTGTGCGCCCCTGGCTGGGAGTGACCCCGCTAACGTCCCTCAGGTCCACCGAAGGCGGGAGGGACAGCGGGCCCCCAGGAGGTCCCCTGGGCTTTCCTCTCTGGGCTGCCAACTCTCCCCTCTCCTAGAAAGACCAGCTGCTCCCCATCTGCTCGGGCTGCCAAACTGACAGGACAGAGCCCGTCCTGGTCCCTGAAGCAAGTGGAGGGGTAGATGGACGGCTCTTTGGGGAGCGCGAGGACCCACGATGGAAACGCAGTAGCAATAACAGTAATATCAAAGTGATAGTAGTGACTGTCATTTGTCACGGGACAGCTGTGTGCGCTCACACATCCCATTCCCCCAGGGCTGCTGCACTCCAGCGGTCGCGGGTGTTCTCAGCCTCCCGCCCCCAGAGCACATGCTCCAGAAACACTTGCTGAATGCAGGATCCCACGACGACCGAGGAAGTGGCTGGCTCTCCCCCACTGCACCGACAGCACAGTGAAGCCCCCACCATTACCACTTTCCCAAGTCTCAGAGGGAGTCAGGATGGCTCATCCCTCCCTCTTTGAGACACCAGGGCAAACGGCACAGACACGCGCAAACCACTGCGCTTTGGAGACCTTGTCCTGGCACAGTGATCCTCAACCTGGCCATGGAACTCTCTTGGAAGCTCTAAAATAGACCGACCCTTGAGTTCCACCCTAAGATACTCTGATTTATTTGAAATGGAGAGCAATCGGGACATAGGAATTTTTAAAAACTCCCCAGGTGATTCTAATGCATAACCGGGGTCAAGAACCCCTCCTAGTATGTAACAGCAATCTACAGCCACAATGTGCTCTGTAACAAAACATCCCAATGGCTAAAACAATGAGAAGGAGCACTTAGAAATTTTTCTTGGGCATCTACAGTTTGGGGGTATAGGCTGGCACTTCTTCCTGGGGTTGGCTGGCCACTGACTAGCCTCGAAGGGCCTCATGCTGGCTGACAGGTGACTGCTCTGATCTAGGCGTCATCCTCCTGCCAGTTAGCATGTTGTCTGGCGGTTGCAGAGGAGCAGGAGAGGAAGCAGAAACACGGGTTTTTAAGTCTCTGCTAACATCCAATTGGCCAAAACAAGAACATGGCAGAACTCAAAAGCACGCGTGTGCCATGAGACCTTGAGAGGACGGCAGAGTCACAAGGCTCAGAGCAAGATGGAGAATTGGGCAGCAGCCTGGGTTCCCGGGTGGACTGACAGTTTAGGTCAGAGCCCACCCCTTAGAACTAAGTTTCAATGAAGCCAGCAGAACTTTCACCCCAGCATGGAGGCTGGGGTTAGGCTGTAGACAGGGTGCTCTATGCATAGCACAGGCGCAGGGCAGGGAGAGGCATCGGTGCCACGCTAGCTCCCTTGATGCGGTAATCTCACGCACCCAGGTATATCAAGACATCCTGCAAGCAATCGATTGGTAGTGTCTGTCCAGAGCACAGAAGGGAAAAGGGTTCTGAGGCCCCATCAGGCTGGTGGGAAAGAGCACGGTGGTGGATTGGTAATGTCTGCCCGGCTGCGGGAGGAGGCTGTGCGGTGCTGGAGGAGGCCCTCACGCCCATCCTCCCTTTCCTAACACCTTCCGGCCTCCTTTTCCCACTCCAGGCCTCTGTCCTCACCCGCTTCCCATTCCCAGAACCCTCTGGCCCCAGGACAGAGTCTCCCTGACCTGCACACACACGCGCACACTCACACACCCCACCACCCCGTCCTGCCAGACACAGGCTAGAACTCTGGGGTGCCTCTGTCTTGGTAACTGCCTAGCACCCATCACTGAACAGAGAGGGCCCTGGAAGCCGCTGCCTGGTGTCTGCACGTCAGAGCTCCGTGTCTGATGAGCACCGTCAGTCTGAGGGGCCTGTGGGTGTCCGGGAAGGCTGCTGCCACCACCGGCCTGGGCACCATCACACCAGGCCCCAAGCTCTGTTGAAAACGAGACAAGATTCCCACAGAGATGCCTCCTGGGGGCTTTGGGCACAGCCTAGGACGGTTTATTTTATTCTTAATTGAATTAAGGCTTGAACCCCTTGGAGCTAAGGAAAGGGGGTAACCAAATAGCAGCAGCAGGCAGGATGTGGTGGGGCCCATCAGAGGAGTGGACAAGGCCCAGGACATTGTAACCAGGGTGTGGCTGGAAAGGACAATCCAGCCCCTGTCTGAAAGTGAGAGTCCAGTGCCCCCCAAACACCTACCCCTGGGGATCCTTCAGCATGAGTGTGTCAGGCCCAGAGGGGACACCCTCCCTAGTGCAACAGCAGCTTGCACCCTGAGCATGCATCATTCTGTGACGTCTGTCATGGTCCCCAAGCAGAGGGCAGGAAGCCCAGGGACCCTCCTGGCCCCCTGCTGGGTCAGGCAGCAGGTTAGAAGACCTGTCTGCTTCCTGTCCTGCTCCACATTCAGTACGGAACCCAGGCCTCACAGGGGGACCCCAGGCCAGGCGCTGGTGCAGGCAAGGCCAGCTGCAGTAACGGACACCCCAGTCACAGTGACCTGACCCCACGGAAGTTGATGTCCCACCTACAGGAAGTCCTGCCCAAATGAGGGACAGGAAGGGTACCCTCCTCCACAGTGGCCAGAGCCCAGGCTGATGGGGGTCTGCTGTCCTTGACACAGGCCCTCAAGACACCCTGCTCCAACAGAGGGGAGAGGGTGGTGCGGGTGGAGCAGGGGCTGCACGGTCCACGCCTAGAGGCACGCAGGTGCCCTGCGGCCCTCCCTCCACACACCTCCTGCCTGCCCGGGCAGGACGCTGTACAGTGCCCCTGGCTTCCCGGCAGCTGTGCTGATCTCCAGAAGGAAATCCTGGCACCGAGGTGGACAGCGGCCATCCCTGCCAACTCCATGTCTCCGCCTAGGACAGGCGAGGACAGGCTATCCCGTGTGCCGATCTGCTTTCTGTTGCCAATGACGCCTCAGGCTGGCGAGTTATAAAGGGAAGAGGGTTATTTGGTCTCAGGATTCTGGAGGTGCAAGATGGAAGGCACATCTGGTGGAGCCCTTGCTGTTAGGGTCCCCAGGGGGTTCAGGGAGGGTCACACAGCAAGAGTCAGGCAGTGCATGTGTGTGCGTGCCTTCTGGTCTCTCTCCCTCTCATACAGACACCAGGACTCAATCTTGGGTCCCACTCTGACCACGGTATCTCTTCCCAGTCCTCCCCAAGGCCCCACCTCTGAACACGATACTTAGATTAAGTTTCCGTCCCCTTAACCTCTCACAGTGGGGGTGGAACCTCAGCAGATGAACCTTGGGGGACAATCCATGCTGCAGACATCCACCTTTAGGCCCAGTCGCCCCGCCTCGAGGGGCTTGAGGATGCCTGCCGAGCTGCCTCCCCGGCCTCCACACCCGCTGTCGGGAGCACCCATGGAGTGGCCACCGAGCCTTGTGCAGACGTCCTCAAGTGTCCCCCGAGGGCAGAGTCCCCCCAGGTGGAGAACCACCGACCTAGAAAGATCCATCATAACATACACCAAGTCCACCCCCTTTCCTTAGCTCCCAGGGGTCCAAGCCAAGTTCAATCTTAGTGGCCGGGGCCGGGGGTGTGGCTGGGGAAGCTGGGGCCTGTAGAACGATCCTGAGTCCCGACACTGGACTGTGCCGGCTGAGGGTCACGGGTGGGGGGCAGGTGGTCTGATGGGCTGTCTTGGGCCCCGTGGGGAAGAAACAGAGACACAGACAGGGATCAGAATCCCTCACCTCCGGGCTGAAGGCATCCTAGCAAGCATTTGCTCCCACCTGTGTGCAGGGAGGGAGATGAGGCCCAGCTGGGGGAACAGCAGGCTCCTCAGAGGCTGGGGGGGCCCAGCCCAGGATCCCTTCCCCCAACCTCAGCCACCCCTACATGCTGCTCCAAGGACAAAGATCCCTGCAGGAGACTTGCAGGTGGTCGGGGGGGGGGGTCACCTTCCCCAACCTGTGTTGTCACCTTCAAAACATGTTAGATTGGCTCTGGTCCCACCTATCACCCCATTAGCTGAAGCTTAAAAGAACTCTCCAGAATCAAAAAAGAAAATGGACATCATGAGGGTTTCTAGGCGCTGGGGGCGGGAGAACTCACTTCCCTGTTGCCCAGAGTTCCTTGGCTGGTGTGAGCCTCAGCATGCGATGCCCCAGAACCAGGAGCAGGGACCCAGCACCCCGTGGCTGGGCGAGAGCCGGGCCGGAGACGCATTAGTGAGGATGTTGATTTGAGAGCCTGTTTAAAACTCTGTAACATTCACCTAATGGGAAAATTTGAAAAGAATTCAGCTGGATTTGTCCTTGTTAAACTAACATTAAGGGTGTTTAACAGCTGTCTCGGGCACATCACATTACAATCCCGAGATAGACTTGGCAAACTAATGGGTTTGTTTGTCATCGGGAGAAAGGGTGAAGGGAGCGGGCAGAGCCAGCCTGGGCGACACTCCCCGCGCCACTTCATCTGCACAGGAGAGGGACTGGCTTTCAGGGACCCTGCCTGCTGAGGGTCTGCCTACCGGGCGCCCAGCAGAGGCACCAGCCGGGGGGCTGCGGCCCCTCTCCACCCCCGTAGCACAGCCTGCCTCCCTTCTCACCCCGTCAACCAGCCCAGTAGCTCCCAGGAGTGTTCGCAAGCTGTGGGGAGGGGGAAACTGACGCCTGAGGAGGGGACCGGGGGAACAGGACCCCCAGAAGTCTGTTCCAGGCAACCTGTCGCCTTCAGTCCACCTGGGCAATGTTAGAGTTAGGGTTGAGGAGGCCGGGCTCCTCAGGAGGCTGAGACAGGAGGATTGTTCAAGACCAGCCTCAGCAACTTAGCGAGACACTGTCTCTAAATAAAATCCAGAGGGGCTGGGAATGTGGCTCAGTGGTGGAGGACCCCTGGGTTCAATTCCTTCTACCAGAAAGGGGTTAGGGCTGAGGCGCTGATCCTGGAAGGCCCCTGGTCACTTCCACTTCATTACTTGTTGGTCACTCACTCATTCTGTGAGCATCACTGAGGCACCCAGTGCTGTGGCAGAGGTGGCCCTCAAAGCCCTAAGGACAAAATCCCACTGGGGCCCATGGAAAAGGGCCCCGCCTTGGGGTCGGGTAGGGGAAGCCTCTTGAAGCCAGTCTTGAACCCCAGGCCTGACCTTGGGATTCTCTGCACAGTGGCTGAGGAGGCAGGGAGGCCGGGAGGCCATCCTTCCTCCTCTTCCCAGCTGGGGAGGGGATAGTAGCGTGGGGCCAGCCACTTCAGGTCCCTGTCCTGCGTCCCTGGAGACTCAAGAGCCCTCGGGCCCCTGTCAAGGAATCCTTTCCTCTTCCCAGAGCCATCACGCTGGAGAACACCCTTGTCATCCTGTCAACGGTGGCTCCCGACGCGGGCCGCTACTACGTGCAGGCTGTTAATGACAAGAACGGCGATAACAAGACCAGCCAGCCCATCACTCTCGCCGTGGAGAGTAAGTAAGCTCAGGGCCTGGGACCGGCACAGAGCGGGTCATTAAATCTTGGGAACGGTGCTCCGGAGGGTCATTGGGAAGATGGAATGGCAGCGGGGTGTCTGGGGATGGCAGTGAGGGACCCTCCCGAGGAGGAAGCACGCGGGGGCGGGCGGGGGGAGTACCAGGGAGAGGCAGAGGCTGCTCCCTTCCGGAAGCCTGCGACCCTGCATCAGGAGAGGGATGTCTAGTGTGGCAGTTAGCAGGGTCCCTGGAGGCCAGGGAGGCGGGGGACAGGGTGAGAGGGGGTGAGCACGTGTGGCTTACAGCCGCCCGGGCTCAGGTGCTGCCAGAGGAGCACCCGGGAGATCGGAAGCTCGTTGGGAAGAAATACACCAGCTGCCTCTGCTCGGCTGGCAGAAGAGCTGCTCCCAGGCAGAGCCAGGTGCCCCCCACCACGGGGACACAGGCTCTCCCCAGGCTCCCGCTACACATGCACCCGGAGGCCCTTGAAGGGGGACTCCTCAGGGTCTTTTGGCAAAATGATCCATGTCCAGCAGAGAGTGGAGCCAGGTCCCTGTCCTGGTTCCCTTGCCACAAGGTGCCCTCCCTCCAGGCTCTGCCCCCAGGGTGGAGAAGCAGAGCAAGTGGCTAGGGGGCAGCCCGGGCACGGAGTCACCGAGTCCTGGGGCAAAACCAGTGCTTCTGGCAGCAGCCGAGCACCACTCAAGCTGGGGGAGCCAGATGTTCACGTCTGTCACAGCTGTACCACTCCCGCTCCCAAAGCGAGTGTCATTGGTCGTCCGTGGTCCCACCAGCACGCACCCACCACCAGCAAGATGAGGGTGGGGGCAACGTCGGACCTTGCCCGATCCCCACCTCTGTCTGCCCATGCTCAGTTATCCCAGAACATTCCCGATCCATATTCCAGGGTTTTGCAAGCTCCAGCAGAACCCCTTCCCACGTTCCCAGTAATCTCCTTCCTCCAAGCCGGGGTTGCAATACTCCAAGAAAGACATCTGGATGCAGGCAGGAGAATTCCACTGCACGCTGACCCACCAGAGTCAGAGTGTGACCTCTGACACTGACCTGAGCCAAGGTCTCAGTGAGTCCCACAGCCTGGGGCTGCGCTGCGTGAGCCGGCTTCCTGTTTCTATAGGAAAAAGGAATCCGCCCCTCAAGGGAGATGTTTTCCCATCTGTTCTCTAGTGGTCCTCTTACCTGGATTCTCATGAAACCTAGTAATGTGTCAAAGGCAAGGTCAAAGACAGAGTGGCTGGGGTCATCTTCCCGAGCAACTCAGTGTACCCTGGCACCCAAGGTTGGGAAGGCTGCACTCTGGGTCCCCCCTCCAGCACCCAGCCCCTCCTGGAGGGAGTCAAACAGCTGCTCTCTGGGCTGAATGTTGGGGTCACCCACGCTCTGCTCCATCTCCAGCCACCACAGCCCTCGGCTGGCCCAGGGGAGGCAGGCAGTGCCCCTCCGCCACCCGCTGCTCTGCTCCTGCTCCCGCCTGGTGATTTGTGCTGGATTGAGAGCGGAGTTGGCTGATTTTTAGCTAATTTCCCCTCCCACAAGTGATTGCACTTCAAAACCCTGTTCCTCGCACTGACACAAATCCCCAGCCTGCCCGCCTGCCCGCCAGTCTGTGAGGAGGAGCGGTCTGTTCGCCCACCACCAGCTCCGCTCCCCTGCTCTCTAGTGCAGCGCAGCCCCCTCCCCCATCCCTCAGCTCAGGAGCCCAGAGCAGACCTCGTGGGGAGCCCATGAAGGGTGAGTCTGGTGATCCCAGAAGTCCTTCCCTGCCCACGGTAGCCCAGGGACTTCGCTCAGACTGTCACAGCTCTGAAACCCCCCACCTGCGTGGTGGCCCCACACCTGGGGATCAGAGCCTCATGGAAGATAGCGCGTCATACACAAGATTTTAAATTTTCTGGGAACCCCATTTTTATCAAATTTAAAAAAAAGCAGAATCAATTTTATTAATATATTTTATTAACCCAGCATTTCCGAAATATCTTTTAAATACACCTTCCTATAGGAAATATAGCATATTTTCCACTTTTTTTTCTTGCATATGAAGTCTTTGAAATCCACGCGCATTTTACACTTAAAGCGCGGCGTCTCAATTCCTCTCCATTCTGATGCTGAATTTTCTCCTGAAATACGTGATCTGTATTTAGATTTCGTAAAATTTACAGCTGAAAAGGTAGAGTCTTATACCCAAGTTGTTCCCGTACATACTTAAGTGTTCTAATAACTGAATTGGGATCTGTTTTTTTTTAATTAAATGTAAATTAGTTAAAATTAAATCACATTAAATCAAAGGGGCACCAGCCGCACTTCAGGAGGGAGAAGTGGCGCCCTGGGCTGGGGGTGGGGTGCGTTTGAAGGCCTGGGTGCCCTGGGGCTCAGGACGCGGGAGGCCCAGGTGAGTCTTGTGGTCCCCAGCCTCGTTCCTCTTCAGCAGAGCCATGTTTGTGGTGGCCCTTATGAAAATCCTCTGGGGCAGCTGGATCCAAATGTGGCCCTGCGTGGGCAGCCCTCTGCTTCCTCCTGTCCTGCGTACAGGACGGGCCGCCTGTATCTGGGGCTAACGTGGGCTCACCTCCTTGCTGAGGCCTGCCCTGATTTTCACGGCTCTGGTCCCCCTCACCCAGTATCCCCTCAGGCTGGAGTGACCTCCACCCACAGTAGCTAGCGCTGCCCCAGGACCAGCCGACACCCGCTTCTCACGCCCCTCAGGACAGGTGCCATACTCGGCTCCAGCCCATGGCAGGGGACCCCCCCCACAATAGGCATGCGATGGTTTAGAGAGAGCCCCGCCCCCGGGCTCTGGGCTCCCTGCCGCCCTGGCCTTTCTGGCTCACCGGCTGTCCTGCTGCTGCCTGTGTGCAGTTTGGGGAGGCGCACCCCTGAGCTTGGTGCCTAAGCCAGCCCTGCAGACCTGGTGACAGAGGGACTCCCCAGCAGAGAGCACCCGACAGCCAGGTGTGTCCCGCCACCCCCGTGGCCATCTCTGTTGAGTCCCAGGAGGAGAGCCGATGTCCCTGTGGGTCTGTGTGCTCGGAAAGGTGGCGGGGTTTCCTCCTCACTGCAGCAGTCACCCAAGCGCCCTGCTCTCCCCACCCCCTCTCAGCCTTTGTCCCAGCTCCCAGCCACCACTGGCTGCCCCGCCCTCTGGACACTGGGCTTGGTTGCCCCCTCCCTGGTGCCTTCCCAGAGCCTCCAGGACCTGCTGCCCCTGCTTTGGGTCTCTGCTGGTTCTTCCCTGGCTGTCACGTCTCTGTGTCCCCTGACATGAGCAAGCCCAGTGTTCAATAAGTGGCCTCTTGTTCCTCCCGTTCTCCCCTATCCCTGGCTCCTGGATCTTGCTGTGTCCCCCACACACCTGCACCGATGGCCCTCCAGCGGGCCTCCACCCTGTATCTCTAAGCATGTCCACCCCGCCACCAGTTCAGACAGTGTGACAGAATCCAAATTGGCCCTTCTCCCTGGGAACCAGTTCCTCCTGGGCTCTGCAAAAGGGGCCCCCTCTCAGGCATCCCGTCCCTAAACCGCCATTACTCCTTCAATCTCCCTCCACCCCAGACCGTGCCACGCCCCCCTTCATTCTCCCCTTCACTACCCGGGCTCTCCCCAGGACAGCTGCCAGTCCAGACAGGCTCGCTAACCCTCAGCAGTCCACTCTGGCTGCCTGGGCAGGAGTGGGACCATCACACATGCTTGCTCCGACCTCTTGGGTGCACTGTGTTAAGGAGGATTCTGAGGACACATCTGGGCTCAGCTAAGAAAAGCACTGAAACCCAGTACACTTCCTCCCGCAGAGGAAGGAGCGGCCTGGGAAGGGGCAGCTAGCAGGGCTGGGCCCTGGAGCTCTGCAGGCCACCCGGCAGCCCCCATTCTGCAGCACCCTCCTCCTCCTCGCTCCTCTGAGCCCCACTCAAGTCCCAGCATCCACCACGAAGCCGTCACACACCACGTCCCCAGGAGGCAGGAGGTACCCGTCCTCTCCCTTGGTCTGGAGGCTCCAGGAGTCTGGCACCCACCTCAGGAGCCCTGGGGTCCATCGCTTGATCCAGGGTAGCAGGGAGAGCTCTCTCCAGCACTGGCAGGCAAATCCCCAGGGAGTGACATTTATTAAGTGCCTACTGTGTGCTGGCACTCTGCGCTCACTACCGACCAGCTGAAATACAACCCCTGCTCTCCTCACCCCCATCACCAGCGTCTTCGGGCCCTTAGACGTGTGAGCACTGCCCACTCTGCCTCCCAGGCTGTGTCCCCCAGGGGACTGACCTCAGTGGGGCACCTCTGACTCCTGGCCTGCAGCCAGCGCTCACCCAGGAAGCATGGGTTGAGGGGGCGGTGCTGAATGCACACAGCCCTCCGTGGCAATTCTATCCCCTTTTGCCACCAAGAGAACAGAAGGGTGAAGGGAAGTAGCCCATTGAGGTCACATCCCAGGACATGGCCAGGGCGGGGCTTTGAACCCGGGCTTCCGAAACCCAAGACCCCCGTCCTCCGCCACTGTGGCTCCTCTCCATCCCTCCAGGCGGCTGCCCGGCACCTGCCCCAGGGGCCCTTGCTGGGTCCCACTCCCCACCTTCCGTGCCCGAGCCAGGAGGTAGCCCCCGCCCAGGGCAGCCGTATTCCTTCATCTCTGCCCGCCGCCTGCCGATCGCCTTCCTCAGGGGCAGCCCGTGCGTCTGGCTGTGTGCACTCTAGCTTGGGCTCTAACTGTCTGTCTCCTCCCTGTGCCCCATTAATCTAGGCCATGGTACCTGTGCGCCCCAGCATGTAATAAACAACTTAGAGCACACTTTTATGGATTCAGCTATATCAGCAGCTTTCAATCCAATCGCGCTTTATGGCGCCTACATGAGACTTTTATATTGTTGCAATTATTCTGCTTTATATGCTCCCTTTCCTGGCCCCTTCATTTTACTTTATTTTCACATTTTATTCCCATTCTTCCTGAGCCTCTTCTAGCAAGGCCTAGAGTTCAGTTGGGAAAACTGCCAAGGCTGACCAGTGTGGCCCGGAGGGGCAGTTGGCCACTGCATGCCCTCCTCCTGACCCCACAAAGGGTGTCCTGCCACCGTCACCTGAGGCCGTGCAGGCCGTGGTGGCTGGATACCTGCAGGGACTCCTGGAAAGAGGCCAACAAGGTAGATTTGTTGCAAGAAAAAAATGCTGTGTTTCAGGGGCCCTGAAGCAGGGGTTCAGAGGATGTTGGAGTTTCTGCCAATACTGGGCCTGCACTGACCCACAAAGAGCAGAACTACCCACCTCCTAAGGAGTCCAAAACACACTGGGCACGGTGGCATACACCTGTAATCCCAGCAATTCTGGAGGCTCAGGCAGGAGGATCCCAAGTTTGAGGACAGCCTCAACATATTAGCAAGGCCCTAGGAAACTTAGTGAGGCCCTGTCTCAAAATAAAAAATAAAAAGTCTGAGGATGTGGCTCAGTGATTAAGCACCCCTGGGTTCAATCCCCAGTACCAATAATAATAATAATAATAATAATAATAATAATAACAACAACAACAACAACACAGGACAGAAAACACTACCCCCTCTATTAGACCAGTGTACATGTTCTTTTCTTTTTCCTTCAATAAAGCCCCCTCAGTCCTCCACCCTGGGAGTGCCACAGTGACAGCTGCAGCCCTGCTCATTGCTGACATGAACGTATCTGAGCACCTACTCGGTGGCAGCGGGGGTCTCTGTGCTGGAGAAGTGGACCTAGCAGGACCCTGGGTCAGCTCGCGCTGCTGTAACAAAGCCCTGAGCAGCGGACAGCCACACTCCTGGCCTGGAGACCCCCTCCTGGACCACGCCAGTCGCTGTGGGTCACAGCCCACTTAACCCAGCGTGGCCTCGCCAGGGCTAACTACATCCACAAAGACCCCATTTCCTAAGGAAGCGGCATTCCCACCTGCCCGTGAGGCGGGGTCGCGGCTCGACTCCGTGTGGAGTCTGCATCTGGGGAGGAGACGGACAGTGAGGAAGTAAACTAACCAGGGAAACTGAGTCAGGAGGAGGGTTCTGAGGGCAGTAGGGAGGGCTGGGGGTGAGGTGTGGCTGCTTCCCAGGAGGAGCACGGAGGGCCTTGGCGGCCAGCAGGGTCCTCAGGGAGCTGTCCCTGGCCACCACAGAGTGCATCACAGAGCAAGAAGGGAAATGACAGTCCCTGGGGTGGGTGTCCAGAGGGCAGCACTGGGCTGCCTCTGCGGCCACCTGCCCCACATCAGGAGACAGAGATCTCCCATGGCCTGGCCAGGAGGGGTCGGAACTTCCAGTCTCTGTGCCCAGCTCACCCCTGACCTCTCCCCAGATGTCGGAGGGCCCGCCGACCCCATCGCGCCAACCATCATCGTCCCTCCCAAGAACACCAGTGTGGTGGCCGGGACCTCGGAGGTGACCATGGAGTGTGTGGCCAATGCCAGGTGAGTGGACCTTCCTTTTCCTGCTCCTTGTCCCTCCTAACTCAAGCCACTGTTCTGGGGAATGCAGTTGCAATTGAGAAAGTTCTGGAAGCTCTGTCGGGTGAGGACCAGGAGAGCAGAGGAGAGACGGCCGGTGGATGCTCCAGCTGTTGCCCAGGGTGTCAGGTAGGGGCAGGGCTGTCCCCTCTGGGTCCCAAGAGAGGAGAACAGAACCAGGAAGCAGAGCTCAGCCCAGGCTGCCTGGGGCCAGTGGGAGGTGGAGACGCTCCACCACTTACAGCAGCACAGAGAGGGCAGGGGGCCTCTCCTTGTGAGCACAGCTAAGCAGAGGGAAGGGTGCATGGGAGATGAGTCATCGCGGTCAAGAACATGGGCTTTGTAGGAGGGAGACTGGGGACCAGGTGCCAGCCTGGCCTGAACTTCCCTCACTTGGGAAGAGTAGAATCATTCCAGGGCCTCACCCGGTGAGGACACCCTGCTAAGTGCTCCTACTTGGCCTCCTTTCTCCCAGCAACTACCAGCAGCCTAGAGAGGGCAAGCAGCCTGCCCAAGCTCACCCAGCTGGCCGACAGCAGAACTGAAATGCTGCCCCCCGAAGTCCTGTTCACTGCCCTGCTCTGGACTTTGGTCTCCTCATCTGCAAAGTGACCGCCACTCAGTGGTGTGGCCTTGAGGAGGTGGGACAGGGGGAAGAGAGGTGGAAAACCTCACTGTAAGGCAAGCAGGTAGGGTGCTGACCCCAGGCTGACCTGATACCTTCTAAATGCTCCAAAAACTGATGGGAAGAGTTGAAATGTGATGGGTGAAGAGCTGAATGACATCCTAAGGTCACCTACAGCTGAAGGTCTCTGGAGGGCTGGTCCCTGTAGCAACAGTTCTAGAAATACGCTGTGCAGAACCCAAGTATGGGACAGTGGCCAAGATACACAGTAAAGGCCCTGAGAAGTCCCGCATCGGAGAACCTGGCCAACTCCATATGACCCAGCTAAACTACAGCACCCCAGACCTCACAGGACCCCCCTGAGTGCCCAGGGCAGCCAGCACAGACCTCATTCATAGAGGGAAGGCCAGGTGCAGGGCCATGGGAAGGAAGCCCAGTCAGGCTGCCCTGTGCAGCCACCCAGCGTCTCCAGCCTTGCCCAAGCCCCTCAGCTCACTAACCTCTTCAACCCCAGCCCCGCAGGCCCCGGCACAGGCCCAGGACACTGAGGGGCTCGCCCTGTGTGGGCGTCCAGGAGTGGCCGGGCGTGGCACGAGGGGGCGGGACACTCCACTGCTCCCGCCCCCGCCCCGCCCCCAGGCCCCCTGCGGTCCAGCACCAACACCGCCCCCGTCCCCGCAGGCCCCTGATTAAGCTGCACATCATTTGGAAGAAGGACGGGGTGCTGGTCTCCGGTGGCATCAGCGACTACAACCGGCGGCTCACCATCCCCAACCCCACGGTCAGCGACGCCGGCTACTACCAGTGCGAGGCCGTGCTGCGCAGCAGCAGCGTGCCCCCTGCGGCCCGGGGGGCCTACCTCACGGTGCTGGGTGAGGCGCTGGGGCTGCGGGGCTCCCCTGGGCAGTGTGGCCTAGGCCTGGGGGAGGGTGACCCCACAGTGGGCCGGCTCTGACCACCTCCTCTGCTCCCGCTGCAGAACCACCTCAGTTTGTCAAGGAGCCAGAGAGACACATCACAGCGGAGATGGAGAAGGTGGTGGACATCCCCTGTCGCGCCAAAGGTACCACGGGGTGGGGGTGGGGGGAACAAGGACCCCAGACCCGCAGCCCCTCCCCTGCCTGGCCACCATTTCCAAATCCCACCGCCTTCCAGGGCCACATCATGGGATGGAGCGTCAGTCTGGCTGTGAGCAGCAGCCCCGGGAAACAAACAGGCCAAATTACCGTAATCTCAGGCTGGAAATCAACCCGTGTCATCATAACTTGAGGGTTACAAATGAACCCAAATTACCGTAATTTCAGCACAGGTGACAGATCCAAATTGCCCGTAATTTGAGAGTTGTAGACAATGCCAAATCATCATAACTTCAGAACTAGCAGGCCCGGGTCCTCTCACTTGAGATGGGTCCGGGAGCCCCGCCCACTGCTGGGGCGTGTACTGGTCACCCCCGCACCCCTCACCCCCACCCCCAGCTCCCTGGTCGAGACTCCGGGAGGATTTCCATTTTCCCATCCTGGCTCTCCCTCCTCCAGCAGCTGAGCTGAAAGAACCCACAGCCAGGACAGAGCCAGGGGATAGAGAGAAAACCATGGACCAGCGGACATGGCCAAATACTGGTCACAGGGCAGAGTGTCACCCCAGCAGGAAGGAGCCTCCCTGGAGGGGCACCTGAGGCTCCCTGGTTAGGCCAAGAGCCACTCTCCCAGGCAAAGAAAATCTATGGGGGGCTTCCCAGGGGCCAGGATTGTTCTCAGGCAGGGGGTGGGTTTACAGAACGAGCCAAACAGCCAACTCCGAGTTACTCTAGAACTGACATTCTTGCAAAGGAGACGAGCAAAGCTGTAAACAAAGACACCGCATTTCATCCCATCTAAAGTGCCATGAGTTGTAAGATGCCCCATGATTTTATGAACCACTAAGAAAGAAACAAGGCTGCCAATTAAAAGATGACGTGCTGTCAATGCCAGACGCCTCCTGGTCTCCGGGACTTCGCAAGGGAATGAATGTGCGTCTTGGAATGGAGGAGCCCCTCTGTCTCAGTGGGGTTCAAGGAACACCAGGCCTGGGGGCACCGAGCTGTGGGGTGCTTCTCTGGGGAGGTCATTTGAGCAGAGAGGCAGAGAGAGGGAGGGTGGGATGGGGAAGCCTCTGAGAAGAGGCCAACACAAGGGAAGCCCGTCCACCCCCAGGGGCCTTGGAGGAACACAGCCCTCTCCTGCCCTCCACACGGGCTCTGTGCTCAGGTGGATTTGGGAACCCAACCGCAACGTGGAGGTGCTCATAGACACAAAAGTCTCTGCTAAATATTGCAGTAAAAAAAAAAGAAATGTTTAAAAATCCATTTGTCCCATCCAATATTTCCAAAGTAGGCTGTTCCCGATAAACCAATCTTTTCATTTTCCTAAAATCCCTACTATATCCAAATGATCTGAGAACTGCCACTCAGGTAGCAACTTTCCCTTCTCTAGAACCAAAAGTGACGCCTCTGGGAAGGTTCTAGGGGCCAAGACACCAGGGCCCCCTGGCCCACTTCAGCCTGGCCTCTGCCCAGCAGCCCCCAGGTGGTGGGGGAGGTAGCAGGAGGCACTGACTCCGCCCCTGACCCACAGGTGTGCCGCCACCCTCCATCACCTGGTACAAGGACGCCGGGGTGGTAGAGGTGGAGAAGCTGCCCCGCTTCCGGCAACATGGTGACGGGGGCCTGCAGATCAGCGGCCTGGTGCCTGACGACACCGGCATGTTCCAGTGCTTCGCCCGCAACGCGGCTGGCGAGGTGCAGACCTCCACCTACCTGGCCGTCACCAGTGAGTGGGCCTCTCCCATCCTGACCCTGACCCTGCCCCAGCCAGGGCCTCGAGAGAGCAGCGTCCCATGGGATCCCAGAAGGCCCCCTTGGGCTGCAGCCTGGGGGTGAAGTCCAGTTATGCCCACCGCTTCTGCAGACCGAGGGAGCCCTCAGAGGAAGCCCACGGCCCTCGGGGTCCCCTCATGGCCTGGAGCCCAGGGTGGCTGCAGTGGCTCTGGGAGAGAAGATGCTTTGGATCCAGGTCCCAGCTCTGGGCTTTCTGCTGGCCCCACGTCCCCTGAGCTGGGGAGAGGACCTGCTCTGGCTTCCGAGGAGGAGAACCGGCGCTGAGACAGTCCTCAGCTGGGAGCCTCCGCTCATGTCCAACGGAGGCTCATCCCATTGGCCTTGTTACCAGGGTGTGAACTGCTCTCTAGGTCCCCTAAACAGGCCCGAGAGCCCAGGCGGGGTGTGTCCCTCCATATAGCAGGTGGCCCAGGGAGTCCTAGGCTCTCCACCCTTCTTTCCCACGCTGGAACCTCACCAAAGCCCTGCCCCCTCCCGGCTGGCTCCTCCCGGTGTGGCTAAAGACCTTACTGTCTCTGTCTACAGGTATCGCCCCCAACATCACCAGGGGCCCCCTGGACAGCACCGTGATCGACGGCATGTCGGTGGTGCTGACGTGTGAGACCTCGGGGGCCCCCCGGCCCGCTATCACTTGGCAGAAAGGTACAAGGAGCAGACCTCCAGAAGGTGGGGCTGTGTGATCATCTCGGAGGGTCCTCAGACCTGGGTTCTGGAGCAGCCACGTGGGGTCCCCCGGACAGTGTAAAGGCTGTGCCCTGTGCGGCACAGGGCACCTCTCACTTCACAGTGCTCCGCAGGCTGCCTTGCTGGGCCTCAGGCCAGGTCCCGTGTCCACATGAATCAGTAACTCCTTCCGTCTCCACATGAATCAGTAACTCAGGGGGGCCTCTGTGGACTGGGGACGATGACATGAGTACATGGGTGACCTGAGGACCAGGTGATAATGTCATGTGAGGCCCCTGGTGAATGGCAGTGTTTAATAGTTACATTGTTGCTGTGGGCGCTGGGCTGTCCCTCCTCCCAGGCAGCTCAGGGGTCCCAAATGCCCGAGTGTCCACTATGTCCATCTGCCTTGTGCCCCTCCTCCTCCCCTCTGGGCACACACAGCATCAACCTCTCGCTGCACAGGCATGCACGCATACATGTGCACACACACTCTTTACATGCACACACGCCGGCACACGCCAGCCCCTGCTCAGGTGGACCTTCTCCCAGGACTCTGGGCCCTGTCCCCAGCACCCACCCCCTGCTCTGCAGCTGTCTCCCCAGGGCCTAGGATAGTCTGGCATGCAGCAGGTGCCCACTAAGTACTTGTGGGTGGATGTGGCACAGTCACCCAGCACACAGCTGGTTCAGGTGCCTGCCCACATGGGTACTTGGACATACCCAATTATACTTACATGGGGACAGGCGGGGTGTTCTCTAAAATCAAGGGACAGAACCTGTACTCCAGGCCATCCTGCACACACCTGTGCATGCTCTCGGCATCCCCCCACCCCGCCGCCTTTTTCTTTCTTTCTCTCCCCCCCACCTCCCTCTCTGCCCAGAACCCCCACCCCACCCCACACCAGGCACCGGCCCCCTGAGTGTCCCTGCAGGTCAGTCTGACAGGGGCTGTGTCCCACACCATGTCTCTCTCAGTCCTTTCCCTGCTTCTTGCCCTCCCGTCCATCACTGTCCTCTGCTTCGCTAAAGGTGACTCTCCAAACACATCCTGTCGCGAGATGTCATCACCAACTTGTCACCTGTCTCCCCAGCCCTCCTGCCCAGCTGCCCCTCACCACCATCAGGGGACAGTGTGTGGCCTTCTCTAGCCATGGGCAGACTGTGGCAGTGAAGTCGCACAGCAGGCTGGGCTGCAGATGCCACCCTGTAGCCCCAGGGCCCTGTGCAGGCCCCCGCCCTGCTCCCAGCCCTTGTAGCATCTCCAGAGCGAGGTGTCTGCCCAAGGCCACCTGGAGCAGCCAGGCTTGGAGGATGTGCCACTGCAGGGCTGGGAGCTGCAGGCTGAGCCCAACATACTGTGTCACCCCCAGGGGAGCGCATCTTGGCCAGCGGCTCTGTCCAGCTGCCCCGCTTCACGCTGCTGGAGTCCGGCAGCCTGCTCATCAGCCCCACGCACATCTCTGACGCGGGGACCTACACCTGTTTGGCGACCAACTCTCGAGGTGTCGATGAGGCCTCGGCAGACCTGGTGGTGTGGGGTGAGTGTCCACGGCCGGAGGGCCTACAGGTCTGTGCGTGACGGTGTGCACCCCTGCGGGTGCCCGCAACACAGGGACACCTACGGGACTCACACAGTGGCAGTGTCTCCACGCCGGCATCTCTGTCCCAGCCAGGGCCCTTCCTATCAGAGGGACAGTGACGAGTTAATTCAGAGGCCAGGGACCAGGAGATGAATGAAGGTTCTACCAATGAGGCCCAGGCTGGAGAGTCGGGGCCATGCTCGGCTCAGCTGGGGTGACAGAGAGCTGCCTTCACATATTCGAGGGGCAGAAACCGCAGACTTTTTTTTTCCGTAAAAGACCAAATAGGAAATATTTTGGGCCTTGTGGGCCAGACAGTCTCCATCCCAGTTGCCCCTGTAACCTCCCTGATGTCCAGAGAGCTGCCGCAGACGGTACCTAACCCACGGGGCGTGGCCGTGTTCCAGGAAGAGCTTATCGACCCCGTGGGCCACCTGCCGGCTTGGCCCACAGCCTGCAGCATGCTGACCCCTAGTGTAAGGGGACTTTGCAAGCCACCCTCCAACTTGGGATCCACGCCCAAGACTCACGTGCCTGTGGGCTACATGCCCAGACCCAGTGGGGGCCTTGGGTGCAGCACTACACTGGACACCACAGACCCATCTCACCCTGGCGGGCCACTGACAGGCTAGGCCTGAGGCCCTGACCGCCTCAGGTTTCTGTTTCTCTGTCCCTTAGATGATTTGTGAGCAAAATTAAATGAGCCCCTCTGTGAACGTGGCTTCCAATGGTCGCCTCGTCTTGGAAGCACATTGTTCCTTTGAAGCCCTGGGACTCCCCCGCAGCACAGCTGTCCAGGTGCCCGACCTGCCTGCATCTGCTTAGCCTCCGGCCACAAAGCCACAGACCCCGAACAGTGCCCTTCCACACGCCCGTGCCCTTGGGGTCACACGCTGTCTCTGCTGTCTTTCAGCCCGGACCCGCATCAGCAAGCCTCCCCAGGACCAGAGCGTCATCAAGGGAACCCAGGCCTCCATGATGTGCGGAGCCACGCACGACCCCCGAGTGACCATCAGGTAGGTGCTCCACTGTGGCCTGCCCCAGGAAGGAGGGAGGACCGAGCTGAGGGGACAGCATGTAGCTGGGCAGTGGCAAGGCTTGGAGTGGGCATCGTGTCTGAGGCCACTTACAGGGTTGGGGTGTGCAGACTTCTAAATACACACCCAGGCTCTGGGCTGCCTTGCGCTGAGTTCAGGCAGTGTCCATGGCAGGGGGGGGGGGCGAGGGGAAGTGGGAAGAGGAAGGGAGGAGGAGGAGAGGACGGGAGGATGGGGAGGAGGAAGACTCAGCTGCTCTCCATGGTCTGCGACATCCCTGTCGGTACCTCCCTGAAGTGCCCCGAGTTTTAGTCCCTCTGGCCAACCTGACGTGGCCTGGTTCATTGAAGCCCCGAAGGCTCTGCTCGCCTTATGTTAGAATCCCAGGCAGAGGGGTCTGGGTAGGAAGACGCAGAGACAGCCGTAGGGCTGAGGCAGGAGTCGACCCCTGGGGGGACCCTCCAAGGGAACAGGGACCGGGAGGTGCCAGACTGAGGTCATCCTGACCGTGGGAAAGCCGGGACCCCCGCCTGCAGGGCTCAGTCCTGCTTTGGAAGAGGTGGGGACGGTCAGCCGTGGACAGAAGCAGCCAAGAAGGGGTGCAAAAGTCAGGACCCCTCCTGGGCTTGGAAGGGTGACACCTGGGCCACCCCCGAAGGCTTCATGCACTGAAACCAGGAGGACAGAGCTCTGGGCTCTCTCCCCTGAGCTCCAGAAGGTCCAGGAACAGATGAATCTGCTTCCTTAGAAATGAAGGTCCCCATCGGTGCTCCTCTGCTCAGTGAGCAATGTCCTGGGAAGCCACTGGTACCTAGATGGGAGGGACCTGGAGAAATGGCCTCCCCTGCTCCACCAGGCTACCGCGTCCTGGGGCGCCATCTGGTGGCCAGAGAGCCAGGAAGGTCTTCACGGCCACAGGAAGCCAGACCCTGGGGCCTGGGGTTCAGAGAGCTCTGGCTTTGACCAGCACCGCTTCTCAGAGGGCGCATGGCGGCCCCAGAGGGGAAACCCAGCGCGGAGTGAGACCATGGACCAGGCTGTCTTCATTTCTGGGTTTATTAGGTTTTTCTTCAAAAAATTAATGAACCAGCTGTGAAAAGGTCCTCAGAGAGAAGCCACATAGAATCCTGCTGTGAGTCTCAGACAGGGACATGATGTCGCACGTAGCACCTTCCATATTTTTAGCTTCCATTAATTGAAAAACTATAATAACAAGAAGTTACGCTAATTTGGTAACAGTTCAGATTTATCGATAAAAATGTCATCAACTCCTATGTGACTTGCATATTTTGCTCCTTCTCTACAAATAATTCTTTTTTTTAATGTTTTTTAAATTGTTGATGGACCTTTATTTTATTCATTCATTCCTATGTGGCACTGAGAGTCGAACCTAGTGCCTCACACGTGCTAGGCAAAGGCTCCACCCTGAGCCACCACCCAGCCCAGCCCATTCTCTACATAATTCTTGATGCATGAAGGGATTCAAAGCTCTCGTGCAATAGTTTTGTAGACCCACCCTCTTGGGACCCCCAGCAACCTCCAGTTGATGAGCCCCTGCTCCAGTTTACAAAAAGGGGTCCTCACCTGGAATGAAAGTAATCAGCCAGGACAATCCTTTTAAGATGGGAAGAGAGAGCGGAATTGATCCTTTACCACCACCACCCACCCCACAAGTGGCAGAGTCGACACCCAAAGTCAGCCTTCACCTCCTCTCCCAGCCCATCTTGTCTAGATGGTGGGAATATGGCCCTCCATCTTCTGGAGCTAAATCTTGATAGCTCAATGGCTATTTTTAAAAAATAGCATTTTTAAAGCTCCCCAGACAATTCTTATCATGTCCCCAGGATTCCAGTTGGGCACAGTGGCCCTCACATGTAATCCCAGATACTCAGGAGGCTGAGTCAGAAGGATCTCAAGTTGGAGACCAGCCTGAGTAACTTAGCAAGACTCTGTCTCACTATTAAAAAAAAAAAAAAAAAAAAAAAAAAAACACCAAAACGCCTATTCTAGCTGCAAAGCTGCAAAACTCAACAGGGTCCCCTGAGCAGAAAGGATGTGAACAATCAGATGACAGCAACGTGGGGCCACTCGACCCTGAGAGATACATGCTCAGAATCAAGCCAGGTTCCAGGCTCGAGGGGCTGGGCAGGTGCAGGCTCTCAGCATGAAATCCTCCAAGACCATTCTAGAAAGAAATGCTTCTATTTGGTATCTGGCCCCAGATCCAGACCAAACTGGAACAATCCACTTTTAACCATTATTAATATTAATATTTTTATTATATAATAAATATTTTTAGGCTGCCTCTCCCTCTGGAGATGCCTGCATTCTCTCTTGAATATGTATCTGCTTTCCTAAATAAATCTGCCCCTGTCTCTGGTGCCTGCTAAAACTCTTTTCTGTCACATACACCAAGGACCCCATTTGTCCTGAGTCAAGGTTCCCCGGCTTCAGGATCTCCTCCAGGGGACATAAAGTTGAGTGACATGCAAACAGATCTATGTGGAGCACCCCTGGAGCACCCAGGGGTGCCATGGGCGTGGATGGTAGGCCTGAATGTCCCTCAAGTACATCCCATGCAACACTTCCTTCCACCCAGGCCTGACCCTGCACCCATGTCCAATGGGACATCTAGGCCTGCGGATGCCCTGGGATCCTTCTGCCCTCCCCACGGCTACTGCTTTCTCTTAATTGTGTCTTCAGAAATAATCTGTGCTGATGATGACAGCCGAGTTCTCAGAACGCCCTATTCTTCCTCAAGGAACGCTCTCACTTCCTTCTCCAAGCACCCCAGGGTGAGGCGTCACAAATGGAAAACCCCAAAACCCAGCGACCCATCATTGTTTAGGATACACGTTCCAAGCCCTAGTCCTGCAGACAGGCCCTTGCTCAGCTGGCCAGCTCCCTCTGCCGGCCTCCTCTCCCAGAGCCCACCTGGGCAACTTCTGAGGCCAGCCTCCTTACACTGAGAGTTCTTCCAAAGTGCCCCCCAAAAACAAAAAACAAAAAAATTAATTATACAACAAATCCATTCCATTGTAGGGGGCCAACATAGAAAATGCAGATGAACTGAGACAGAGAAGGGGAAAGTGGCGTTATCAGTTCCTTTTAATTAGACGTAACTGTAGTCATGCTTGGCTGCTTTTCTTTTTACGTCTTTGGGGGTCCTAGGCACGGAACCCAGGGCCTTGTACGTGCTAGGAAAGTGCTCTGTGGCCACGCTCTGTCCCCAGTTGCTTTTATCTTTTGTGACAGGGACTTGCTAAGTTGCTGAGGCTGGCCTTGAACTTGCCATCCTCCTGCTCAGCCTCCTGAGTCCCTGGGGTCACAGGCCTGCACCACTTGGGTACCATTTTTAACAACCAGCAACACTGTTCCTCGGCTTTTTTCTCAAGAACCTGGTCCCACGACAATAAATATTTTTTATCAACTCAATTACACAATGATTCAGGAGTTGGTTGTATGGCTGGAGTGTGATTTCTGTTACCCGTTCCTTAGTCCTGGGTATTTGGATTATTTCTAAATGTTTGCTAATATGAGGAAATCTCATTATGAACGTCCTTGTAACTGAATATTTTTACATGTCTTTGATTTTCTGAGGACTATTATTATATAAGGCTAAGAGGGCCTCTAAAGCCCTCATCAAAATTTCTGAACAGCAATTACATAATTGCAGATTATTTTGGAAAATTTCTGCCCCATCTGAGTCCCATAGACTTGGGGGTTGTCTTGTTTTTTTTTTTTTTTTTTTAACCTTTATTTATGGAAATTCCTGGTAAGAATATGCCTAGTTTTGAAAAAGCCACCAGGACTGTTTTCCAAAGAGGTGGCATCATTTCACACTCCCACCAGCAGCAAGCGAGTCCCCGGCCACAGGTGGTGCCATGTTCTGGGGTCTGCTGTTCCTGCAGCTGGGTGGTGGAGCTCGCTCTTGTGATAATTGGCATTTCCCTGCTGGCTCTGCCAGGGCCTCTTTCCGTGCGTTGTTTATCTTTTGTGTCTTCTTGGAGGCTGTCCGGCAAGGACATTGGCCCAGTTCATAATCGGGTTGACCACTGTCTTGTATTTTGGACAGCAGTGCTCTATCAGGTGCTCCTCATACAAATATTTCCTCCCCGTCTGCAGTTTCTCCCTTTTTTCCTCTCTTGACACTATCAAAGAGCAGAAATTGTTCATTTCTAATTTTTTTCTCATTTTTAAATATCTAATAAATTTTGAAATTTTTTAATTTTAACCCAGTTTACCAATTATTTCTTCCCTGGATCATGCCTCTGGTCCAAAGAGTCAGCACCAAACCCCTGGGCACCTAGATGTTCTCTGTTATCTTCTGGGAGTTTTAGAGGTTGGCATCTCCCGTGCGATCCGTTTTGAGTTAATGTTTGTGAAGGGGGTAAGGTCAGCTCTGTGGCTAGAGTCATTCTTTTGTTGTTTTTGCATGGTGTTTGTCCAGTTGTTCCAGCACCAGTTGTTGAAAGGACTCCTTCCTTTTATTTTTGCCTTTTTGTTTTTGTTCTCATTCTGCTTTCATGTAATCTATTTGTTGGAGAAACCAGGTTCTATAAGACAGGTCAGCAAACTCTTTCTGCAAAGGGTCAGACAGAGAGTGACTATTTTAGGCTTTGAGAGCTGTAGGAACTTCATCATAACCCCAGAAGCAGACCCAGACAACATGTCAACAAATGGACATGAGTGTTGCAATAAAACTTTATTTACACAAACAAATGGTGGGCCGAAGTTTGCTGACCCCGCTGTAGATTCCATATTCTGGGTTTGGCTAACTACTTTCACATGTGCCCACTTGTTCTTCTCTCCCCTGAATCCTGATTAGATTTAAGTTCAGTGACTTGGCACAAATCCTTTGCAGGCAGTGATATATGCCTCCTGACATGCCACATCCTGACGCAAAGAGAGTCTGCCGCCCCAGGTTGTTTCCTAAGCAGCCATCACTCTCTGCAACTAGATTTGCTTTTAAGGAAACCTCCGCCCATCCCTGGATTGCTGACAAGGAGGATTCTTTTCTAGATAAAGAGATGAATGGGAGGTTATTACTGTTGTCAGTTTGTAACTAGGTAGTGAAAGCCTTGAGAATTAACTGAGCAATTTCATTGCTGAAAATTTGTCCTTGAGGAAGGGATTTGGGAGACATGTGCATATTTTGCCATTAAGGATGTTCCTCACAGCATTAACTACAGCCTCTGAAGAGAAGGAGCCAAACTGTACGCTCAATGAGAGGACATCAGCTCAATGACAGGGTCGTGTGAAAACACCCTCCTCTGGTTTAGAAAAACATGGTGGAATTGTCACAGCCAAAGAAGCAAGTGATATCTTGCTGAGTGGACAAGGTGGCTTTAAAAATGGGATAGACGGATTGAAGCTCAGATGACGGATGGGTGGATGGAGGGAAACTCGGATGGATGGGTGGGTGGGTGGGTGGGTGGATGGATGGATGGGTAAAAGCAAGCTTGGATGGATGATAGATGGATGGCTGGATGGATATATGGGTGGATGGAAAGATGGATGGATGGAAGGATCACTAGAAATCATTGATGCAAATCTGCTGTGTCAGTAAAAATGTTGATGTTTGACTTTTGCTGACCTCCTGCATGTTTCCGGCACCACTCGGAGTGTTTTATGGCTCCGCATCCTAGGGCCACCCTGTGAGGGGGGTGGCTTTAGTTCCCACGTATTCCAGGTGAGAAACCGAGGCTCAGCAAGGTTGAGGAAACTTGCCCAAGGTCACAAAGCTGATGTGAGGCCGAGGCAGCCCTTAACCCGGGGGTCTGACTCTGGAACTGTCCCTCTGCAGGACACCACCTGTCCATGCACACAGGGAGAGGAGTCTAGAAGGTCATTTATGGGTTCATCGTTGTTCCCTGGCCCTGGGAAACCTTCAAGTTTCTTTTGTCCTTTTCCTTTATCCTTCACTTATTTTTCCTTATCTCTACTTTCCACTTCTCGGTTGATTTCTCTTTTTAGACTTGGTATAAAATATTGCAGATGCGCTCTCTCTAGCGATCTTACATTCTCCAACTCTGGACGCTTCTAGCCCCCCGTGCCCACCATCCTGAGCCCCGGGTGATCCCTCATACCAATCTTCCCTGGGGGGGACAGCACAGCGTCCTGCCCCCTCAGAGCTGGCCCTCCAGGTGTGTTGATGGGGACGGTAATGGCTGTATTTCCTCTAGGACAATTCCAGAGGAGATATTTCTTACTGTCAGGCACGGGCCCCTGTGTAATTTCTCAAGTTCCCCTTTGTACCCACTGACCGAAGCTAAAGTGATTTTTTGGACACTGAAGTCAATTTGTCACAGTGATGCATTGATCTAATGATCCCCCTCATAAAACTAATTCCAAAATGCAGTCTATGTGGGAACTCTAATTCCTTTTCCAGTGGTGATCTTTTCCCCTCTGCAGAAGCGTCCCTTCTGCTGGCTCTTTTGTGCTGCGTGTTTTGCAATGGCCTCTGGCCAAAAGCAACAACGCTTTGACCCAGACCTGAACCCAAGGTGTAAATGACCAATAATGACTTCGGTTTGCAGTGCCCGGCAGCCGCAGGAATGACGGGCTTGGGGCCACGTCTCCCTCCAGGCCCGCGTCCTGCCCGAGCCCCGCGTCCTGCCCGAGCCCCGCCAGACCCAGAGGAACCCCTGCAGCCTGGGATGGTCCCCACCCTGCTGGCACTGTCTTTGCAGGACAGATTTGGGATGGGCTCCTCGGGGTCCACCCCTCTCTCCCTCCTTACCGGCACCTCCTGCCCTCAGGTACGTGTGGGAGAAAGACGGGGCCACCCTGGCCACGGAGAGCAACCCCCGCATCCGCCTGGACAAGAACGGCTCCCTGCACATCTCGCAGACCTGGTCAGGGGACATTGGCACGTACACCTGCCGGGTGCTGTCAGCCGGTGGCAATGATTCCCGCAGTGCCCACCTCCGTGTCAGGTAAGGACAGCCCTCCCTGGTGCCGTGGGACAGCGGACATGCAGACATGGCGGGGGGGGGGGGAGGCCAGAGCCAACCCACTCCCTTTAGTGAGGACGCAGGTCCAGCCTGTGTCCTCCAGGGCACACCCTCAGCTCAGCGAGGCCCGGGTCAAGAGCAGGCGTCTGGCGGGGCTTAGAGCAGTGGGCCCCAGAGAGAAGACCCCTGCCCACTGGACGGCCCAGAGGCCTCGCTCCCCGCTGAGCACGAGGTGTCGTGGAAACGCAGGGCCACCCAACCCAAGTCTGCGCAGCCCTGTCTCCTGACTGTGGGCCACTCAGGGCCAGGCCTCTGCACACATCTGTCTTGCAGGCAACTGCCCCACGCCCCTGAGCACCCCGTGGCCACACTCAGCACCGTGGAGAGGAGGGCCATCAACCTGACGTGGTCCAAGCCCTTCGACGGCAACAGCCCACTCCTCCGCTACGTCCTGGAGATGTCCGAGAACAGTAAGGCCCCCGTGGCCCTCCTGCGCCCTCCACAGCAGCCCAGGCCAGCACGGGGCTGGGGCCTCACACACGTGGCTCTGGCCTGGCTGCCCACGGCTGGCTCTGGGGCCGCAGGTCCTTCCTCCCCATGCAAAGGGAACATGGCTTCTTCCTGAGTCACGGTGACAGTGACTGAGATGGTGCACAGGACAGTCCACAGGGGTGGTGGCTTTGATTCTTATCTTTCTTCTCCAAGCTGCTCACTTCAAAATGAGCAGGTGTGACCCGGGCAGCGTTCTGCGAGGGCGTCCCAATCCCGTGAGCCCTTGCTTCCTCCCAGCCCCCTCCAGCCCCCAGGAATCCTGGGTTAATGGGACCCAGAATGATGACCTCGTGGGCGGCTGCTGGACCAGCAGGGAGGCCCTCACTCCTCTGCAGGCCAGAATGAGGCCAGACCCTGCTAGGAAGGAAGGTAGGACATGAGTCTGGTCCCCCGAGACGCCCATCTGCGCCCCACTCTCTCCCTGCAGATGCCCCCTGGACCATACTGCTGGCCAGCGTGGATCCTGAAGCCACCTCCGTGATGGTCAAGGGCCTGGTCCCCGCGCGCTCCTACCAGTTCCGTCTTTGTGCCGTGAACGACGTAGGCAAAGGACAGTTCAGCAAGGACACAGAGAGGTGAGGGAGAGTATTCCCTGCGGTGTCTGCTGGACTCCACGGGGCAGGGCACCCCGGCTGCCAACTGCCCACCAGGGACAGCTCCTGGGTCAGCTCCTCTCTGCTCCCCCTGGGTGGGATGGGGTGGTGCCACTCATGAGGACCACCGTAGGTGGCGTGAGGACACCATGAGCTGCCCCAGGCAGAGACGGCCGTGATGGGCACTAGCCAACTTCCCTAAGCCCGCGCTCTCTGCTGTTCCGAGACTCCCTCATTCTGCTCCCCAGCCCCGGGGGCTGCAGCCATGTTAAAGGGGCACAGAGCCCCAGAGGGGTGCAGGGTCCCACAGGTGTCCTTGCCCAACACCTCTCATCGCACCAGAGCCGGGAGGGTCCAGGAAAGCTTTGATGAGTTTGAATAAAAACAACAGGTGGTCCCTATCAAAGCCTCAGGCAGTGATACCCGTTCACGTGGAAGAAATCCTACCCAACGCCACCCCGCAGGACAAACAGCCACCTCACTGAGAAAGATGTCAATGTCATGAGACAGGCCAGACTCACTCACGTGATTTGTGACACAAATCACACGCACCAGAGCTGGGCCCCAGGCTCTCCAAAGGACACTCTGGGTGCCTATGGAGAGACCCCTGGCTGATGTCAAGCACTGTGGGTTTGCGTGGCTCAAGTCTCAGACGTTCACTCAAGTGACACCCCCACGGGGTGGGGAGAGGTGACACTAACAAGAACAGGCCCTGACAGGTGCCAGCCCAGCATGGGGAGCAGGAGAATTCACAGCGGCTCACTGTTAGTTGAGCACCTGCTATTCACCGGGCTGTGTTTGGAGCCGGGGAGGTGGTGAGGTGGACAAAAGGGCCGTGGCCCCAGAATCCCAACAGGGAGACGCAGGGTGCAGGGAGGCACCCGCCCACGCGCCTGCCTGGCCTTCCTGCGCCTCTGAGTCATCGTCCTAATGAACCTGCAGGCTCAGGGCTCTGAGTCACCCCACTTCAGCCTGCGTGGAAACAGGAGGCGCAGTGCGGCTGGGGAGCCATGCATCAGGAGGCAAGAACATAAAAATAAACAAACAGGAGCGGCATCCATCAAAAATAATCAACTTTTGTTTTTAATGGATAAGTGTCAGCGGGTGAAAAATGCACCCAGGTGGAACACTGCGTTCCCGCCACACAGGAGGCGGGAGGCAGCCGTGGCTTCGGGAGCACCGCACCCATGCCACCTGCCCATCCGGGGGCTCCGTGGCCAGGTCAGGAGGCGCTGGGAAGCAACTCGCACTCCCACTTCTAAAGCACTTGACCACGTCTGACCCATCACCCCAACAGCAGCTTCCTTGAAAAATGAGACTCTGAGACCCGTGTCCCTCAACTGCACCCGAAACACGTACATTGGGTGTTTTATCGTGTTTTTAAAAGGTTCGTCTATCGGTTGTGCCGTGTGAACCTCAATCGGTCTTGTAAGACAGGCAAAGTTGTTGGGGTTTTTTTTTAACAGAAACAAGCTCAGAGAGATTAAGTGAGTTACCCAAAAGCACACAGCAAGTGGGCAGACTCTGACGGGGATAGGACGGGTAGGGTTTGGCCTTCTCATATCCCATGAAGCTCCTGTATTTTCCCCAGAGACCCAGAGCGAAGGGCTCACCACTCTTGTCTTTTGGGCCAGGGTTTCCCTCCCTGAGGAGCCCCCCACGGCTCCTCCACAGAATGTCATCGCCAGTGGCCGGACAAACCAGTCCATCATGATCCAGTGGCAGCCACCTCCCGAAAGCCACCAGAATGGCCTCCTCAAGGGCTACATCATCAGGTAGGCGTCCACCCTGAGGTCAAGAGGAGCAGCCAACCCAAGGGGAAAGGGGCGTATGGGGGCCAGGAGTGGACTGGAAGATGGTACAAATTCATGGCAGGTTGTTCTCCACCCACCAAGGGCCAGGAGACACCAAACACACCCACTGTGGTAGGAAGGATTTAGGTTAGACATGTAGAGGAACATTCATCAGCGAGAGTCTTGGAAATCAATAGGCATGGAAGAGCGAGGACCTAGTATAGTCTCCCCCAGGTTGTGTGGAAGGCAGGGCCACCATATGCCAGGGCCAGTGCAGGAAGAAAGCCACGAGAGACGGAGATGGGCGATCTGTTTTAAGGAGCCCTCTGGTTGGGGCCTGGAGCACCATGGCAGTTGGGTGTTGGGATGCATCCAAACCCTGGGGCCTCTCACCGTCCCGTTCTCAGGTTCTAAGAGAGGCGCACACCATGGCTCCGTGAGGCAGCCCTTCCTCACATAACCTCCCAAGTCTGGTTGTGCAGAACCGTTCTCGGTTCTCGTGGCTTCTGTGTTCCAGTGGAAGGTGGTGGCACAGGTGGCCTTGGATCTCCATCTCACTGCTGCAAGGAAGCCGCTCTCCTAAAGGAGAAAATGAGCCCTGGGGCGGGGCTGGGCTGGGCTGGGCTCCGCGTAGAGCTCGTCCTTAGCTTGCAGGAGGCCCAGGTCCATCCTCAACCACAAAATTTAAAAATAAAATAAAATAAAACACCAGAAAACAAGCCCAACCATGGGGACCACTGTTCTGTCAATGGCCTTCAAAGACTGAGGCCCGTGGGGTCTTCCCCAGGAACTCTCAGCCTCCCTGGTCAGCCATCCAGCTCCTGTCCTTGTCCCCCATTAAGAGGACCCGTCCAGACACACCAAATCTGTGCCATCCAGGGGGAAGCTGCTGAACTAAAAAGGCTCACAGTTTCTCCAGCTCCATGGCTGCGTGGAGCCAGCTCAGGGGCTGGAGGGCCACCGGGGCCCACAGCTGCCTGTCAGAAGCACAGACGCCGAGCGCGTCCAGCCCCCCAGGAAATTCGGGCAGACAGTGTTGCTCTGGGCAGTTTCCTGGGTACGTGGCGAGCAGCTGGACTCGGGGTCCACCGTGCCCTCACCTCCTTCCCCAGGTACTGCCTGGCCGGGCTGCCTGTCGGGTACCAGTTCAAGAACATCACGGATGCCGACGTCAACAACCTGCTGCTGGAGGACCTCATCATCTGGACCAACTACGAGATCGAGGTGGCGGCCTACAACAGCGCCGGGCTAGGGGTCTACAGTAGCAAAGTCACCGAGTGGACGCTGCAGGGAGGTGGGTACGGACGGTGGCCTCGGGGCCAGATGATCCCTTCCTCCAGGCCCAGCCCCTGCCGGGTCCTCCGCCTGTCCAGGCCCGAGCACCTCAGGCCTGCTTCTCCCAGGCCCTTGCTACTGCCCGTGGGTGGATGGCACCCTGTGTCCAGCTCCTGCAGGTGGCCAGCTGGGAGGAAGGGGAGGAGGGGGTCAGCATGGGACATGGGGAAGGGCTGTGGCTTCCCAGGCACAGGGACCTTTGCAAAGTCTCACTTGACTGGATCACGCACGAGACAGCTTGTGTTTCTGTTCTACCCGACCCCCCAGTTCTGCATGCGAGATCTTGCATATCCACCCCAGCTCCTCATCAGCGCCCTGTGCGTGGGTCGGGCAGGCTTTATGGAACCCCAACTAATCCAGAGAGAGGAAGAGGGCACCTCGAGTCGGCACAGGGAGGGGGAGTTGGGCAGGCAGCAAAGTGTGGACTCCCAGCCCTGCATCTGGGCCAGGGAGGTGGACAGGTCCCTCCAGCCCATCCTGTCTCTTGATCTCCAGTCCCCACAGTCCCCCCTGGCAACGTGCACGCCGAGGCCACCAATTCCACGACCATCCGCTTCACCTGGAACGCCCCCAGCCCCCAGTTCATCAATGGCATCAACCAGGGCTACAAGGTACACGGGCGCCCCCTCCCGGGAGGGGCCCAGAGCATGTCGGGAGGGTGCAGGCTGCAGAGGGAGCCAGGGTGGGGGGGGTCCCTCTGCCTCTGAGATCACAGGCCCAGACCAAGCGGACGACGGGGATAGAGACAAACAGTGTGGAGCCTTTCTCTAATGCCACACACAGGCCTGGGGGAGTGGGGACCGTACAGATAGGAGTGTTCTCGGTGACACTGGGCCATAAATAAGACCTGGTCCAGGCTCAGCACCCCTGGGTGCAGCCATGGCCTCAACAAAACCATCCAGCTCGCACTTCTTAGTACCATAACAGGGCTGTAAGGGGCGTCCTGCTGGGGTGCGTCTCCCTGGCCCCACACAGGGTGTGGCTCAGGGCAGGGGGTTGGGGCCCAGGCAGACGGAGGCTAAAACCCCAGCTCTGCCCCCTGCAGTCTGCTGGGACAAGTTCTTTCGTGGGTCTGAGCTTCAGTCCTTCTGTAAATATCTATTGAGCAACGACTGTAGACACCACGCTGGCTTCTCGTAACTAAACGAGTTTCCTCCTTCTGGGCTGAAGACCGTGAGGCCTATTCCCCAGGGTCGCGTGAGGACCAAGCAGGATAATGTGTGTGGCCCCTCCAGCACAGTGGCCGACGTCGTGAACACTCAGCGTGGTGTGGGTGGGAGCCAGGCCTTGGTTTCCTAGGGCTGCCACGACCCAGGGCCCCGACAGGCGGCTTCAACAACAAAGGAACGCTGTCACAGCTCCAGGGGCTGGAAGTCCAACCAGGGGGTCAGCAAGTTTGCTTGGTTTTGAGTCCTCTCCTTGGCTGTGGATGGCGCTGCCCTCTCTGTCCTCTGTGTGTCTGTGGCCTGGCCACCTGTCCTGTTGGATCAGGCCCACCGTAATGACCTCGACCTTGTTTAACTTGAAGGACCTCTTTAAAGGTCCCATCTCCTGGTGGTCACAGTCGGAGGTGCTGGGGTCAGCACGTGAATGCAGGGGACAACCCATGACAGCCAACGCAGCGGCAGCAGCAGTCGCGCTAGCGCACTGGCTACCTCAGGAACGGCACCGAGTCAGGGTGTCCAACCTGGAACCCTACCTTAGATCCTTGACCTGGGCTCTCTTCTCCTCCCAGGGGCACATCCTGCCTGCCCCCACCCCCGAGTACTGAAGCCAGGTCACACGGGACATCGTGCCTGTCCCCAGCATCCTAGAGCAGGTGTCCAGGGGCCGTCTGCTGCCCCCCTTGTGGGGGCATTTGTGGGGCGAGGCTCGGGAAGCCGGCAGGTAAGGGGAGAGAGCTACAGGCTCTGGGTCTGAGCTAAGGGATCTGGTGACCTTGAGGTGACTTCTGCCACGTCCTGGAGCCCCCTGTACCTCTCTGCACTAGGTTTCCACCCGTGCCACACCCCAGAGCCTTTCTAGGACAAGCAGCTGAGCCATGTTACTATGGGGTGTGTGCGTGGGGACCAGACAGGACGGGAGTGGGATTAAGGTGCCAGGAGAATTTCTGCTTAGAATCCCTGGCCCGCCCCGGCCTCGGCTTCTCCCTAGGAAGGCAGGCGACCCCAGGCTGAGCTGAGGTCAGGGTGCCGCAGCCTAACGCTCCAGCGCTAGCTGGCTCCAAAAGACTCCTAATTGGGACCCAAGGGGGAAGGCAGGGAGGGAAGGAGGAGGCCAGCGTTGCCAGGGAGTCCAGGAAACAAGCTGGGAACAATTAGCTCCCTGCTGCGGAGCCTAAGCATAAGTTTTATTGCACATGTGGGAGGGCTCAGCCTCAGACTTGTAAGGCAGACAGCTCCCCAGGCTGGAGGCCGATCAGTGGCCTGGACAATTAGAGCAATGCCCAGGGTGACCCAGAGCAAGAAAAGGCTGCAGAAGCCCCCCAACACCTGCCAATGCTCAGGCCCCGCTTGGCATCCTGCACGCAGTAGCTGTTCAATTAAAACCAGTGGGGATGAGCTGCCCGGTGTCTTGAGCCCCGGAGCTGGTGGAAGAAGGAGGGCCCGTCTCCCAAGAGCCCCGGGGAATGAGGGTCCTGGTCCTCACCCCACTTCCCAGAGGAAGAAACGACGGCTCAAGAAGGAATCACTCGTTCAAGGTCTGGGAGTCATTGCCAAGGCTGAGATTCAAACCAGAGCAGTGCTTTTTCTTCCCTTAAAAAGAAAACACGTGTTATGTTTTTATTATAAAATAAGGATTACCACTTGATTTTTTTTTTTTTCAATACAAATGACTAAAGGCAGGAATTTTTTTTCTCCTGCTTCTTTGGCTGTCAGTGTGTCTATTACAAAGAGGGAAAGAGAAAAAAAAAAAAAGGAGTGTCTGTCTCTTGTATACCTGTGATAACAATGGAATTTTCTTGTCTACTTTTCATTGCGAAAAATTTTAAACACCTACAAAAGTAGAGGGAGGCACTAATGAATGCCCCTCTACCAGCCCCAACTTCCCCGGTCCCAGCTCACAGCCACATGTGTCCCATGGACTCCCCAGCCCTCCCCTGTCCCCTAGAATATTTTAAGGCAAATCCCGGGCCATTTTGTTCCGTAAATGCTATTGTAGATGAGGATCGTAGATAACGTCTCTGCTTAGAACAAAACCCATCATCATCGTCATGCCTAAAAATGCCAACAGCCCCGTCATTAGACACCCGGCCAGCTTTGCAGTTTCTTGGATTGCCACTTCATTTCTGATACCCGTTGGTTTATTTGCTCTAGGACCTAAATGAGGGCCCCACGGTTGCAGGCAGTTGGGTTTTTTTTAAGGTCTCAGTGGATCTATATATTCTCTCTCTCATCTCTTTCTCTCTCTTTTTTCTTATAATTTATTGGGTGAAGAAACTGAGTCATTTGTCCTGTGGAATTTTCCACAGCCTGGATTTTGCTGATTGCATCCCGTGGGGTCATTTAGCACGTTCCTCTGAACACTATATTTGCAGTAAATTGGAATGTTCAACCACGGGCTGGTCGGACTCAGGTTCGATTTCTCTTTCTTTTTTTTTTTTTGGTTGTTGTTGTTTTCAGTACTGCTTTCTAGATGGCCTTGTGTATTTCTGTTGAAGACCAAGTCTGACTGTCTCTCATCATGATGTCGGTGGCTGTCAATGGCCCTCACATGATCTATTATTTCAGCAGGGGTTGCAAAATTGGGATAGGGAAATGCTATCGTTGCCTTTTGATTTATTAGCTGAAATGCTTTTTTAGAAAAGAATGTTCCCTTTATTGACTTTTTGGCCAACTGAACATTGAGTTCATTTAGTTTGAAAAGCCGAGTGCCGGCCCCATTCTTTCTGATTGCTTACCAATTTGCAGTATAATGAATTGGTTCCTTAGTAGCCTCTAAGGTGACAAGTGAGTCGCGGCTGGACGACGGGTGTACGTCTGGCTTTGTTTTGCTTTTTGTAATATTATTATGCACGTAAGGATTTTTAACACATCTGATGTGCTTCTGTCCACTGCCATTATTATTTTTATAGATGCCATATTGACCCTCCTTCATGTCCATTCCTCAGTCCTTGGACATCGCCCCAGGAGTCTGTTGCAGCTTCTTTGCTGTCTGGTATGATAAGATGTAGAAGCTATAGAAAGTTCCTTCATCGTGCCCTGGATTAGCCCTTTCTTTACCACATTTTTTTTTTTGGTGGGGGGGTACCAGGGAGTGAACTCAGGGGCACTTGACCACTGAGCCCCAGCCCCAGCCCTATGTTGTATTTTATTTAGACACAGGGTCTCACTGAGTTGCTGAGTGCCTTGTTTTTGCTGAGGCTGGCTTGGAACTCGCAATCCTCCTGCCTCAGCCTCCCAAATCACTGGGATCACAGGCGTGTGCCACCACGCCCAGCTACCTTGATTCCTTTCAAAGGAAGGGATAGTTAGATGCCACACTCCGGGCACTGGGGTTCTACTTGTTCCAGGATGGCTATCCTATCTAGACTCTGTTCATGGTCAGCTAGAAGGAAGTGCATTTTTTTTTAGGATAAAATGCATACTGATATTTCCTATTCAATTCCGGGACTACAAGCTTTTTAATAATCTCACTGGTCTTTTAATAATCTCATAACTCTTTTCTCCATACTGAAAATTCAATTCCTGCACCAGCAGCGTCATTACCCACCTACTTCACCCCACAAGCACACACGGCAGTCTCAGAATAGTAATAGGAACAGGTTGAGGACTGAAAATAGTTGGAGAATCTGCAGTCCTTTTGCTCTCAGGGTCTGTCCCGAGAGGGATGCGCTTCACATGTTTTTGAAGCAGTTTCCCTGGGTATGATTTTGCTACAGCTCCATACCCTATTAGGTTCATTGAATTCATTTTGTTTTCGATTTTGGGGGATTGATTTTTTTTTTAATTTAATTTGGTGCCATAATTATATACAATATTTACACGGCTCTAAAATCAAATCTACAAAGCCAATGCCGAGAGCGCCGTCCTCCGTCCTGGCCCTCTCTCCCCAGAGGCTGGAGTGTTCTGGTTTGTTTGGTTTGGTTTTTCCTTTTGCTATGTTTAAAGCGGGAGTGTGCATATATATCAACGTGTGCCCTCTCCTTCCTGGGTAAGTGACAATGTGCTCTCCACACCCTCTCCATCTTTGTTCTAACATGATTGTCATCTACAATGCCCCGGAGGTCCCTCCACAGCAGCATATGGATGCCCGTCTCCCCTGGTCCCCACCTACCCCCTTGTGTCCTTAGGTAACCAGACCCCTACTTTGGGCTGTTGCTACTTGATTCTCGTGGTTGGCTTGGTGCATACGGCTCTTTCTATTTTCATGGCATAGCTTTGACATGGATGCCTAGAAATTAGATTGTTAGGTCAAAGGGTAAGTGTGGTCTGTCATTTGACTACTTTTGCCAAATATTGTCCCCTTCAATTTATTGTTTTGAAAAATTTAAGAAATAGGGGCTGGGATTGTGGCTCAGCAGTAGAGTGCTCGCCTAGCACTTGAGAGGCCCTGGGTTCCATCCTCTGCACCACATAAAAATAAATAAAATAAAGGTATTGTGTCCAACTACAACTAAAAAAATAAATATTTAAGAAAAGAAAAAATTAAGAAATAGGGCTGGGGATATAGCTCAGTTGGTAGAGTGCTTGCCTTGAGTGGACAAGGCCCTGGGCTCAATCCCCAGCACTGCACACACACACATAAAAAAAAAAAAAAAAAATTAGGAAATAGCCAGGTGTGGTGGTGCACGCCTGTAATCCCATCAGCTTGGGAGGCTGAGGCAGGAGGATCGCAAGTTCAAAGCCAGTCTCAGCAATTTAGTGAGGCTTTAAGCAACTCAAGGAGACCCTGTCTTTAAATAAAACATTTGAAAAGGGCTGGGGCTGGGGCTCACTGATGGTTAATCATCCCTGGGTTGAATCCCCAGTACCAAAAAGAAAATAGGAAATCTATGTGTGATTCAAAAACCAAGCTTACATCAGAAAACCGCCTCCTGCCCTCGTCCTCCATCCCCCTGGACCCACTTCACCCTACCCAAAGCTCCCCTCTCGCCGTGACCATAGCCGCTGGTTTCCCACATGTTCTTCCCTGGGGTTCAGGGAGCAGTGGAGGAGCTGGGGAGATTTCCCCACCCACATCCTGCAAGAGGCATCCCCTGTCCTGCTGGGTGGCCAACGCTATCCCCGCCTCCTGCCAGGGCTCAGAGAGGAGGAGTGGCTTTCCCAGGGTCACACAGCAAGGGACAGAGCTGGGCTCGGGTTTAGGGGTCCCACCTCCAAAGCCATCCCCTTCCTTCCCCCTGGTGGCTGCGCATTCTGTGTCCCCTACACGCTGTCCTCCATTACAGGGTTTCTCCACTGTAAGGGGGCTACCTGCCAGGGACCTCAGGAATGTCACCGTCCTGCACTCCACACCCCAGAGTAGATGGTTAGAAGCAGCCACCAATCTGCCACTGTCGTGGGCTAGGACGTCAGATGTGGAACTGTAGGTCACCAAGTCCTTTTGACTGGGGAATGAGCCCAGGGCCTTGTGCTCGCTAGGCAAGGGCTGGACCTTTGAGCCACCTCACAGCATCCTTCTGTTTTCTTCTTTCCTTCCCAAGCCCTTTTTAAATTTTGAGACAGAGTCTCGCCAAGTTGCTGAGGCTGGCCTTGAACTTGAGACCCTCCTGCCTCAGCCTCCCCAGTCTCTGGGCTCACAGGCATGTACCACCAGGCCCAGCTATGAAGTCCATATTGTTAGTCCTCAAAACCACATTCTCCTTACCTGCACCTCCTGTGGGCCATTTTGGGGGGCAAGGCACCTATAAAGACATTGTTCTTCTTTTATTTTTTAAAAAATAGTAGTAATTTTGATTGGCGTAAGCCCAATTAAATAATATTTACCCAAATTTTACACTTGCTAGGGAACACACCACACAATTAATTCCAACAGCGTAATTAATTCAAATTTACATTAATTAAATTAAATTAAAACATTAAACTTGTTTCTTCATCTACTCCAAAGAAGTTCAGCAATTTAATTGCTATGAAACAAGATAACTGAAATAAAGAGGATATTTAACATACTTATTAAATGCCACTTAGTATTTCTGATTAGTATTTTTAGGGTCTAATTAGTGTCTAATTAACTGGCTATAGGCTATCTTTTCACAATACCAATTAAATTTCAAAACATCCTTTGTAAACACTCAGGCCTGAAAAGGAGAAGATTAAGCATTGTTACGGGCGTGAGTTAATCGGAGACGTTGGCGTGGTATTGTTTTATATCTATAAATACCCGTGCTTATTAAAACTCATCGAGTGTAGCTTTTCACCATTAATGGCTATTTAATCAACTTCAAGTAAACGAGGAATCTCTGAGGCCAGCTGTCATTGTGGGAGACAGATGAAGGGCCAGGAAACAGGGCGTGGGGTGAGAGAGCAGGAAGGGGACCAGGAGGGCCAGGCCGAGGCAGCCGACGGGGGGTTCACAGGCAGCGCGCATTCCCAGGTGTGGACGCCCCACCTCCAGGTGACTGTAAGACTAAATCCTGATGGGGAGCAACTGTGGGAGCATAATAGGGACACCCACAAACCAAGTTGCCAGCCGAGTGGCAGGGCCGGTGGCCAGGCCTACAGTCCAGTGACAGTCCAGGGGCTGGGCAGAAGCAGGTCCAGTGGAAGGCCAGCCCGGGCAACTGAGTGAGATCCTGTTTCAAGATCAAAAATGCTGGAGGTATGGCTCAGCAGCGGAGTGCCCCGAGTTCAACCCCAGTACCCCACAAAATGAGAAGCTCTCAGTTTTATGGGACGTGACCCTTGGACCCTTCTAGGGAAGAGCTGCCTCAGCCCCAGGGAGAAAGGTGGGAACCTGGAACCTGAGGTCGCTCAGCCTCGGAGCCCCGTCTGCTCACCTGTGAAGTAAAGGCATCTCCTTAGGTCTGCAACCGCGCATTGGCCCAAACATCTTGGGATTCTTTTTGAACGAGGATCTCTTCGTTTTAGTTTTGTACTGAGCCTGCCAGTTACCGCCAAGCTGGTCCTGGTAAAATGCCTCCCTTGTGGGGTCCCTGTTAAAATCGGGGACAGACACTCACAGGAAGCACCCAGCCTGTACCTGGCCCAGATTCAGAGGCTCAGGAAACGGAGCAGTACCTCACAGCGCACACGGGGCCACGGGGCCTCGGGAGCCTGAGGGCTATCCCTTCCCGGGGACGAGGAAACCCTGGACCTGAGCTCCTGGACACTGTCCACCGGCCCAACCTCTTCTCCAACCATCTTGCTGGCCTGTCCCCAGCTGATCGCCTGGGAGCCCGAGCAGGAAGAGGAGGTCACCATGGTGACGGCGCGGCCCAACTTTCAAGACAGCATCCACGTGGGCTTCGTGTCGGGGCTGAAGAAGTTCACGGAGTATTTCACCTCGGTGCTGTGCTTCACCACCCCGGGGGACGGGCCCCGCAGCAGCCCTCAGCTGGTGCGCACCCATGAGGATGGTAGGTTCCGGCAGCCCCTGTCCCTCAGCCCCACCCGAGCACCCCGCCGCACCGCGGACTGTCCCTCGACGGTGGCCGCGCTCCGGTTCTGACTGGCCCTCTCGGGGAACAGTGCCAGGGCCCGTGGGACACCTGAGCTTCAGTGACATCCTGGACACCTCGCTGAAGGTCAGCTGGCAAGAGCCAGGGGAGAAGAACGGCATCCTCACAGGTAGGCACCAGCTGCCCCTCAGCAGAGTGCAGACGGGCCAGGAGAGGCCAGCTGTCCCTCCCCAGAGCTAGTCCCCACCTGGACCCAGAGGCCCCCTCGGGGAAGGCTCTTGGCACCTCTGTCTCCAGTCCATCCTGGTGTCTCTGTCCCAGATCACGGGGCCCTAGAGGTCTCTGGGGCTCAGGGGGCTGCCGTGAGGACGTGCCCGCTCTAAAGCGGAGCCTGGCCAGGTGACAGCCCACCAAGAGCCTCCGGCCAGCAGCTCCACCTCCCTTGGCCCCACTGTTCCCAGCGTGGCGGGAGCCATCGAGCTGGTGGGAAGTGGGAAGCCCAGCAAGCGGGGCTGAGGGTCCCCCGAGCTCAGGCCACCACGGGGCTCCCCCAGGGTACCGCATCTCCTGGGAGGAGTACAACCGGACCAACACCCGCGTGACCCACTACCTGCCCAACGTGACCCTGGAGTACCGCGTCACGGGCCTCACCGCGCTCACCACCTACACCATCGAGGTGGCTGCCATGACCTCCAAGGGCCAGGGCCAGGTGTCCGCCTCCACCATCTCCTCTGGGGTGCCTCCAGGTAGGTGGAGCCGGCCCTGCTGGTCTCCCGAGAGGAGCCTGCCGGGGAGCGCCCTGCCTGCGGGAATCCTGGCGCCCTCCCCCAGACCCCTCCCGGCCCTATGGTCCCGCCACCCGGGGTCCCCCCCTGAGCAGGCTCAGCCCCTGTGGCCCCAGGTCTCTAGATGGAGGCCCTGGGCCACGGCGCCTCCCCGCAGCTCTGAACAAGGCAGAGGCTTCGTGTGCCCCACACCCCACACGCCAGGCTCCCCATGAGGCGGTGGCCTCTCTGATTCAGGGGATTTATCACTGTCACCCAGAAAGTCCAGCTGGCTTCCAGCCACGGAAGGGACACCTGTCCCCACGTGTCCCTCTCACCTCCTCAGCTCCTTTGAGTATGAAAGGCTTTGTAAGGGTGGGGAAGGATGGGGAGGATGGGTCCTGTTTGGTTTCTCCTGAGCCCGGCTTGGTTTTGTGCTGCCGCTGACTCCCTCCCCAGCATCTCACTCACACCCAGATCTGCCAAGGGTGGCCTCTGGCCTAGGTGGCCCTGGGAGGTCCCCTTAGTCCCCAACCTGTCAGTCCCCTGCTATCAACATGGCTCCCCATCAGACGCCCCGTGTCAGCCACACCTCCCCTGGGACCCCGGGGCCTCTCAGGAACAGAGGACGCACAGCCCGCCCCACGCCGAGTCTCTCCACGGGGAGCAGCGCCCCACGCGCCCTTCCTGCCGTCCCCCTTTCCTAGAACTCCCAGGAGCCCCCACCAACCTGGGCATTTCCAACATCGGGCCCCGCTCCGTGACCCTGCAGTTCCGGCCGGGCTACGACGGGAAGACCTCCATCTCCCGCTGGCTGGTGGAAGCTCAGGTGACGCCTGCTGCGGGGCTGGGGCCGCGGGGTCGGAAGCCCACGGGTGACTCGCTCAGGGCGCAGATCCCGGCACCACCTCCAGGGATTCTAAGGGTCACCCCTCTTCCAGGTGGGTGTGGTCGGGGAGGGCGAGGAGTGGCTGCTGGTCCACCAACTCGGCAACGAGCCCGACGCCCGCTCCATGGAGGTGCCCGACCTCAACCCCTTCACCTACTACAGGTGAGGCGCAGCCACGCGGGGCCCTGGGGGGGGGGACATCTGGCCAGTCCTGCTCACACCCTCGCCCCACCCAGCTTCCGCATGCGCCAGGTGAACATCGTGGGCACCAGCCCTCCCAGCCAGCCTTCCAGAAAGATCCAGACCCTCCAGGCGCCCCCAGACATGGCCCCGGCCAATGTGACCCTGCGCACAGCCAGCGAGACCAGCCTGTGGCTCCGCTGGATGGTGAGGCGCCCCGGGGAACGGGCACTGGGGTGGGGGGTGTCCCCTTGACCCCCACCCTGGGAAGCCGTCTTGGCCCCAGAGGGGGCCTGCAGAGAGGACCTATCCGCCTTCTCCTTGCTTCTTTTTTTTTTTACTTTAAAAAATATACTTCTTACTTCTGTAGATAAGCTGCCCGATAATCAACCGTGGCTGAATGAGCCAACGCCCCCCAAGCAATGGAAAGGCCAGAACGCTTTTTACTGAGCACTGGCCAAATGCACATTTAATCATTTCAGAAACTATACAAAGGACACGTTACCCTCCCAATGTATAGCTTAAAAAAAAAAAAAAGCAAGGCTCAGAGAGGTTATGAACTTGCCTTGGCCACACAGCTCTCTCGGTGGGTCTGGATTGAGTGGTGGATCTGCGCTCAGTCAGAGAGTGAGCACTTGCTGCTGAGCGGGAGGGGGCCAGGGAGAGCATGAGGCTGTCACCCTGCTGGCCCTACAGGAGGCAGCGGCTAGGGCTCCCTCTCCTGCCAGGTGCTTCATTCAGAGTCAGGCCTTGAACCTCAGCAGGCCCGTGGCAGCAGGCTGAGCTTGGTCCCCAATTAGCAGAAGAGGAAACGGGCGCAGAGCGAGGTTGGCCACCTGCCCAGCACCTTCACACCCTCCCACACCCCCTACGGGGGCAGAGCGAGGTTGGCCACCTGCCCAGCACCTTCACACCCTCCCACACCCCCTACTGGGGCAGAGCGAGGTTGGCCACCTGCCCAGCACCCTCAACCCTCCCGCACCCCTACTTCACAGCAGAGCCAGGTCCCACCCAGAGAGTCTACCTCCAATCCACAACCCCGGCCACCGAGCCCTCTGCCTCCAGGTCCAGGGAACGCCAGAGACAGTCTCTCCACAGCCTCCTCTGTGCAGCCGGCCCCCAGAGGTCCGGGGAGAAAGGAGAATTCTTAGACCAAGGTGGGGGGCAACCCCGCCTCCTGGGCTCCTTAGGGAACCCAGAGCCCTGCACTGAAGGAGCTCATGAGGGTGCCAGCCTCTGCTGGGCCCACTGACCACCCCTGCCTCGTTCCCACGAAGGTCTTCAACTCACCGTGCAAAACACAGCTTGCACGGACCTGCCGCAGGGTGGTGGCAGGGAGCACAGGGCATGGCTGCCCGTCACCCTGGGACACGGCCTGACAGATGGTGCCAATGGCTGTCACCTGGGTAGGCATTAGCAGTACTAGCACCCGTGGGGAGCCAGTGGCCTCCCTCCCCACCCCAGCTGGCCCCCCACTTCCACCTCCTGAGTCTCACTTGGAGGTTTCCAAATACTGAAAGGTCACAGGAGGGTGGGGAGCCGTGGCTGTGCCCTGTGGCCGGCGCCTCTCAGACCCACTTGGCGGTGCACACCCGTCACTTTCCGCAGCAGGTGGGGCTCCACCCCACCTCGGGCTCCCTGACCCCTCGGTTCAGTTCTAACAGTCTCTGGTCCACTTCACTAAGGGTCTGCAGAGGGTGGGCGGGGGGGGTGGGGGTGGTGTCAGCCACTGAGACAGGGCCAGGGAGGAGCTGGACTAAGTGGCTTCCGGGTGGTGAGCTGTGGACCGTGCGTCCTTGGGAGGCCCTGGGGAGGCTGACCAAGAGGAGGGGACCACAGGTGGCCCAGCTCCACTCTGTCCAATACAAGGCAGTGAAGATAAGCTCTCGGCTGCAGGCCACAGGCACCCACCTCCTCTGCTCATCAGCACTGGCCAGGTTCACCAAACAACCTTGAGCCAGTGACCACGGCCCCTCTGGCCTGGTGCTAATGCCCAGGAACAGAATCTCCCTTTTCTCTTTGGTGAGACTTGAACTAGCAGAAAGCTAAACATGCATCAGGAGAGACTGAGGTGTGCTGGATAGCAGGACTTCCTGGAAATGAGAGGGAATATCCAGGGGATGTCCTCTCTGTGTGTCTGCTCCTCCAAGGGCAGCATGCGCTGAGGCCAGGTGAGTTAGGCAAGCGAGACAACCAGAGCCAAAGGCACTCAAGTCTCCTAAACAGGACCAAGTCCCTGGGCCTGGGCGTAAGTTAGCCACGTGCGCAGTGGAGATGGCCCTGCTCCTCCTCGGAGCCTGGAGGGGAGAGGAGACGGGATGGAGACACCATGTGCACCCCCAGCCAGGGCAGCGCCTCTCGGGGACACTGGCAGCCAGGACAGTGGACCAGGTCATCCTGCAGGCCAGGAAGAGGCCAGGCCCGGGGTGCCGGGCAGTTCTCTCTGCACGGGTGTCCCAGCCTCATGGCGCTCTGCCCCGCCTGGCCACAGCCTCTCCCAGAGATGGAATACAACGGGAACCCCGAGTCCGTGGGCTACAAGATCAAGTACAGCCGGTCAGACGGCCACGGCAAGACGCTGAGCCACGTGGTGCCGGACCGCGTGGAGCGGGAGTACACCATCGAGGACCTGGAGGAGTGGACCGAGTACCGCGTCCAGGTCCAGGCCTTCAACGCCATCGGGAGCGGGCCCTGGAGCCAGACGGTGGTGGGCAGGACCCGGGAGTCAGGTACCCCCCTCCTGTCCCTGTCCCTCTGCCCTCAGGCTGTCCAAGGGCCAGCAGGCTGGGACTGTCCTCAAGCAGCCTGAGCAGCTTCCCTCTGCCCAGTGCCGGGCAGACCCCGGGCCTGCGCCTTCCCCGGGACCGTCCCCACTGCCCTCAGCGTTAGCCCTGACGCCCAGCGGTGCTGGAAAGAGCCCAAGATGGAGTCCAGTGAAGGGGTCACTCTCGGAACATTCCAGAAACAGAACCAGCAGCTCCTAAGGGGTCACCCATAGAACAAGAGCCCCAGTCTCAGGGAGCCCTCGTGTCCACGCAGGTCACCACCTGGGGCTTTCTCCTAGCCCTTTACCTGACCAGGAGCTTCGGGGGCCTCCTGGTCCCTGTCCCCGCCCCTCCTCCCTGCACAGGCCCACTGAGGTCAGTCTGAGCAGGACAATGAGGGAGGCAAATCAGAAACCAGAACAGCATCTGGACATGCCCAAACCAAAGGCCTCAGAGCAGAGTGACCGCTGGGTTGTCCTCTGAGGGAGCCGGCCACCTGGAGCAGCTCCTCTGCCCCCACCCCGCTCCCCTCCCTCCACTACAGAGGGACTCGGGCTCAGTTCTCGCTCTCGGCTCCCTCCCTCCCTCAGTCCCGTCCTCTGGCCCCACCAACGTGTCCGCACTGGCCACCACCTCCAGCAGCATGCTGGTTCGCTGGAACGAGGTCCCCGAGGCAGACCGCAATGGGCTCGTGCTGGGCTACAAGGTGAGTCTCAGGACCAGAGGGGGGGTTCCCTGCACTGGGCACCCAGCCTCTCCATCCAAGGTGTCCTGCCTCGTCACCCTCAAGGCCTCTGCCTTCTAGAGTGGATATGGGGTCTCTTGGCTTCCCATCAACCAGGAATCTCCTGCCCTTAGGGGTGGGGAAACAGGTCTAGGTCCTTAGGGCTGTGCCCCTTCTTCCAAGAGGCCACGCTAGGGGGCCCAGCCTTGCTCAGCTCTGTCTTTGTATTCGTCAGGTTTTCATTACTGTAACAAAGCACCTGGGACAGGTTCGCTTATAAAGAGGTTTGTTTAGCCCACAGCTGGGGAGGCTCAAGGACCTGGTGTCTGCATAGGCTCTGCTCTGGTGAGGGTCCTCTCAGCTATGTCACATACGTGTCTCAGCTGGCCACAGCAGGAGTTTGCTGGAAAGGTGGTCACATCTGGGTACAGGAAACTGGGGAGAGCTGAGCAAGGCCAGGCTCGGGCCTCTGTGACAGTCTCCTGTGGAGCTCCCAAGGGGTCACATGAGAACTACGTCAATCCTGCCTGAGGTCAGGGTCCCACTAGGGCACACCCCTCGAAGGTCCCATCAGGTGGGGACTCAGCACCCATGCATGGGCCCTCGGGGAACAAAGCAACCCCAAACCGCAGCCTCCCAGGGCCTGCTGGAGTTTTCTTACAGCTGCTCCTGACCTGGGACCTGGCAGACTCCTTGTCCCGTGTGTCCCTCCTCCCGTGAGCCTGAGGAGGCCACACTCCCTCCCAGCCCGTGTGCCCACCCGAGGCTCCTCAGGGGCCGTCCAGCTTTACGCCACGCAAGCCCCGTGTCCCGGCCCTCTGAGTGCACAGCTTTGCCGTCACCCTGGGCCCCCTGGGTCACGCTAGGTGCCCCAGTCTGCCTGCCCGGTCCCCACACGGCCTGCTCCTGGGCATGAGCCCCTCCTGAGGTCCTCCCTGTGCCGGGCCCTGGCAGGTGAGGTACAAGGAGAAGGACTCGGACTCCCAGCCCCGGTCCTGGCTGGTGGAGGGCAACGCGTCCCGCAGCGCCCAGCTCACGGGCCTGGGCAAGTACGTGCTGTACGAGGTGCAGGTGCTGGCCTTCACGCGCATCGGGGATGGCAGCCCCAGCCACCCCCCCATCCTGGAGCGGACACTGGACGATGGTGAGTCCAAGTCCCAGCAAGTCGGGAACGCCTGTGGGGGGCCACCTTCCTCTGCCCACCCGGCCTCGCCCCGGGATCCCGCTCTGCCCATGGGAGCCGTGGCCTCGGGCTCCTCCGGTGGGGAACTGGTCACTAGGGGCTACTAACTCTCTGCAAGGGGACATTGATCCCAGCCTGCGTGTCCCTAAGGAAGAAATGACGTGGTGAGGATGGGCGGAGGGCTGGTCCTGTCTGTTGGCCTCTCTCCAGGGCAAGGGTAGGATGGGGACTGTGCGCCTGTTTGATCTCTGTCTTGTCCGGGGCAGGTTTGCTTGAGTGACGTCTGTGAAAGGGAGAGTCTTGGTTTTTCCAGGGCAGGAGCCTCCTGGTTCTGTTTCCAACAAAGAAGTTCCAGGAGCCAGGACTAGCCTTCGTCCCTCCAGCAATGCCCTGGGGCCAGGCGGACCCACGGGTCCTGTGCCCTCCCTCTCCCTCGCCCATCCTCACGCCCTGCCCACCACAAAAATGCCCAGATGCAAACAGGAGTGTGGAGGAAGCCAGCGCCAGGTGTGGGTCCTCTGAATCATAGATCAAGCTAATGGGCGGTTAAGTTAACTCTACCCTATCCCCCTGCCTGGACAAGTCCACAGGTACAGTGACCTGGGGTCCAGCTTCAGGCTTGGAGACCTCGGCCCTCTTGGCATCCTGTGCTGGGAGGGGGCATCACCCCCACGCACCCCCACCCACCCCCCTCAGTCTCTACCCGTACCCCCAGAACAGCTGCCCTGGACCATCCTGGGTTCCAGGGTGCAGTCTGCCCCAGGAGGTGGCTCTGAGGACCCTGGAAGCATCCTTGGGGTCGTCTGAGCAGAAATTCCAGAGCAAGATCTAGAGAGGCAGACGTGCAGGCTCAGGGTGGTGCTTACTTACCATCGCCCCCCCAGCCGCCCCCCATAGTGGACCGAAGTCAGAGCAGGGGCTTCTAACCCAGACCAGCTGGCACGCAGCTCAGCGGCAGGCACTTGCCTAGTACAAGCAAGGCCCCGGTTCCGCCCCTGGCACTGCAAAACCAAGTCAATAAATCTAAAGATGAAGCCCCAGCCCCAGGCCAGGGCCCGTCTGCCAGGTTCTAAGGGTGTGCACAGACCAAGGCCGGAGCCCCAGGTTCCGCCAAGAACACCTGCTGGGAGGGCACAAGCCTCACTCCACCTTCTACACACCTATGTTGAGGACAGAAGCCTCCCGGAGCTCATTTTGTGTCACTGGTCCCTGACCGGGTACTAGCACGAGCAGCTGTCCATAGCACTCACTGAGCCGCACGGAGTGGCCCTGTCCCCCTCCACCCGCCGGTCTACTCTGCTGCAGCTGGACGTGCTTGAGGCTGAGCAGAGCCTGTCAGCCTCTTCCCCTGTGTCCCCTCCAGTCCCAGGACCACCCATGGGCATCCTGTTCCCGGAGGTGAGGACCACATCAGTGCGGCTGATCTGGCAGCCCCCTGCCACCCCCAACGGCATCATCCCTGGGTAAGCCCGGCCCCTCCAGAGCCCCGTCTGCAGGAAGGAGGGGGAGGCACGTTCAGTGACGGGGAGAGGGGAGCTGGGGCAACAAGTGTCGGTGGCCCCTGAGAGTAGGACCCGAGTCCCGCTTCCCTGGCTGCAAGTCCCTGCCTGTTGCATGACCTGCTGCAGGACAAGACCAAGTTCAGACCCCGGGGACGCTGGCTGGGGCCATGCCTCCAAACGCCAGTCCTCAGCCTCTGAGCACCTCGTAAACCTCCACGGCTGTTCCCTGGGGGGCCACGAGGATGCGCTGGCCCGTCCAGCCCAGCCATGCTCACAGCTGGGCCTGCACCCAGGAGGGAGGCCACAGACCAAAGGTCCAGCTTCCCTGGACACACACTCCCAGAGCCGAAGGCAGGGCTGAGCAAGTCCACTCCCCTGCGGCCTCTGCACTCTCACCTTTACAGTGGTGGCTTCCCAGGTATGGTGGCCCACGGGCTCCTGGGGTCCCGGCCACTCCGGAGGCTGAGCAGGAGGATGTCCTGAGCCCAGGGGCTCCAGGCCGGCTGGCAACATAGCGAGACCCAGTTTCTAAGAAATTAAAAGTGAAACAGAGACTCACACGTGCACACCCACAGACGGAGGGTGCACACCCACGCCTGGACGTGCCAGGCCTGTGCCAGCCGTGCTCTGGGGGACGCCACGCCTCACAAGACAGTGGGCAGGGCCGCAAGCCCTTAGCCTAGAGACTCGGGCTGGAATTCCAGCTCAGCCGCTTCCCAGCGGGCTCAGCCTCCTATGAGGGCTGACATAGGAGCCCAGATTCTGTGTGCACCCCTCAGTCCACACTCCCCAAGGGCCGCTGCGGTTTGTAAGTGACCCCAGGGCTCCAGGCAAACAGGGCCCCGCCCAGCGCCCGAGTGCAGACACTGCTGAGGCTGAGGGAAGAAGGACCTGCCTCTAGGGCCACCCTCTCCCCCTTGCCCACAGCCTACCAGATCACGCACAGGCTCAACGCCACTACCGCCAACACCGCCACCGTGGACGTGCTGGCCCCCAGCGCCCGCCAGTACACAGCCACCGGCCTCAAGCCAGAGTCCGTCTACCTGTTTCGCATCACCGCCCAGACCCGCAAAGGCTGGGGAGAGGCCGCCGAGGCCTTGGTGGTGACCACCGAGAAGAGAGGTGACCGACCGCCCATGGGGGCCGGGGAGGCCTGGGGGGGGGGGCAGCCAGGTCCTGGCCTGGAATGGCAAGTGAGCTCTAGCCAGGTGGGTGTGGCACACCTGCCATCCCAGCACTCGGAGGCTGAGGCAGGAGGATCGACAGTTCAAGGCCAGCCTGGGCAATTTAGGGAGGCCCTAAGCAATTTATTGAGACCCTGTCTCTAAATAAAAAGGGGGGACTGGGGTGTGGCTTGGAGGCCAAGGGCCCCTGGGTTCCAGGAAAAGGAAGGAAGGACACGGGTCTGGCCCAGAGACACACTCCTGGGACTCGGGCAGCCTGGCAGGTGCTGGGCGGGGACCCTGCAGGGTCTGGGTGCTTGGAAGTGGGGTGGCACTGCTCATCTGCCCTGCCCCTCCGCCGCCTCCCAGACCGCCCGCAGCCCCCCAGCAAGCCCACCGTGCAGCAGGAGGACGTGAAGGCGCGCAGCGTGCTGCTGTCCTGGGAGCCGGGCAGCGACGGGCTGTCCCCTGTGCGCTATTACACCATCCAGACCCGCGAGCTGCCCGGCGGCAGGTGGGCGCTGCACTCGGCCTCCGTGAGCCACAACGCCTCCAGCTTCACCGTGGACAGGTGCGGCGGGTCCCCCCAGCAGGGCCACTGCCCCCACCCCTCCCCCCGCCCTCCCTGTCGGGGCCACCTCCTTGGTGCTTCTGGAGCCTGGCGTCCCCTCTTCAGGAGGAGGAGCCTGCAGCCCTCACGGCGACTCTGCCAGGGCCAGCTTCCCTCCCAACTCTGGCTCCGTGGAATTCCCGGTGGCTGCCTGTCTCCTGGCGCCGCCTCTCCTCCTGCCCGCCTTCCGTCAGGAACACAGACACTTGCTGGGAGAGGAAGTGGACCCCCGAGTCCACACTGGTCTCCCTGGAGAGCCTCGCTGTCCTCAGCTCCCGGCTCGGGACAGGAAGGGCCGTCTGGAGGGGCCCTGAGAGCTTTAAAACCGGGAGGGAGGTCTGGGTGGTCTTGCGACTGCCTGGGCCTCCCGAGCTGGGCCTGGGGACCCGTGGCTTATCCTGGCAGCTAAAGGGCCCCCGTGCAGGCATGGCCGGGGCTCTTGGTCCAACTTGACCCCTCGGTAACAGAGGTCCTTTCTGAGCCTCAGTGTCCCCATCTGTCTGGGGGGTCTGCCCCGCTTCCCTGAGCAGAGAGAGACCAGAGAGACGGTGGCTGGACAGGGTCTTCAGGGGTCCTCTGCCACTGAACCCCAACCCCTCACCCCCGACAGGCTCAAGCCCTTCACCTCCTACAAGTTCCGAGTGAAGGCCACCAATGACATTGGGGACAGCGAGTTCAGTGAGGAGTCGGAATCACTGACCACCCTGCAGGCCGGTCAGTGCCTCCTCCCCAACTGGGGCCTCTTGCCGTTGGCCCTTGACTGCTTCCTGGCACTGAGGGGCCCCTGCTGGGGGAGGGGACAAGCCTCTGAAGATGAAGGTCACGGGCTGCTGGGCCCTTCCACCTCCAGGGCGGAACCCCCAGGTGGAGAGGGCCGGAGGGGCCTTTGCCAAGGGCTCAGGTCCCAGACCCAGCCGGACACTGAAATGCACCCTTCAGATGTCTCACAAGCTCCTGAGGGGGGGCAGGGGCAGCCCAGGAGGCCTGTGGCTCTCGGGCAGCATGGAAGGCTCGGGACCGTCGGTCTGGACTGGGTCCCTCTCTCCCTCTGCACTGGCCCTTTGTTCTGCGGAGGTTGGGTTGGTGGGCACACGGCGGTGACCCAGTCCACTGTCGGCAGAGTCTGGGCCCCACGGCTCCCTAGGGCTGAGGCTCCAGCCCCAGAGCCACCTGTCCGTCTCTCCACAGCCCCTGATGAAGCGCCCACCATCCTGTCGGTGACACCCCACACCACCACCTCCGTGCTGATCCGATGGCAGGTATGGGCAGCAGCGGGGGCTCCCAGAGGGACTCAGACAAGCTTCGCACTGGGAACAGAAAGCCAAGACCCCCCCAGGGTTCTCTCCCCTAGAGCACACGGAAAGGCAGGACACAGGGACCCGAGCAGGACACTCTGCACACCCCACACCTGCTCCACCCTCCAGAGACACCAGGCAGGCGCCTGCACCCCGTACTGCTGGCGGGGATGCAGGAGGGGACACACAGGGCCCCAGGTCACACAGCTTGTGAGAGGCAGGGTCAGGTTTATAAACCCATGTCCTCTAAATCCTGGGGCAGAAATGTCCTTGGGACTCCCAGGATCCCTCAGGTCCCCAGACCCAGCAGCCAGTGCAGGGGTCCCTTCCACGGGGACAGTGGGCTCCTGACTGTTCTCCTCTGGCTGCCTGCTCTTTAGAGGGCACCACTGTCCTGCCAGACCTGGGGAGGATTCTGGGCAAACCTCGCAGACCAGTCCGCCCGGGTATCCTGCCCGTCAGGACCCTCCTGCGCCCTCTGCAGGCCAGCCTCTGGCTCAGCAGGTCACCCGCAGACCCCAAGGTGGCAAGCTGTGTCCCTGCCTCTCAGGATCAGAGGGGCGGGCCTTCAGTGGGAATGCCCTGGTACACCCAGGAGCAAGGGACAGGAGGGGCCAGAGCAGATTGGGGCCAACCTGGCGAAGGGGGCAGGGAAGTGCTGGCAGCAGCCAAGAAAGCAATTAAGGGGCTGATAAAAGGCTGAACCATTTCAGCAGGTTTTGTAAAAGAGGTGTCATAAAAAGTAGCTCCCATCTTTTCTGGAAGCTTCTTCTCCAACTCAGCTTGGACGGGAGCAGAGAGCAAAGGAGAAAATGATGGTGGGGGGGTGGGGCAGCACACATGGGCACACTCACCCTCCCCTGTGCCGAGGAGCAGGGAGAGGGCTCCGCTGGCAGGAGGTGCTGGCCAGGTAGTCAGGAGGGCTCAGCAGGCCTGGGGAGAGCCGTGGAAGGGCTTCCTGGCCAAGGAACAGCTAGGACGTTCAAAGTTGTACTTCCAGGGCTGTGTGATCATGAGCAAGTACCTTAACGTCTCTGAGCTTTGGTTTCCTTCCCTATTGGAGGGAAATGCATGGTGGTTCTTGCCTTTCCCTGCCTTACAGGGAATGCTGGGTGACTCCGCCGCCTGTTGGAAACGCTCTGCGAATTAAAGATGCACCATGTTAATTTGATTTATTCATGTTGAGGCACAGCCCTCCCTCTGGGCTGCAGGAGGCAGGATGGGGGAGAGGACGGCGTGGGGTGAGCAGCGACCGGGCCCCCACTCATGTCTTACCGCCTTCCCTGCAGCCGCCGGCTGAGGACAAGGTCAATGGCATCCTCCTGGGCTTCCGCATCCGGTACCGGGAGCTGCTCTACGAGGGGCTGAGAGGCTTCACTCTCAGAGGCATCAACAACCCTGGGGCCAAGTGGGCGGAGCTCACCTGTGAGTGACATCTGAGGGTGGGGGCACCCTCCTCCTGCTCTAGCCCGCGGCCTCCTGAAGCCCCCTAACCTCAGCCTGCCTTCCTCCCGTGTGTGCCTTGCCCTGTCCCCACTTTTCACTCTCTGTTTACTGAGCACCTTCGACGCGCCCCAAGACCCCGGGTCACACCGTGATGGAGACAAGGTCCCTGCCTCTTGGAGTAGCCCCGAAAGAGGGGTCTAAGGCCTGGGAAGGGCAGAGAGGGAGGCCGTCCCAGGAGGCCCCGAGCAGGCTCAGGAGGGACGCCTGCGCTTTCCAGGTTAAGGAGGCCAAAGGGACAGAAGCCAGGTCACTCCCCAAGAGCGGCTGTCAAGGCCCTCTCACCTCTAGGGAGTCCCTGCCCTGCCCTGGGCCCTGCCCAGTGAGAGACCCTGCAGGGCCATCAGCAAGGGACACCGGGGCTGGACCTATGTGTTAGGAGGGCCACTTTGGTGGCTGAGGGTGATGACTTGGCCGGGGGATGGGGGGCCAGGGGCAGGGAGGCCAGTGGAGTCTGTTGCAGTGAAGTAGCCAAAGCAGGAGGCTGAGCCAGGCTGGCAGGTGGGGGCGCAGCGGGCGGCCAGTCTGGAGAGGACGTGGCGTGGGTGTCCCCTCCACAGGGCTCCACAGGGACTCATAGAGGGTCAGGGGAGCAGGCAGGGCACAGAGGACCAGGGTACCAGGCCTGGTGGGGCCGCTCGCCAAGAGAGGCGCCTGGGACCCGCCGGACCCCCGAGCCCCCCACAGTCCCCCCCACACACACCGTGTCTCCAGTGGCCGTTAGCAGAGCACGCCAGGTGCAGCCCCTAGCAAAGGAGCCTTAGTGTAGAAGTAGAAGCACCGGGTCCAGGGGCTGGTCCTGGCCCCGCTGCCCAGCCTGGCTGCGGTCAGCCAGCCGCCGGGCGCCCGTGTTTCCTGGTAGTAAGATTGTTTCAGTTCATCTGAGAAAACTAACGACCCCGGTATTTCAAGGTGATTTTCCAGGGGCTGTACCTGGAAACAGGAGAGCGGGTTGGGACTAGAGGGTCCCCAGAGCTGTCCCCAGGGACGCCACCTGGGGCTCCAAGGGGTCCTCGTGACCCTGGGCCAGTGCCCCTGGGACGGGGCAGCGCTGACCTGCAGCTGCGTCTTCCAGCAGCACTCCCACCAGGCCCCCAGGAAGGCGCAGCTCTCGCCCGCTCCTCCTCGGTGGCCCTGCTCCCCTCTCGGCTTCCTGGGGGCGGGACGTGGCACTAACCTCCTCTGTCTGCTGTCTCTGGCCCCCTGCCCGCTCTCCGTAGCCTTGTACTCCGTGCGGAACCTGAGCCGGCCCAGCCTCACGCAGTGCGAGCTGGACAGTAAGTCTTGCATGGCGGCCCTGGGGCGGCCCAGGCCTCCTCAGGCATGGGGAGTGGGTCCTGCAGAACTCCCGCCCCAGGCCGAGGCGCCCCAGGGTGCCTGAGGAACAGGACCACCCTCCACACAAGTGACTCAAACCCAGGAAGCAGGAGGCCGTTACCAGGCGGCCCACCCCGTCCCTCTTGGGTGTGGGGTAGGAGCCCGCAGCCTCCTGCAGGTGGGAGATGGTGCAGGTCTGCAGTAGGAGCTCTGGGTGCCGCTGGGCAGGTGGGCAGGTGTCCATCGATGCTGCCCAATCGGTCCAGTTTGAGGTTCGTCTCAGCCCGCTATCTCCCCGCCCCGGGCCGCTCCTGCCCTGAGCGCTGGGCTGCGGCTCCCCAGCGGGCCCAGCCACGGCTCACCTAGAGCCTGCTGTTCCTGAAGCCCTAGCAGGGATCTTCCCAGGGCCACTCTCACAGGGCCGTGTGTGCGGAAGCCACACCTGTCCAGTCCAGTCGCCCTCAACTGTCCCCCTCTGCCCCACGGGGCCCACAGGCTGCGCAGTGGTCAGCCAGGAGACTCCCCCAGTGCCTAGAACTTCCACCTGCAGAAGGGGGAGGGGAGGGAGCCGGAGAAGGAGGGGTACAGAGGGCGGGGAATCTCTCAGCCACCCGGACAGGGAGCCAGCTTTGCCAGGCATGTCCCCCTAAGCCCCAAACTTGGCAAAACGTGGGACTTCCAGGGCCAGAAGTCCCGTCTGACAAGCCTCCCTCTAGGGCCAAGTGGGGGCTGGCGCTGCAGCTGGGGGCAGAGCGTGCGCTTGGCATCCAAGGGCCCTGAGTCCACCCACAGCACTTCCCCCAGGAAAAGAGCCGGCACACGGGGACGATGGGGCCACGGCTGGGGCTGGGAACTTGCCTTCACAGTGGTAGGACATAGGACAAGCAGGGAGCGCCTGTCCCCTGGCCCAGGGCACCCAGACAGGCTGGGTTTACACAGTTGTCCCAGCATGAAAGTTAACAGGGCCCTTTCAATCTCAAGTGCCCAGTCGGGTATGTCCCACGTCACCCCTGGCCAGGAGGCCAGCAGCCGCATCTCATGTCAGAGTCTGCAGCGGGAGTCGGAGAGCCCCTGGGCGCCTCCTCCCTGTTTGCTCCTGAGCCTTCACACAGGGCTGGGACTGCGGGGCCGCCTGCCTCTGTGGGCTCCTTCCCGCAGGGACGGTGACCTCTGTCCCCTCCCCACTCTCGCCCGCAGACCTGAACAAGCACAGGCGCTACGAGATTCGGATGAGCGTGTACAACGCCGTGGGCGAGGGGCCCCTGAGCCCCCCGCAGGAGGTGTTCGTGGGGGAGGCAGGTGAGTGCGCCCACCCAGCCCCAGGCGCTGCCGCGGCCCGCCTCTCCCTGGAGTCCACTCACTCACACACCACCCCCTCTGCCCCCAGTACCCACAGCAGCGCCCCGAAACGTGGCCGTCCACAGCACCACAGCCACGCAACTGGATGTGACCTGGGAGCCACCCCCACTGGACAGCCAGAATGGAGACATCCAGGGCTACAAGGTAGGGGTTCCGAGAGAGTAGGGGGTGCAGAGAGGCACAGGCAGGACTGGGGCTGGGTGCAGGCCGGAGAGGTCCCAGGCCCCTCCTTCTCCCATGGGGTCCACGGTGCACTGCCACCTTGGCTGTGACCCAAGTCACACAAACATTGTACAGCTGGGACCAACTGATGCTCATTCTCTCCAGTGTCCTGGGGGCAGCTGGACCCAGGTGCAAGAAATCCAGCCACACCTCTGCTCTTAGCGGCACCCCTGCCCTGCCAAGCCCAGCCCCAGACATATGGCCCCTCCAAGGAGTTATCTGGTCACCTGATGGCAACATTGACACTAATGAGATGGCCCGTGGGCAAGGTGCCGCTGGGTCATTTGAAATCTCTGCTCAAAAATCATTTCTGGATTTTGGATGATGGCGTGTGTTCTAATGGGTCCCTAAAATTCATGGAGCCCTTTGGAACTCTTCGATCCTCTCGAAAGCCCGTTAGACAGGTGGTTTTGATACCAGTCGCCATCACACAGATGAGGAAACCAAGCCAGTTCAGGTGACTTTGATACAGAGGAGGAAGCCCATTATACAGTCGTGGCCCCTGGTATAGAGGGTAAAGAGACCGAGACCCTGCGTGGGTAGCCTGTCGAGGGCACAGAATAGCAAAGAGTCAGAACTCAGGCCTCTGGCCAAGGAGCATGTCCCCTTAACTGGAGACATTGGGACACGCAGCCTTGGCCAACTTGGAGGCCTGCCCCAGCCAGGGTCGGGTCCACTCTGGTAGCTGGCTGGTCCTGGTCAGTACATGTCCTTCCAGAGAAAAGCCCTGGGCAGCATCCTGGGGTGTGGGCACACAGGGCGTGAGCCGCAGGGCCTGGTGACCCCCTGGCCCAGCCACAGCAAGGCCCAGCAAGCCTCCCACGCAGCCCAGGGAAGGCAGAATCCAGGAGGAGGAGGGCGGAGGGAGAAGGAGGGAGGCATCTTGCCAAGGAAGCTCCCAAGATGGATGCCACCCTCCAGGCTCTGCCCAGGCGCGCCAGCTGGGAAAACCCGATCCTGCACCCCAGCGTATGCCTCCCAAGGAACGGGGAGGGCGCCGCACGGAGCCAGCGCAGGCTGGCAGCCACCAGACTGTCGAGGTTTGGAAGTTGTGAGTTCACACACAGATCCAGGAAACGTGTGGGCGCGAGGCACCGCACAGAGCACCCAGGACAGGCACTGGTTCCAGAAACCACCTCGGAACCTGAGCAGCCGCCGTGGCGCAAACCGAGGAAACGGACACGGGCTGACCTCAGCCTTCGTTCACCTTCTGGGAGCCACACATCCGTGTCACCGCCCAGCAAGCGCGGCTGAAGTGATCCTGCGTTGGGGTCAGGCTGGGTGCCGTGTGCGCGGACGGGCCCCTTCATGTGCAGGCCTCGAGCCCCGTCTCTCATTCACTGGTTGACGGGTGTTTATTGAGCAGTTATTTTCTGCCCAGCATTGTTCTCAGTGAGCAAAGAGACAATAGGAGCTTGAGTTTTCAGGGGGGAGGACACCACAAATGTTCAAAATAAGTAAGACTGCCAGATGATTAAGCAGGTCCAGGAGGGCTTAGATCCGAGGGGGAACCTCGAAACTTTAAACAGGGTTGTTAGGGAAGAGCTTAATGAAGAAGTGAGACCCGAACAAAACTTAAAGGAATACAGGGCACAAGGCACGTAGGGCCAGAAGAGGAACATTCCAGGAAGAGCAAAGGTCCTGGGGTCGGCCAGGCTTTGGAGTGTCCACAGAGCAGCGGAGAGCCCTGTGAGCCCCCAGAGTGACTTGGGGAGCGTGACGAGAGATGAGTGCTGAGCAGGCCAGGCACCGAGGGCCCTCGGGGGCTTGGATTTTACCCCGAGAGAGATGACAGCCCGGGAGGGCCTGGGCAGAGGAGAGACACTGGGAACGTGGACTTGGAGGGTCACTCTGGCTGCTGTGCTGAGAAATGAAAGGACAGAAACTGGAGGAGGGACGGATCCAGCCAGGTGAGGCGACCCTGGGACTCACGCCAGGCAGAGCAGCCGTGAGGCATGGTGGCCTCGGCCTCCGCACTAAAGACAGAGCCAGAGGAACTGAGGGCCTAGGAGAGCCACCGGACACTCCAGGACCCAGGAGGAGGGGACCCAAGAGGAGGCCAGAGGGGACCCAGCGTCCAGCTCCACATATGTCCAGTGCAAAACCTCTGCTGGACATCTGCAGGACGCTTCAGAGAGGCTGGGGCCACAACGGACCTCCAGCTGGCTCGAAGCTGCAGGTGTGGACTGTGGAGCCCTCCGCGGGGAGACAGTGCTAAGACCAGGAGGTTAAGAGACATAAAGGAGGTTCTAAGCCTGGCCTGAGAAAGGTCAGTCCACAGGAAGGCCCTTCTGGAGGGAGGCACCCCAGGGCCACCGCCTGGGGGAGAGGAGCAGGGTGCAACCCCGGAAGCAGTCACGTGACGTTAAAAGGACATCACACCCATCTCCTTCTGCAGGTCTCGGTTGCTTTCTTAAGATTCTAGAATCCGGCCAGACAGTTCGGCTTAGTGGGATTGGCAGAGCGCGGCGCACCAGCCTGTCCAGACATCACCTTCTGGAAGTTAACTCTTACCGGGGCCAGGTGCGGAGGCGCACACCGTGATCCCGGCAGCTCAAGAGGCTGAAGCAGGAGGATGGCAGGTCCCAGGCCACCCTGGGGGACTGAGTGAGGCCCTGCTTCAAACTAAGAAGTTTTAAAAATGGGTTTGGGATGTAGCTCAGTGGTAAAGCGCCCCTGGGTTCAATCCCCAGCACCAAATTATAATATATATACACACATATATCCCCAGTGCCAAATATATGTTTTCCAGGAAGAATCTGTACTGAACGCATGGACTTCACCTTGTCATTAATCCTAAACCCACGGACCAGCCACGGTTGCCACAGCATTTGCGTTTTGCGTGGGGGAGATTAGCAGCCTTGAGATGGTGAAGTGCCCAGAGGATGCGCGTAGGCTGAATGCAACCTACAACACCCTAGAGAAGAGACCTGAGTACCCTCGGGCTTCGGCCTCTGAAATCCCCAGGGACTCAGGACAGGGTCGTCCAGGGCTCGGACAAGGCACCATACCCAGCCGTCTCCCCCCCGGGCCGAGCGCCTGCGTTAAAGCCTGGCTCTCCCCAGACGGCTGGTCTGCGCCCAGCGGGGATATTTCACTCTGGCTGCAGCTCAGCCAGTTTCAGGTGCAGCAGGACGGGACGGGGACACAGCAGAGAAGAGTGCACAGAGGGGACAACCTGCAGGATGGGAGGAAACACCTGCAGACGGTGCCCCTGATCGGGAGTTCAGAGCCAGAACCCGGAGCTCACTCAACTCAGAGCAAGAAAACCAGTGGTCCCGATTTAAAAGTGGGGCGAAGGACCCCAGTAGACCGTTCTCAAGAGAGGACCCATTAATACCCAGCAGGTGTGGAAAGGTTCTCAACGTCGCAAACGACCAGGAAGCGCAGGTGGAAGCCAGGGCCACATATCAGCTCCCACCTGCGCTGTCATCCAGGAGTCACAGATAGCAGGGGCCTGGGGAACCCAAACCCTGTGCGCTGTCCGCGGGGTGCAGATGGCCCGGCCTCCGTGCCGAGAAGCCCGGAGGTTCCCCAGGAAGTTAAAACTCAAACTGCCATATTATCCAGCAGCCTCACTTGTGGGTATTTATCCAAATGAAGTGAAATCAGTGGGCTTTTGTGTGGTTGGTACTGGGGATAAGAGCCCAGGGGCACTTTACCACTAGGCCACATCCCCAGCCCTTTTTATTTTATTTTATTTTATTTTTTTGGAGATAGAGTCTAAGTAAGTTGCTGAGGCTGGCCTAGAACTTGTGATCCTCCTGCCTCAGCCTCCCCAGTCCAAGATCACAGGTGCTACCAGGCCTGGCTGAAATCAAGATTTCCCTTTTTTTTTTTTGGCGGGGGAGGGGGGGGGATTAAGGATCGAACCCAGAGCACTTTGTGACCGAGCTACTCTTGACCGCATCCCTTGCAGAGGAGACAAACTGGGTTTAATCGGGCTGGCTGCAACATTAAGCTAAGAACAAGAGAACAACAACAAAAAAAAAAAAAATCACACAACACAGAGTAGTGTTTTTTTAAATCCAGGGCAGGACGCTCTTTGACCTTAAGGGTCACGCTTCCTCGCTGGAGAGAGAGAGGACCTGAGTTTGGTTTATTTTATAACAGGGACATCAAAGGCAGGGATAAGGTTCCAAGGCAGAGTCTTGCTTCCTGATGTCTAGTGGTCCTCAGGTTGATGACATCTTTTAGCAGGTCACACCCATCTCAGGTGCTGTGCGGGATCTTAGGCAGAGCTGGAGAGGGCTCACCTGCGTCACGCTGACCGGGAGTCTGCCGTGCCAGACCTACCCCTCATCTGGCTACTGTGCGCAACGGTCCCCACACACGGCCCGTGGACGGCTCGTGACAAGCTACATCCCCAGCCCTTTTTGATTTTTTAGAATTTTGAGACAGGCCCTCACGAAGTTGCCGAGGCCGGCCTGAACATTAGATCCTCCTGCCTCAGCCTCCAGAGCGGCTGGGATCGGGGGTGCACCACTGCGCCCGTCTTGAAACCAGAATCTGGAAGAGATATCTGCCTCCCCTATTCACTGCAGCCTGATCCATCACAGCCAAGATGTGGAACGCGCCTCAGTGTTGACCCGTGGGTGAGTGGGTGGAGAAAGTGCAGCGTGGATGCAGACAGGCAGGGAATGTCACCCACCTTCAGAAGGGAAAGCCTGCCGCTCGCACCTGCATGAACCCAGAAGACATTCTATTAAGTGAAATAAGCCAAACACAGAAAGACACATGCTACTTGAGTTCTCGTACACATGGAGTCTAAAGTAGTCACACTCAGCGGCGAGGGAAAGAGAAGATAGTCAAACTCATAGAAGGGTGATTGCCCGACCGGGGAGAAACGGAGACCGCCCAGAGCCTAAGAAGTCCAAATACACCGGCAGATTCGTTCTGGGGGGTCTCACGTACAGCAGCGTAGTGACCATAGCTTATAGAACCGCACAGTGGAGATTTGCTGAGGGTGGAGCTGACGTGTTCTCCGCACACACAGAAGAAAGGGTGGGCCAGGAGCAGTGGTCACACCTGTAATCCCAGCAACTCCAATGACTCAGGCCAGGCACCGTGGTGCACGCCTGAAATCCCAGGAGCTCAGGAGGCTGAGGCAGGAGGATCGCAAGGTCAAGGCCAGCCTCAGCAACTTAGGGACTCCCTGTCTCAAAATATAAAGGGCTCGAGGTGTCACTCCGTGGTTAAGTGCTCCTGGGTTCAATCCCCAGGATCAAGAGGGAAAAAGAGTAACTGTGAGCTGGTGGGTGTGTGGATGCGCTTGGTTGCAGGGGTCGGTGCGCGGAGCATGACCTTAAATACAGACAGTTTTTATTTGTCGATTACCTCAATAAGAAAAGCAAGGACAGGGCACTGAGTGGTAGAGGACAGTGGTGGCAGGTCACACGCTCCTGAGCCAGCCCTGTCTACGGGAGGCACATCCTCGCCTGCAGTGTTTCCCAGCACCAGGGACGTGCCAGGCATGACCCTGGGCGCCTGCGACACAGGGGAGCCAAAGGGGCCCCGGCGCCTGCCTCTGGAGCAGGCATCCTGGCACTGGTACTCAGCCGCCGGCCCCCTGGGGACCTGGACCTGGCTCAGGCCCTTTGTGTACTTTGCGTAAGTCCTTCCTGCTGTTAATCATCGTCTACCGAAGCCAGCTGCGTTCAGTGCCCAGACAAGAAGGCTTGTTTGTGTATATGCGCCCCCTGGTTGGTCCTGCGTCCTGACCTCCCGTCTCCAAGGGCCTGGGGCCAGCCATGACCCTCCCCACCCCACCCCACCCCGCCCTGCACCACGGCTGTCCTTTCTCCAAGCTGTTGTTGACAGGGCACAAACACATTCTGAGATGTGTGGTGGGGGGGGGGGTGAGACCAGCAGTTGAACCCAGGGTCTCAGGCGTGCTAGGCAGGTGCTCTACCACTGAGCTACACTCCCAGTCCTCTTTCCTCTTTATGTTGAGACAGGGTCTCTCTAAGTTGCTGAGGCTGGCCTCAAAGTTGTGATCCTCCTGCCTCAGCCTCCTGAGTAGCTGGGATCACAGGTGTGCGTCACTGTCCCCAGCTTATTTCCCTTCTAATGCCTTTTTTTGACCTCACATTTTCTTCCAGTCATCCCCATTCTTTGGCTGGTCCCTTGGCAGCATGATTCTTCAAAAAGAATCTCCTGGAGGGGCTGGGGTTGTGGCTCAGCAGTTCAGCACTCGCCTAGCAGTGCAGGGTGCTGGGTTCAATCCTCAGCACCACATAAAAATAAAATAAAGGTCTTGTGTCCAACTACAACTAAAAAAACAATTTTTCTAAAAAAAGGAAAAATAAATAATCTCCTGGAATTTCTTCTCCATCCAACTCTTCTCCTCTTGTGTTTTCTCTCTCTCTCTCTCTCTCTCTCTCTCTCTCTCTAACTGTGGATTGAACCCAGGGACACTTAATCACTAAGCCACATCCCCAGCCCTTTTTATTTTGAGGGCCTCACTAAGTTGCTGAGGCTGGCTTTGAACTTGCAATCCTCCTGCCTCAGCCTCCCAAGCTGCTGGGACTACAGGCGTGCCCCACCGTGCCTGGCTCGTTCCCTCTTGAACCCCCTCTGAGTAGGTTCTCAATCCACCACCATGGAAGCGCTCCTCCCTGGTCACCGTGCTCAGATCCTGGGTCTCATCCTGACTTGGCAGCTGTTGGATGGGCCGTCCCTCCCTCCTCCGAGGCCGTTGGCTCCTCTAGCTTCTCTGGCTAGAGGCTCCCACTCACTCTCCTTTGCTGTTCCAACTCTCCTCCCAACACTGAGTGCCAAGGCCCCCAGGAATCCAGCCACAGCCTCTGTCTACGGGAGTCTGTCGATTCTCCTGGTGTGCGCTTCCAAATCCCACCTAGGGGCAGACCTTACGTTAGCTTTGACTCACTTTCCCCTCAACGCAGGAGCCCTGCGTCCCCGTTGCTGTGAATGGACAAGGGAGGAATGAGTGGCTTTATGAATGACCACCTCAACTCCTGCCCATCCACCCATATGAGAAGAGGCTGACCTTCATGGGCTTCCTCCAGATAAACTGAGACCTTGAAAAGCCGGACATGGAAAGCGTGCGGAAACCCCTCTGGCCAGCAGGGGGCGCCAAATGATCTCGAATCCTCCAAGAGGTGCCCTTGGTTCAAAGTTCTAAACTAGTCAAAGAATCTGCCAGACTGGGTAACCAGGAGTATCGGTTCCTGCTGGAGGCCAGATCAGTGGAAGCACCACGGGGCACCTGCTGCGCTCCTGGCCCGAAGCCTGTAGACAGCCACCTTCCAAAGCCAGCCACACCCCCACGCCCGCCCCCAGAGGCACTGGGCCATACCTGTTCTCATGACCTTCACTTTTCATGACAACCGGGAACTGTATACATGACAAAACTGCAGCTCAGAGAAGTCACCTGGCCAGGTCACTGCTAGTCAGCAGCGTGCCCAGGCCACTGCCTTCTCAGCCCGGCCTTCCTCTGTAGCAGGCTTTGCACACCAGTGTGGCCTGTGCTTCCTGGAGTCCTCGGTAACCTGCAGCAGGTCTGGGGGCCGGTGGCTGGGGCTCACCCTCTCCCAGCCGCTCCCAGGTGGGGTGCTGCTGCCCGTGCACCCCCTTCAGCCGGGGTGGGGGGCTCTGTTGGCGCTCACCTCTCGGCTCAGCTTCCTGCCTGACAGCTGGCAGATTCCTCCAGGATCTGTAATCAGAGGCTGATGTCCAGTGGGAGGTCCTACAGGGGCGGCGGAAGGAGCCGCCAGGGACTGAACCCCGTGGTGTTGACAGTCCCACTGTCACCTGGGGCCCTTGGCTGGGAAAAGCCAGGCCCTGGCGAGGTTTCTACAGCATCTCCTAGAAACTCCTGTTTCCTGGGCACCTCACAACAGAATGTGTGTCTAAGGCCCCGGGTGGGCCGGGGCCGGGAGGGGAGCCCTGTGTCTCTGTCCCCCTCACTCCCACTGTGCCCACAGATATATTTCTGGGAAGCCCAGCGGCAGAACCTGACGGAGCGCGTGAAGACGCTTTTCCTGGCTGAGAATGGCGTGAAGCTCAAGAACCTGACTGGCTACACTGCCTACATGGTCAGCGTGGCGGCCTTCAACGCCGCAGGAGACGGGCCACGGAGTGCCCCCACCTGGGGCCAAACCCAGCAAGCAGGTGGGCACAGAGCCCAGGGAGGGGCTGGTCTGCCTCAGAGGGGCAGCGGCCTGATCTGCTGAGGATCTGGGCTGGGCACTCAGGACCCCGAGACATCCTCAGGGTGCCAGAACCCAGCCCCAAAGAGGGGCCCAGACATGAGAGCTCAGAAAAGAGAAGCTGTCCCCATAAGCTGTGAGAAAGCCCCCAAGCTCACCAGCACCCACCCCGGCCCCAGATTCCTACTACCCCCTGCCTGGCTCTCCCCTCCTCCCTTCATCCCCCTGCCTCTCCTCTATGAGCCACATTGTGCTTGATGCCAGGGACAACGGGTCCAACAAGTCCCCACCCTAGTGAGGGGCGTGAATCTAAGCAAATAGATTAGTTAGCCACAGTGGGTGACTTGGGGCAGTTTGCCCACAAAGGCCTCAGGAAGGTGGGGACATCTGAGCTGAGGCTTGGGTGAGAAGGGGCCGGCTGTGGGAAGTTCAGGAGTGGGTGAACCCGAGGGGGAGGTTCCCGACAACAGGTGCAAAGGCCCAGCGGCTGGAGGACAGTAAGGGACACAGAGAAAGCCCCGTGCCCAGAAGAAAATGGGGTGAGGGTGAAGCCTCTGAGGGCCTGGGGGTTTGGGGTGAATTCTAAGGGGCATGGAAGCCCTTGGAGGGGTTAAGCAGTTGAGCGATGAGATCTGGTTAATATTTTGAAAATCATTGCTCTTAATGCCGGACAGAGGACAGACTGTGAGGAGAGAGGCTGGAGGCAGGGAGGCTGGACAGGAGGGCAGATCAGAGAAGGCAAAGGTAGGGATTCTGTGGCCAGCAAATGTGGAGCAAGCCATGTAGGACCCAAAGCCTCTTCCTGGGCAGAACCACCCTGGATCCTCCTTCCAGTACCCATCATGGGCAATACCGGGGAAAGGTCTCCCCATAAAACACCTCTGTTACCCAAGGTCCTCCAGCTGGTCATGGGGGAGCAGAGGCTGGAACCCGGGATTCCTGGGAGAACCAAGAGTTCTCACTGCATCTGTACTGAACACTCGGAACCTTTTCTGGCCATTCTGGATGACAACTATCCGCGTAGCCTGGCCTTTGTGTCGGATGTTGTAAGGAACCTGGAGAGGATTGGGGGCACGGGAAGAGAGGCATAGGTTCCACACAGATGCTGTGCCATTTTATTTGAGGATCCTGGGCTTTTTGAATCCATGGGGGGTCCTAGAACCTGTTACAGAGGACCACTGCAGGCTTCTGCCCCGGCCTCCCCACAGCCCCCTTCCACCCCAACGCTCGCCTTGCAGCGGATCATGTTTATTCTTAAATAGCTGCAGGGAGCAGGCTCCCCAGGCTGAGGCTGGGCTCTGAGCATCCGAATGTGCAGGTCTTTTGTCTGTCTGTCTGTCTGTCTGTCTGCCCATCCCAGCCACTCTCGGCCAGCGTGTTGGGGCCGGATGTGAGACTCTAGGAGTCGGGAAGCTCCCGTGGCTGCAGCGGCAGGACAGAACGTTCTGTCCCACGTCTCTACCCAGGGGAGGGGAAGGGCCCTGAGCTCACCTCCCTCCTTCAAAGGCGCTCGGGACGGAGGCTGCCCAGGCTGCCTCCCAGGCTGGCGCTTCTGGAGCCGGAAGCCCGTCCAGATTAGCCCCAGCCCTGCGGGGAGGCAGCGCCGGACAATAATAGGGGGATGCTTCCTGCCTTCCTCTCGGTCCCCCTCTGAGGCCCCCCACCCCTTGTTTCGGGACAGCGGCTGAGAAACATCCCTTCCCCTCCGGAGCCTTTGACTGTCCTTGGCTCTGGCTCCCCCTGACAGCATGGTGTCTCTGGGACGAGCTGGCCAAGGGGAAGGCCATTCTGCCGGCTACATCCCGGCCTCTCCTTGACTAGTGTCCTCCTTGTGGTCTGAGGCCCGCACACCCCACCTCCTCACTCACCAGGAAAGTCGAAAGCTGCACCCCTCAAAGCCAGGAAGTAGCCTTGCCCCGCGGTGACCCTGGAGGTGCGATGACTGGCCCCGGGCTGCTAGCCAGGCTCACAGCCGCTTCTCGTGGACAAGTCCAAATTCTTCAACCTGAGGGGGAAATGCAGCTCCCTTTTCTTCCTGTTCCAGGGACTTCAATCTGGGAAATTCGAGTGCTGACAGGGGGGAGGCGGGCAAGGGGTCCAGTGGCCTCTGGTGACCCCTCCTGCAGCCTTGCTCTAAGCCGGGCATTCTTGTTCTTCCCGGGCCCGGGCCCAAGCACTCCCGCTAGTTTCTTGGAACCAAACCCAACACTTTGAACGTCCGCAAAAAGGAGAAAACAAACCCCTGTGCTGTCTCCCCAGCCCCCAGCGCGCCCAGCTCAGTCCAGTTCAGCGAGCTGACCACGACCTCGGTGAACGTGTCCTGGGAAGCCCCGCAGTTCCCCAACGGTGTCCTGGAGGGCTACAGGGTGGTCTATGAGCCCTGCACCCCAGTGGACGGTGAGTGGACCTGCCCCCCACAGTCCCAGACAACTGGCTGTCCTCCGGGGTCCCTGTCACGGTCGCTGTGCACGGGTTAGAAGCAGTGAGAGTCTTCCCCTTACAGACAGGGAAACTGAGGTCCAGACCAGGAAGGAGGCTTTCCCAAGGCAGAATACCAGCAAGCTGAGGGGGTGGGTGGGGGCAGCATTCTGTGCCCCCCCAACTTCTAGACAGAGAATCTTAAAATCTACTCTTCCCCTTCAGTCAATCAAGAGCAGAGCAGCCAGGGAAACCTGGTCCCCAAGGTGGACAGGTCTGTATAGGACCACGAAGAAGGGGGCCGCTGGCAGTCCTGTCCTACCCCAGCGCCTCCCGAACCCCAGGGTTCTCAGCCCTTCTCCAGGGCCGACCTTCTTTGTCCTTTGGAGGGTCAGTGACCCCTTTGAGAATCTGCTCAGAGCCTCGGAGCCTCTCCCCAGGAAGATGCACAAGTTGGGGGTCACTGCACCCCTAATGCCATCTGCCAGCTGCAGATCAAGAGACCTGCCCCACAGATGCCCCTCACACCTGAGCCCCGCTCATCCAAGCTGCCCTCAGACCCCCCTGCCACCCCCAGGCCCCACTTCCAGGCCCCAGGCAGGGGACCCTAATGGGGACATCAGACTCTTGCTTTCCTCCCCCCAAGGCTGCCCAGACACGGGGTGTGAGCGAGCTCGGCTGAGCAGGGTGCCCAGAAACAGCTGTTCTTTTGTTATCACCCATCTTCTGGGGACCGGGGTCTTAGAGGCAGGGAGGAGGCTGGGTGGCTCGAGGCCTGGGACTTGCTGGTTCTAGCGAGCTGTTGGGCAGTGGCTGGCCTGCCATGGGTGCTCTGGTGGCAGGAAGTGACCACTTCTGTGGTCATCCCTCTTGCTCTCATGCCTCCCAACAATGGAGCCTGGTAAGAACAAGGGGCGGAGCCTGGGAACACTCTGCTGCCAGCAGTTCTGGGTCAGTGGAGGGAACAATGACCCTCAGTCTCCCCGGCCACCACCTGGGTGCCAGGAGCTTGTCCCGCAGACTGGACCTGTGGGTTATGGTACCAAGGGGGAGTGGGGCCTGAGGAGGAGACCTGGGGACAGGTCCCAGGACGGAGGTCACAGAGACAAGATGCAGGGGGTCAGTACAAGCTTTCAATACAGTGGCCTCTGCTTGGCCTGTCCAGGGATCTCCCGCCTAGAGGGACGCGAGCGCATCTCTCGGTGTGCAGGGTCCACTCGGCTGAGCTGTATCTGCTTACGTTTTCCCGCCCTCCCCATCACAGCCCAGCTCACCATGAGGCTGGACGAAGCCCCGTCCGGCCAGCATGGTGTCTGCCCGGCTCCTGCTCCAGCCCGGGGTGTGGGCCAGCAGCAAACCAGCCTCCCAGGACTCCAGCAGCCCCCTCCCCTGCAGGGAAAGACAAGGCCCAGGCAGGCAAGGGGTGTGTCCAGCAGTGTCAGGGAACAGGTGCCCCGTGTCCCTGGTCCTGGTCCTCATCCCTCCAGACTCCCGCTGTCCCACCCTCTCATTGTTCCCTCCTCAGTGAATCGACCAGGCACCACCCGTGTGCTGGGCGCTCTGTTCTTATGTTTAGGGTGCTCCCTGTTTAGGGGCTCTTAATCCCCTGGATCAATAGAAGAACCAGCTGAAGCCAGGCTGGGAGGCATGCCCAAAGACACCCAGGACCAGCGCTGGGCTCTGAGCCCAGCCCATGGACTGCAAAACCTGTCCCTGCATGGTGACCAGTGTGGACCTTGGAATGGGAAAGGGACTCGGCCCTTGGGGAGGCTGGCAGTGAAGGGGCTGGACTCAGAGCACACACCCCACCTGAAAGCAGCCCCCAGCCTGCCCCCTGGTTGCCGTGACCTGGGGTGCCGGGACAGCCTCATTTCTGCCCTAAAAAGGGGCAGGTGATGGAGGCCCTGGGGGATCTCAGCTCCCTTTGGAGGAAAGAGGAGACTAGAGGTGGGACTGGGGGTAGGGCCAGGGTGGGGTCTGGAGCCGGTCACCGGTGTCCCCTCCAGCTCATGGAAAGACAGAAGGCTTTCCTGATAGACAGTGACTAGAATTCAAGTTCCACAGGACCTTAGATAGGGGATCAAAAGTGGGGTGACGTCAGTGTGGGGCACAGTTGTAAGTGCAACGGGATGGTGAGTGCTCTTCCCGCCGGGTGCTACCGGACCCTGTTCAGGTCACAGATGTTCTCAGGCTTTGACCACTGCGCGCTCTCTCCAAGAACAGTTAGAGGACTGTGCTCTGGGAAACTGAGTGGCCATGGGGCTGGTGACACCTCAGCCTGATTTCCAGGGGTACAGGCTTAGCCCGTGTCTGGGGGCTCAGGCTGCTGTCCCTGCCCCACAGCTCCCAGGGGCCCCTGTGGCCTGGCTCCGACGAGCTGCTTCAGTCCCTGCTCACTGTGCTTCCTAGGGGTCAGCAAGATCGTGACAGTGGACGTGAAGGGGAGCAGCCCTCTGTGGCTGAAGGTGAAGGACCTGGCCGAGGGCATGACCTACAGGTTCCGCATCAGAGCCAAGACCTTCACCTACGGGCCGGAGATTGAAGCCAACGTCACCACAGGCCCAGGAGAAGGTAGGGGAGCAATGTGCTAAGCACTTCAGCACCCCAAGTCGGAGGGGGCCCCAGGTGTCAAGAGCTGTGCTAGACCCTTCCCTTCCTCAAGCCTCCTGGGCTCTGCACTTGGTTAATGGCATCTGAGTCCTCGGGATCCTTAAGTCACAAACCCAGACCCTCCTCTCAGGGCTGGGTCCTGTCCACGTGCCCCTTTCTTTCCCTCCCAGCCTCCATCACCTCGTTCTGGTCCAGCCCCAGAACCACCAATGCCCTCAGAGTGGGCACAGAAGAGTCCCCTCAGCTCCTGTTACAACGAGCCGTCCAGGGTGCGGGCTCAGAGATGTTGATTCCCTGGGACGGAGGGGGCGCCCAGCAATCTGCACTAATCACAGGAATACCCGGAGGGTGTGACCACTTGGGCACCTCTGGGAATTTTGGTGGAGAGGGCAACCTCTGAAGAGGCAAGCCCCTCAACCTCCGCCTAGCCACCTTTACACCACAAAATGCCATTTTGTGTTTACGCATGTCTGAACTCTCTGCTTTTGAAGCCCTCCCTGACCACCTGCCTTAACCATCCCCCTTCTCTGGCATCCTCCCCCGGTTGTGTGTGGCGCCAGGTTTAGACTCCAGAGTCCTGGCCCAGCCCATCCTGAACACAAGAGCCAGCTCCCAGGCCAGGTTGCCCACCCCCTCCTTAACTCAGAAAGCCCGCAGCCTATCCCAGACGTCCCCTGCCCTCCCTCGGCCTCCCCACCCACACAACAGGGTCCTCTCCCCAGGAGGCCTGGGCTCTAGGAGGAGCAGCGCCCAGCAGAACCCTGGTCTCCTGTCCTTGCATGTGCAGCGGATTTGTCTCCCCGGCGACCCCAGCTGGCCACTCCTCCCTTTTCCTTTCTGGTCACTTTCTGTTCCCCGGGATGGTTCTGCAGAGGAGCAGACCTGTCTCTGAGCACCCTGAAGAGAAAGGCCGCAGGGCACTGGAGGCAGCGGCCAGCTCCACCCTGCCCCTGACCCCAGCCCCGCCCTAGACGCATGCACCTGAGTCTTCCCAGAAGGGCCCTGGCCAGCAAAGGGAGGGCTACTCAGTGGCTGGGGACAGGAGAGGGTCACCTGGACGGTAGCTACTCCATGGAAGGTGGGAGATGCAGGCAGGAGGCTGGAGAGATACCCAGAAAGAAAGAGCATGGCTGCCTGGCCGTATGGGTGGGAGGAGCCTGTGGGGAGCACAGCCAGGGCCTCCTTTATCTGGAGCCCCGGGCAGCGCCCCAGCCCCTCCCTCAGCTCTGAGCACTGTCCTGTGCTGTGAGGACCCCAGTCCCAGGGTCACCCCCGCCCTCCACACCTGGAAGATCCAGCTCTGCTGTCCCCTGGCTGCAGGCAGGATGCTCCTCGAGGCAGGGAGGGAGGAAGGAGCTAAAGTCCTCCAAGGCCACAGTGCAGGGCAGACGCAGAGGCCCAGCAGTGAGCTGCCCAGCCATGTGACAAGTCCCTGGCCTCCTGTCCAGGCCGACATGCTCTGCTGGCCTGGGGGAGCTTCAGTGCAGTGCTGGGCTCTCTGCCATTTTCACCAGGCAGCCCCCAGCTCCCTGTATGTACTCCAGCACCTTCCTGGGTCCCAAAAGCACCCAGGAAGCACCTACTATGTGCAGGGCTCTGGAGAGGCCAAGCTCATGTCTGGGGGAAGCAGGCTTGCTGGATGACAGCAGGAGGGACGGGGGCTTGGAGACAGCAGCCACCCAGAGGACGGGTACCCCACTTGCCCTGGCAGGTGCTCCCCAAGAAAGGAAGGGGCGCGGGGCCCTCTGTACACAGATGCCTGACACTCCTCTGCTACAGAAGCAACCTCCTGTCTCCTGCTCTGGTTTCCTGGCTGGCGATGTCCCAGGCTGCTCCCTGGACACACCTACGGGCCAGGGGGGTGGCAGGGAGCTCAGTTCTTCCTCCTTCCTCCTGCCCAGGCTCCTGGGGCCTCCTCTCTCCTCACCTAGCCTAGCAGCAAGTGCAGTGGGGGCAGGGAAAGTTCAAGCAGGAGGTAGGGCGATGTCACCATCACCTGCCAGGAAAGGAGAGTGGGAGCGCTTCAGCCCCCTCCCAGCCAGCACTCCCATCTGCTCTCACGGCAGCCACCTCTGCCGCCCCCAGGACACATCCCATCAAGCCTTAGCCTCCCGGAGGCCCTTACAGATGGACACACTGAGGCACACTGGAGGGACATGAAAAGTGATCCAAGTCACCCATCTGATCATTTCTGGGCTGGGACCAAACCCCTCTGACTCTTTCCTGCTTATCTCATGCCCTCCGCTGCCCTGGGATTGGAAGTGGGGTGCAGGGGTGACCAGTGGGGTGCAGCCTGGCGGGCCTGAAGGAAGCATGCTCCTCAGGCCTCAGCTTTGCGGCTCTGGCGGCTCTTGGCCGGGGTGGGCCTGGCCGCCCCGCTCCTGCTCCTCCAGCCCAGGTTGAGGGGCTGGGCAGCTTCTGGGGGTTCTGTATACCCCTCGCTCACTGTGTGGTTTGCAGGTGCCCCAGGACCTCCAGGAGTGCCCATCCTCGTGAGGTACAGCTCTGCCATCGCCATCCACTGGTCCAGCGGAGACCCTGGCAAAGGGCCCATCACCCGCTACGTCATAGAGGCCAGGCCTTCAGGTGGGCGCACACTGGGATGGGCCCTGCCTGGCTGGGCTGCCTCTCCCCCTGGGAAGAGTCTCCACAGCTCACTTCCTGCCCCTTCCTGAGTCCCCACACTTGGGGTTCGTGTCTGACACTCATGCTTTGCGGGTGGGGGGCTGCCGGGGCCCTGTTGGGGAGCGAGAAACGGGGGCCGGGGGCTCCTCTGAGCTGGACTCTTGCTTGGGTAAGAAGCCACCAGAGAAGGACTCTTAGTTCTAGGCGAGGTCTGATCTGGGTTGAGGATGGTCACAGAAACCAGAAGAATGTGGCGCACGGTGGTTAAATCCCACACCCTCCCGAGCACCTGGCGGACGCTGCTTGGCTGAGGAGGGCCCGCTGCCTGTCAGCTCGTCTCTGCCATCCCGGCCCAGGCAGTTGGTGCCTTGCACCGGCCTCTCCTGTCAAGCCTGAAATCCCATCACAAGAACTTCCAAAGCCATCAGGGGATGAGCAGTGATATGTCACTCAGGGCGACTGCTCCCTGTCCACTCCTGTTTCCCCTGCTTCCCGGGCTCCCCTTACAGGACCCCTGCTCCCTGGTCGCCAGATTTCCAGGTTAATCAGAGGCACCACGGCCAGCCGAGCGCGACAGGCTTGTTTTGGGTGTCATGCGGATCTGTGGTTGTGTAACTGAATCCGGGAAAGGAAAGACTTTGTTGCTCTAACCCGATAGCAAATAATAATCATAATGAGAAGTCCTCAAGCGGATCAATAGCTAAAGCTTCCCATGCGGAATATCGAATCATCCCAGAGACAAATCAGTACCACCTCTGCAGAGTCGAGGGCGAGTCATCCCCAAAAGCAGAGTTAATAACTCTAGGAGTTCCCAAGGCCACTGCCACCAGCCATTGTCTTAATATTCTGCTAATAATCACAGTTGCAATAGCTAATCCATCTAGCAGCTCAGATGCACCAAATTGCCTGAGATGCACACGGCGCTGGCTCAGTCCCCGCTCCAGATGGTCCCTCCCTGCCCCTCTAGTGCAGGCAGCTGAGTTGGCCAGGAGACCACTGTGTGCTTCTTCCAACTGGGGCCTGCGCCTATTTATCCCACCACGTTGGCCGACCTGGTTGCCAGCTATGGAATGTTGGCCCTGGACTCCAGCCTGTTGATTTTCCAGTGTCCCTAGGGAGGCCTGGCACGAGCCTTGGAGTTCTAAGTTTGGGGGCCATGACATCAGCTCGTCTCTGCCCTCCCAGCCCTGGCAGTTGGTGCCGTTGTACCGGCACAGGTGGAATCGAGGACTGAGCAGAAAAGGAAGGACCAAGACTACACTTAATAAAAGGCCAGGGCCAAGCAGCCCCAGAGAGCCCCGCAGCAGGCCCTCTTCCACCCGAGGGGAAGAGGGGCAGGAGCCAGGGCTGGGGAAGTGTCATGGCCGTCCCCTGAAGCTGTTGGCAAGAAGCCTCCTGTTCCAGGATAGGCAGCTCCTGTCCTCCCAGCCTGCTGCCCACCTCTCATGCTCTCTCTCTGCTCCCAAGCTCCTTATCTTCAGGACAAAATAGCTCTTGTGGTACCTTGTCCCTGCCTGGCTTGTGCTTTGTGTTATACAAAAGGAGCAGAACATCCCACTTTCTACAGGCCCAGGAGGTACCTGGCATGGCTGGGAGGGATTCACTCTGGGCACTTAAAGACCCATGGACCTGGCCCTGCAGACCAGCCAGCTCCCAGGGCTGAAGGCCAGGGCCACAGTGGCACGTTCCAGAAGCTTCTGGCCTGGCCCTGCTGCCCCGGCCCCACCCTTTGTCTCTGTATGCGATAGAATAAGGGGAGAGAAACAGCAGGAAGGAGACCTCAGCTTCTAGAAGGCAGCAGCAGGGTCCCCCACAAGCCTGCGGGCAGTGAGTTAGCCCTTGATTCCTCCAGGCACTGTCCTGAGCACCAGAGGAAGTTCAATGCCAGGAGCCAGACCACCCCAGGCAGAAACTCCAGCTCCGCCCCTGTGGCCGAGTGACCTGGGGAAGATGGCTTAAGCTCTCTGAGCCTTGGTTTTCTCATCTGAAAAAGGGGATAGCAGTTCCTTCCTCTCACTGCTGCCCTCACATGGAGAGGAAAGCAGGGGACCCAGCATGCTGGACAGAGGAGGTAGGGTGTCCTTGCCATTATCCTCACAATAGCTTCTGCAAGGTGAGCAAGAGAACCCAGTCACCTGCCCCAAATTCTGGCCTTTCAAGGCAGGAAGCACCAAAACTGGGCACAGGCCAGGGGAGAAAGACTTGGTTCATTTACTCAGCAAACACTTAGAAGGCATCTGGGCTGGGGGCTCAGTCTGCACCGAGACCAACAAGGCCAGAGCCTTGCCCTGGAGGAATTTTGCAGCCGAACAAGAAAGAGATTGAACAGAAGATAGGAGGTGTACAAGCAGAGACTCAGGAACATTGGACCTTCCATGAGGCTGAGGCTCAGACGCTGGGCCTTGGGTGAGGAGAGCTGTGAAAGCCGGCAGGGCCCCTGTCACCTTCCCCAAGTCAGCAAGGTCCACACTGGACGGGAACTGGCTGCCCTTAGTCAGAAACAGCGATAGGACCCCGGGCAACTCTGCTGGCGCTCTGGCCTGAGATGCTGGTTCTGTTAGAAACATTGAATCCTTCAGGCCAGGGACGTGATGCTGAGCAGGGAGCCGACTTCAGCCTAGGGGCAGCTGTTTCCAGAGGAGTTCAGGAGCCTGTCGAGAGGGGCTGTGGGTGTGAAGCCGGAGGTGCTGCTCCCAGAGAGCAGCCTGGAGGGCCTACTGGTGACTGAGTGAACACCTGGAGCAAGCCCCTGGGGGAGGACATGTGAGCTCAGTCCCCCAAGGTGCTCCTAAGACCTCTGGCCCCTTGTCCCCATGAAGAAGGGGTCAGACAAGGGCCCCAGGGGCCTTACTCCAAGGAGACATTTCCAATTATCTCTCCACTAACCTCAGCAGCAAAGTGCCTCCCTCCAGAGGCCAGGCTGGTCCCTGTACCCCATGCAGAGCATCTGGCCAGGGCCCCTTCTGGCCTCCCTGCCTCCATGATGGATGCCACAGGGCCCTGGCAAAGCTCGCTTCATGGGGCAAACAGACAGGGGCCAAGAAAGACATATGTCTTTCTATGTCTTTCTTCTCTGATCTCTGCTCCTAAGAAAAGTGAAAGTGAGCCAGTCTTGGCGGTGCACCCCTATAATCCCAGCAATTCAGGGAGCTGAGGCAGGAGGATCCAAAATTTGAGGCCAGCCTTAGCAATTTAACAAGGCCCTCAGCAACTAAGTGAGAAACTGTCTTAAGAGTTAAAAAGAGCTGGGGGTGTGGCTCCCTGGTTAAGCACCCCTGGGCTCAATCCCTGGTAAGAAAAAAAAAAAGACAAAACAAGAGAAGAGGTAGCCAGGAATGATCCTGGCCACTCGACCAAACCTTCTCAGGAAACCTGAAGAAAAACGGGGGTAGGGGTGGGTCCTCTTACTTCCACCTGCTGCCACTCCATGTTTTAAGTAGGAAAGGGGGTCAGGAAAGGTAGGGGCCCAGTTGGGTGAAGTAGAATATTCCCATATGACAAGATCTTAGCCTCTTACGTCAGAGTTACCAGCCATTTTAGTAACTCAGAAAACAGAAGAGGTGGAGCTCATTCTATGCAAGGGTAAAGAGGTTGAATCTATTTCTCCAGGTTGTGGTACAGGTTGGATCTCCCTTCTCCGAAATTCCTGGACCTGAGTGGTTTAGACTTGGGATTTTATTTTTTTTTCAGATTTTGGAATATTTGTATATATATAATAAGATATCTTGGGGCTAGGACCCAAACCTAAGCACAAAATTCACTTCTGTTTCCTATACCTCTTATGCACATTGCCTGAAGATAATTTCACACAATAGTTTAATAATTTTGCTCATGAAATAAATTCTCGTGGTGAAGAATTTTCCGCTTGTGGTCTGTCTCCTAGTGCTCAAAACATTTTGGGTTTTGGAGCATTTCAGATTTTAGATTTTCAGATTAGGGACGTTCAACCTGGATTGGGTTGGTGGCTGCTGTGTTTTCTGCTTTGTGCGTATTTTATTAATGTTCCACAGATGTCTTAATAACAAAGAATAAAAGACACACTCCAAACTGTGTCTTTAAAAAGACCCACTGGGGACCCCTCGGCACCAGGCACTGAACCCAGTGGCCACCCAGTGCCTTGGGGAGTGGCGGGATGGGTTTGGGCAGGACTCGAGGCGCCTCTCACCTGTGGTACCCCCTCTCTGTGCTCTTGCAGATGAGGGGCTCTGGGACATCCTCATCAAAGACATCCCCAAGGAGGTGAGCTCCTACACCTTCAGCATGGACATCCTGAGGCCGGGCGTGAGCTATGACTTCCGGGTCATCGCAGTCAACGACTACGGCTTCGGCACCCCTAGCAGCCCTTCCCAGTCTGTGCCAGGTACAGGCTTGTGGGACAGGGAGCAGAGGAGCCCCATGGAAGAACCTTGATGGCAGTGACTGGGCAGTAGGGGAAGAGGAGAGACCCCACACCAGGCACAAGAAACACTGGGGTGGCCACAAAATGATATGTCCCATCGGTTCACCAAAGCTGCAATCTCTGAGGCCAGGGCCTGTGTCAGCCCTCCACTCTGGGGGAAGCTGAGGGCCTTGGAGCTCTGGGATTCCCTTCCTGGGACTTCAGAGGCCCTGCACAGGGGCAAAACAGTGGACCCCAGATGAGAACTTCCAGGAGCTCACCACCCAGGAGGTTTGAGGGTGCCAGGCCATAAACTATGTTTCCACGGACACTGCTTCCCGGAATAGAGGGGGCCAACATCCTGTAGAACAGCAGGTAACCCAGGGCCTCGAGGTCCTGACTCAGCAGCGTCTAGGTGAGCTCAGATAGGCAACCCCCGCCCCCCAGACTCTTCTCCTTGCTCTTCCCAGCCGGCATATCTCAGAGCTCACACAGGACTCACGTCTACACCCAGGATCCAAATCGGATCACTAACTACTTGGAGTTGTACAGCCCCCTTCTCTAAGGCAGAAAGGCAGCTCAAAATTCCTACACACAGGATGAGCTCAGAAACACAGCCTCCCCGCTCCCCCCACGCACCTGCCCCTTTGCCCAGGTTGATAGAACCGAGTCAGGGGCTAGAAACGCTCTGACTGGGGCAGAAGAGCAACCCCTCACCAGCAGCAACCCGGATTCCTCTTGGCTGGGTGCACGAAGCACAGTACTTGAAAGGAGGGAGCCGTACCAGGAAGAGCATCCTCAAGCTCCATGGGTCCAGCCTCCCAAGTCCCTGTTTTCTGCCACCAGATCTAAGTTCCATCTAAGCGGAACCTTGGGGAAACTCACCCAGGTCCCCTGCGGGCCAGAGAAGCACCCACACAAATTCAAGTCTGCCTAGCAAAGCCTTGGACAAAGGGGGACAAGCGGGGAGAAGGACACGCAGCTAGCACTCTGCTGCCCCAGTTCCTGAGTTCCTGGCAGACATCATGAGTCAATCCCAGCACTCTTACCTAAGGGAGCAACCCCAGAGCCTTTTGTGAAATGACCCCCCAGGCAGTCCTTCGCCCAAGATGAAACGGTCCTTCACCTTGTCTCACGTTCTTCCCACTTTGGGGGACAGAGACCCACCGACCCTAATCTGCATGAGCAGTGGAAGGGCCCCAGCTGTGGCGGGAGGCTTGGGCCAGGAGCACCCTGGACCTGACACCCACATCCTCATTCCAGCCCAGAAGGCCAACCCCTTCTACGAGGAGTGGTGGTTCCTGGTGGTCATCGCCCTCGTGGGCCTCATCTTCATCCTGCTCCTGGTCTTTGTGCTCATCATCCGAGGCCAGAGCAAGAAATATGCCAAGAAGACAGACTCGGGTGAGTGAGCCGGCACCCAGCCCTGCCGCTGGACTGGACTTTCGCGTGTCTCCCTTTGGGCCAGGGCGGGGTGGGCCGGTTGCTCTCCTGGCAGTGCCCTGCACAGGCAGGGAACATCGGGCTCCTGGACGCCGTCTCAGTCTCTTATTCAACTCGGCAGAAAGAGGGGAGCCCTGCCGAGTGAGGGAGTAGGTGGGCTGGGAGGCCGCAGGTCTAGAGGTGTCTACCTCTCCCCCCACCACAGGGAGCAGTGCCAAGTCCGGAGCCCTGGGCCACGGGGAGATGATGAGCTTGGACGAAAGCAGTTTCCCCGCCCTGGAACTCAACAACCGCCGGCTGTCCGTCAAAAACTCCTTCTGCCGAAAGAACGGCCTGTACACCAGGTAGTGGCCTTCCACGCGGGGAGGGGTGCGGGATGGGGGCTTGGGGGCCAGAGCTCAGGGCCCCGCAGTGCAGGCTGGGGGCGCGCTGGGAAGACCACAGAGCAGGCGCGACCCACTTGGCCTTCCTCGGTCCCGCCGGGAAGCCGCATTCAAACTCTGGGGCTGGGAGCGATGGCACAGGGACAGTTCCAGACAGAACACCTGGGCCTGCACGGGTCCCCCAGGCGCAGCCACAGCCCAGGGCGCACCGGGGAGTTCACGAGGAGGTGGGTTCTAAGTGGACCCCTCAGTGGCAGCAGAATGTAAGCGACTTGGAATTTTTGCAAGTTAACCCAGGGCGAGCGGCTCCAGTGCCCGCCTGCAGGGGGTCACCTGACCCAAGGTGAGCCAGGCCTGCTGAGGCACCTAGCCCGCTCCTCAGGGACCTTTGCCAGGAGCACCCCCACCCCGTCCTTCGTGGCCTATCCCCTCCCCATCTGGGACAGTGTGGAAGCCCCTCCCTGGTCCGTATCAATGCCGCAGCCGCCCTCCTGACACCCGGCTGCAGCACCTGAAGGCAGCCGAGGGAAGGCGGAAGCCGACGGTACCTGTCCAGCCCCCGCTGCTGCCAGGCTGCCCTCTTCCAAGGCAGGGGCCACTGCTGGGGCCTCTGCCGATAGGATGTGGTCACTTTCTGTGCCCAGGAGCTCCAGGGGGATTGTGACTGCAGCCGGGGGCTCCTGTCCCCAGCCTCAGCCCTATTGACATTCCTGGCTCGTTGGACGCTGCAAGCCGGGGGGCAGCCTCTCTCAGGGTGGACGCACAAAGCTTCTCTCTGTCTCTGTTTTGGAGGGACAAGCCATGTGTGTGCTCACGGTGGGGGACAGAGGGAAGGACAGAGGGTGGGGCTCACTGGCTCTCATCCCCGGCCAAATCCGACCTCCTTGGAAAGGGCCACTGGAGACCCTGGGGCAGGCCCAGCGGGTCCTGCACGCCACGGCTGCCCGCCAGGCTGGCTCCAGGGCCCTGCCTCGGGGAACAAGGGGCCATTTCACCAGTGCCCTCACCTCCTGCCTCTCCCTACATCTCCCGCCCACCGTGCACACATCTGGGCCCCTGTGTGTCCCCTGCCCACTGTGAATACACAGAAATCTTGTCTGCACCAAACCAGCCCCAGGCTCCAGGGCCCTGAAGGCAGCCACAGGGTGGGTGCACCCTGCACGTTGCCAGGGCAGCCTCAGCATGGTGCCCATTCTTTCCCTCCTCCTCCAGGTCCCCTCCCCGGCCCAGCCCCGGCAGCCTCCACTACTCGGATGAGGACGTCACCAAGTACAACGACCTCATCCCAGCAGAGAGCAGCAGCCTGACAGAGAAGCCCTCGGAAATCTCCGACTCTCAGGTGAGGGGCCAGAGGGCTGAGTGCCCTGGACAGGGCGGGGGAGCAGCCCTCCCAGCGAGGGGCAGTGAGGGGAGAGGACTCTGCAGCACACACGGAGGCAGATGGCCCGTCACATGGGTTTTCTTCCTTCCCTCCTTCCCTACCTGGGGCCAGAGAGACTAAGAAGGCCCAAGAACTCACCAGAAGTCATCTGCACACCAGGTGCCACCCCCAGGTTCTGCTCATAGTTTGCCCCCAGGACTGACAGGCTCTAGATCGCATGAGATCCCCCAAGAGCGTGGTCCCCTAGACTTGCGTGGGTCACCCTCCATCAGCTTCTCAGCAGCAGAGGAGCGTGCTGAAGGCAAGGGGCAGGAGAGGAGGAGCTCTACCTGGCCCTGCAGCCAGAGCCCTGGACAGCTCTCGGCCCAGCTCCTTGAGGGCAAAGGAGATCCCAGGTCCAGGGTCCTAGGGCAGGAAGCAGTTGGACCAATGAGACTTTGTGCTTTGGTGGGTGACCTTCTGCCTCTGAACCGGGGTGCTCTGGATGTGCTAGGTTACCTCTCTGAGCCTCCGTTTCCCCCTGTAGACAGGCAGGGGTGGTCATAGGCCATCTCATGGTACTCTGGGGGACTTTGCTGAGAGTCTGGCCCAGGACTGGCACACAGCAACCCTTCAATCAGTGCTGCCTTTTATGTTGGGGTAGGGGAACCCGAACTCTGGAAGACAGAGCTTAGAGCTGTCATCAGGTGGGCCAGGCAATGGAGACACTTAGCTAAGGGGCTGAGGACATTCCAAGAATTGCCAGAGGGAGCAGGCTGACCTGCGGGGAGGTGCGACCACGGACTGGACTGTGAACTGGGGCCGCGCCCTGCGCTGCTTTGCTCAACTCCAGGGTTACGGAAAGGCCCACCTCCGTCCACGGCTCACAGTTGGTGGGCAGAGACCCCAACTTAGTCTGGCTTTCCCTGGGACTTGGTGGGGGACAAAGCTGCTTGAATCCTTGTGATTCAGCTTGTGACAGCTTTTAACTTCGTGCGGCCACACCAACTAGGGCGACTCACGAGCACACACAGGCTGGGCCCTTCCCCTAACACGTGACTTTTCTTTCTTTTCCCCAAAGATGGTGACCAGCATTAGATTCTAGACATCCAAGGTAGAACTGACAAAGATAAAGGGACTTTCTCTGACCATGGGGCAGTTGCATGGGACTCCTGAGATGTGCTTCTGCTGTGGTTAGAAGCAGCCGGCAAGAGGGGCTTCCTGTGTTGCTTTGCTTGGTGGCCTTTGACCTTCTGCAGAGCACACCACTACCCCTCCCTTACTGCCTGGGCTCAACCTCAGGGACAAGCCCTCCAGGACAGGAGAGATTGCCTGCATATCTCAAGGCCTTTTTGTCACTCTGCAGGAATCTGGAGGAATCTCCTGGGGACAGAGTAGTCCCATGGCCAGGAGACCATGCCAGGGCCTCCTAGCCTTAAAGAAAGACACCCTGTGCTCCAGACCAGCTGACCTCAGAAGTCCGCTCAGGGTGGACCCAGAGTACCCGGAACCCTCCCTCTGCTAAGCCCTTGGTCTGATTGGCTTAAAGAAGCCCATCATTTGAGCACTGTTCCCATAGCAACTGGGAACCAGTCCCTCCCCTGGAGCACTGCCCTGGGAGAGGGGGCTCCCCAGGCTCCAGAAGGCAGTTGTCACAGCAGAATGCCCACACTCCTTTTGGGGTTGGTCAATCCAGCCCAGGCTCTGGGTGCCTGCCCGGGGAGGTGGAGATAGCTCAGGTTTGTGTTGGGGCTCAGCCATGTTGTCTTGGGTCCGTTGGCTCTGGAGGCCTTGTTCCAGAAAAGCAGCCATCGGGATCACCACGTAGGCCCTGTATGTGGTGTCCACAGGGGCTAGGACCTGTCCACTCCATAAATAGTAACTTAATTAAAACAGCTAAAGATCAGCCAGGCATAGTGGCCCACACCTGTAATCCCAACCACTCGGAGACCGAGGCAGAAGGATCACGAGTTGGAGGCCAGCCTCAGCAACTTAGCAAGATACTGTCTCAAAAAGAAAAATAAAAAGGTCTGGGTGTGTGGTTCCATGATAGAGGCCCCCAGGTTCAACCCCAAGTACCACCAAAAAAAAATGAAAAATTTCTAAAAAATGAAATCAAAGGTCACTTAGGAAGCTAATCAACCAAAGCAGACTCAAGGCCAAGTACAGGTTCCCAGGACACTACAACAAAGACGCATGGTTTAAAGTTATCATTTCTTTTTCACCAACTCCTACCTCACACATCAGAAATCACACTGGTGACCCCATCCCCCCCATGTCCCTCGTGTCTCACCACATGAGGGTGACAACCCTCTGAAGCATTGGTGTCATCTTTTTGTACAGAGGAGGATCGGAGGTGGAGTGGGGTAGCTTAGGTCCAAGAGCCAGAGGTGCAAGCCCCAGATTCCAGCTCCTGGCTGCAGAGCCGGGTCCTGGTTCAGCCCTGTCTCCAGGACCCACCCAGGGGCCAGTGGTGTCCCCTCACTGCAGACCTTTCTGGAAAAGTCTTCAGAACCCGTCAATGGCACACTTAAGGAGACGGAGCATTCCTGCCACTTCGCTAACTTGATACATTTGACAAATAACCATAGATTTAAAAAAAAAAAAATTCAAGCCTGTCCTTGAAGAACAAAGATACTCAGAGGAGGGGGCTCTAGGCATTGAAGTGTTCTCCAAAAGACCCCCTTGCAGCTGTGGCCACAGAGGGCTGCTGTGGCCACATGCATGGAAAGGTGGCTCCGGGTGGCTGAGCCTGGCGTAGGAAGGCACTCTGTCCCGTATCAACCCTGTGACCAGGAGGGTCCTCGGCAGCCCTCCACCCTCACGAGGCAGGAAGCATGGTGCAGCCACAGGGCTGCTGGGTGAGGGAAGTGGAGCTGTGGGGGCCCGGCTCACCAGCGGTCCTGGGAAGGACATCCAGGATGCTCCCCGGGAAGGTGTCAGTCACCCCCGCACCCCCACCCCCCAGCAGACAGCTCCTAGATTCTGCAGCTACAGGCAAGACAGGACCCTGACACAGCTAGAAAATGTTCCTCTGTGCTCACAACCAGTGAGCGCGGGTGCCCCCGTCTTCTGGGGCCTGGCGAATGCTAGGCCAGGGCTCTACTCACACACACACACACACACACACACACACACACACACACTCACTCCTGGAGCTCACTCATAGGACAAGGAGGTGATTGAGACGTGATTCTGTCCCCTCCCCAAGAGCTCCCCGTTCGTCCTGGGAGAGAGAGAGACTTGGAGACAAAGCAGCTGGCCCCCTCCAATACCCTCCGTCCACACATAAGTAAGCCCACTCTGTTCCAAGGCGGTGTCTAGAGTGTGGCACCCCACCATTGTGAAGTCCTTCTGGGAAGATGGTGGAGCTGATGCCAGTCTCCCTTCGGGTCTTGCCACATGTCCCCCAAGACCATCAGCAGCTTCCTCCAAAGTTTCAGTGGCTCCAGAGAATCACCGCCTACCTTTTTGAAGTCCCCCTCCAAGTGAGCTGGGCATATGCCACCTGGTTCATATTCTAAGTCAGACCACCCAAATCTCACTCTCCCAGACTGGAGGCAATCTGTGCAGCCGCTTTCCTGTGATATGGTAATAAACAAAAAGTCAATCTGACTTATAAACAAGCCCACATGATTCCCTGAGAGAGAAGCCACAATGGGGCCCTGCGCGGAGGGACAGAGGGGAGGGGCCGGCTCTCCCCCAGCAGTGAAAGCGGGGAGCCCAGAGCTGTGCTCCGAGCGGTGCAGAAGGGGCTCCAGGCAGAGGGAGGCACACCCAATGATGAGACTTAAAGAGCCTCATTTGACGGAACTTCTAAAAATGCACTTATGGCCGCCTTCCAACTCCGTTTTCAAAATAACAGCCCAAGTTTGGTAGGAAAAAAAAAAATCTTTAGCACAGAAATTAATCTCAATGGGGGAAAAAAGGCCAAACCCATGGCATCCGCCTTCTAATCTCGATACTCAGTTCTGGGCAGCGTCATGGGTGGCCCCTCATTATAATGGCATTAAGCCTCTCTGAAAGAAGTAAGAAGAGCCCGGGGCGCGGTGGCCCGCGCCTGTGATCCCAGCGGCTGGGGAGGCTGAGGCAGGAGGACTACAAGTTCAAAGCCAGCCTCAGGAACTTAGCAAGACCCTATACCTCAATAAAATATAAAAAGGGTTGGGGGTGGGCTGGGGCCATGGCTCAGTGGTAGAGCACTTGCCTGGCATGTGTGAGGCACTGGGTTCGATTCTCAGCACCTCATAAAAATAAACAAAATAAAGGTCCATCAACAGCTAAAAAAAATTTTAAAAAAAAAGGTTGGGGTGTGTCTCAGTGGTTAAGTGCCCCTGGGTTCAGTGCCCAATACCAAAAAAAAAAAAAAAAAAAAGTACGAAGAAGATTATGGAGCCTTTGGAGCCTGTGGTCCTTAGGAGCCAGGATGGCTTGAGGTTGCTGGGGAGGTGACATTTCTTGGTCTTCAGAGCCCCTGGGAGCCACTGAGGGGGTTATGGCTGTTTCGAGATGAGGAGGAGGCTGAGGGGGGCCTGGAGTGCATCTTCCCTGTACACCTGCGTGCGCCCCGCACACCTGGGTTGGCCCCAGGAGGAGCGGGCACTGGCTCTGCCCTCCTGGGGCTCTTCCACTCACTCACTCCGCGGTGCATTTCGTCAAGAGCTGTTTGCTCGTGCCACGGGACAGCCTCAGACACGGCTTGCTGGTGGCAGCTCCAGAGGGGGCAGGACAGACCCTCCATTATGGCGCGCTGTGATCCACGAGGGGAAACCGCGTGTGTGCCAAGAATCCTGTTTCATTCTCGTTAAGATGTCGCGGAACCATCTGCAGGAGTAGCTGTAGGAAGAAAGTGGGCACGAGCGTCTCTGTGTTCCCTGGCGTAGGGCAGGGGCAGTGCCAGGGCAGTCCTGGGATAAGGCCACTCGGTCGGCGCAGAGGCCCAGGGAGGCCGCCTGGAGGAGGTGGCGTTCATTCGGCGTGAACAGGGCTGGGTCGGCACGAGGAAGCGAGGAAGCCGTGAGGGTTTGACAGGGGTGGTCCCGCCTGCCCAGCAGCGCTGCACCCTGCTGAGGGTCTCTGGTCTCTTCCATGTTGCCTCTTGTCCATGAAGTTGGGCCACCACTCCACAGGCTGGGCCCTGTCTCCTCCTTCTCCTTAACCCCTGCCCACCCAGGCTCTGGCAGCCAGGTTAGAGGACAAGCATCCTGGAGAGAGTCCAGGGAAGGGGGAGGGAGGCAAAACCACACATGGGCACCCGCTGATGCCGAGCTCCTTGCTCTTGAGGGTTCTTGGTTAACACCTAAGCACCCCACTGTGCAAAGGGGAGGCTCCCCATTTAATGGCAGCAGGAACAAAGGCTCAGAGAAGTTCACCGCATGCTCTGGTCTCAGGGCTCAGAAGGGCAGGTGGCTGGGCCTCACATGAGATCCAGCTGGCTCTGAGGGCTGTGTCCACTGCAGCCTGGCCTCACCCAGCTGCCCAGCACGGAGGGAATTGAAGGAGATTTTCCTTCACTCACCCCAACCCTTCCTCAGTGACCTCCCTTGAGACCCCTGACCCCAGGCATCTCTGCCAGCTGAGGGGTGGGCAGGCATTGGCTAGTAATTACTACCTGTAGGGGCACAGGTAGCATGTATGACATTGTGTCTGCGCTGGCATTTTTCATGGGATATTCCTGGGAGAATGTAGCATCCAGAGTCCAGAACTCTGAGGGGATGTCCAATGAAGTCCTTCAAAAAGACCTAGGAGATGGTGATTTCCATAGCCCTACCTGGCTGTAATTTCCAAGAGGCTGCAGCCCTGCAGGAAGTAGGCTGGCTGGCTCAGCAGTTAGAGTACCCAAGGGACAGGGCTGGGCAGGGCAGAAAGCCCCTGGGACCACAGGTAGGGAGCAGACTTCCCTGGGAGGCCACACATTCTTCCCAGACTCGTGGGGTGCAATTGCCTAACGACCCCTGCCCGGCCCCTCCACCCTGTCTCGGAGCCCTGGGTGGCTCCTCACTCCCGCGCTGGCTGAGTCTGGAACGAGAGATGAACAGAAAAGCAGAGGAGCTTGGCTTTGTCCCCTCCGATTTGCTTTGTTCTTTTCTCTGGGGTCCTACCGCCTTCGCCCCCTCCCCACTCCCATGGCCAGGCCTGGAGCCCAGGCCAGTCACTGCTGATTGAGTGGCTCTCAGAGCTGCTCAGAGGCCAGGAGCTGAGGCAGTGGCTGGTGGCCTGGCTAGGACGGCCCCTGAAAGGCCCCTTTGTTCTGGGCCCTTCCTGGGAAGCTGCATTCAATTACCGCAGAGGCCCTGAGAGCCAAAAGCTGCAATAGGAGCCCAGTCCCGGCTCTCTTTCTTCTCACCCCACCCCCCACCCCGAAAAGAAACAGATGTTCTGGGCCATGGAGGCGGGACAGCCATTGCTGATGCAAAGACCCTGCTCCTTGGCCCTGGAGAGCTGGGGGAGGGGAGCGCCAGACTCTCCCAGACTCCGTCTCTGGCTTTCCCAGCCCTGGTAGGGATCCTGCTCTGCCCAGGGCCTAGCACCCAGGAGGTGCTGAAGAGAGAGCAGCTCCTGGGATGGTGATGATCTGCAAGAATGAGATCGGGGCCTCCGGGACGGGCAGAGAGACCCCATCCTGCCCCCAGACCAGACACAGACATGCTCCACTTTGGAGAGGAGGTTAGGGGACAGAATCTGAACCTTGTCCTACTTCCCAGTGGCCTGAACAGTAAAACAGCTTCCCTATTCCCTTTGGACCCCTGGGGGGGGGGGTTCCAGGCCCCTCTCTACAGGTCTGCCCCTCCCCCCAGCACCACCTCACTCTCTCCCAGCCCCCTCTCCTCTGTCACCTCATTCCACCTGTGGACCGTGGGGGTCCCCCCACTTTACAGGACACTGAGGCTGAGGGAGCCAGAGCAGACTTGTCTATGTCACTGTCACCTCACCCCCAGAGACTCTTGGCTCTGGAGCAGCCCAAGTGACCTGGGTCTCCTCTCCAAGGCTGGGACCTAGGCTGGCTAAAATCCTGGAACCTCTGGAAATGCTGGACACTGTGAGACGGGACCTGGGAGGGAACCTGTGGGGCAGGCTCCCCTCGTCCCCTTTCCTCTAGCCCCTCATGGCTCCTCCAGGAGGGACCCCCAGCCTCAGGTGCCCACCCTCAGCATATGGAGTTCTCCTGCCTGTGTGTCCCTTTTGTTCCCCAGACAGCAGCTGGGCAATAGGCAAAAAAAAAAAAAAGGAGGGGGGACTTGCATTGTGCCTTGGGGGCAGGCCTCTCTGTCTTCTTGGGCAGTGGGGAGTGTCTGCTGGGGCTGGTAAGGGGATGGCAGGGGCTCAGAGGGGTGAGGCGAGGGGCCAGAGAACATGACTTGCAGATGGGATGGGAGGCCTCAGCCCCACGGGGGGAGGGAGGGTCCTTCCCTCCCCGGCCTCCAGGCAGGAGTGGAGGAGTGAGGAGCCTGCTGGACTGGGGAAAACCTGGCAGGCCAGTGTGGCAGCCCAGCTAGACCTGGCCTCCAGCCACGCCCTTTCTGCCCTGGGTCCTCCTCAGTCCTCAAACAGATCTGTGCTCTGGTAGCTTGGGCACAGAGGTGTGCAAACCAATTAGAGGAGCGAATCAGCAGTCATGGAGAGGGCCTGCTCCAGTGTCCCCAGAGGACCCAAGCTGGAACACTGTGCATTTCATTTCCCACGGCGGGGACCCTCGGGAAAAGGTCCAGCTGCAGTTTCTCTACCTGCAAAGCAGAACTCCGCGCACCGTCCCAAACGCATTTGCCTGGGGCTAACTTGAGTTTTCTTGCTAACTGCACCCAGGCTGCCATCAGTGGGCAGGGGATGAGGAAAGTAGGTAGCTTTCATTGGGAGTGCGCCCTTCACTAACATCAGGCTCCTCTCTCCCAAAGAGTTCCCATCTGTTGTCTTTTTAGTTCTCAAAACATTGCTGGGAGGGATGGGGGAAGGGTGCGCCATATTTTTAGTTCCGTGAGTCGGATTTTACTTTACACCCCAGATTGACTCTTGTCTCCATCCCCAGGAGAAGGATGAGGCCTGAACCTAGAGCAGCAGAGTACCCAAAGGCATTTAAGAACAACTTGATATTTTACATTTCCAAAGGGGGGTGGGGCCCGCAGTTGTCACCGCATAAAAATTCAGAACCTTTGTTGATATTTTCCTGTGCTTATTTTGTAACGAAGTGTCATTTTTATTTTGGAACTGGGTAGGCACTTACATTGTTCACTAGCAGCCTCCAAAGATTTCATCTGGCTCTTGTCGGTCCCCTGAATCAGTTTGAACCCAGATTACTACACATGGGTGAACCTCAAAAACCTCGCCCTAAGTCGGAAGTCAGACACGGAAGGTTGCATATTATATAATTCCATTAATAGGAAATGTCCAGAATAGGTAAATCCCTGAAGACAGAAAACAGATTTGTGGTTGCAGAGGGAGGGGTGGGAGGGGGAGAGACTGGGTTTTACTTTGGGGTGATGAAAACATTCTGAGCTAGTGCAAGGGAGGGTCTACAACATGGAGAGCAAACCTGAACACCCTGAGTTGCACACTGAAAACAATGTTGCTTTATGTTAATGTGAGTTGCACCTGGATTGGAAAAAAAGATGGGAACCTGGGTATCCCAGTCACCTGGACAAAGCAGCCCTCCTCCTTACCCCTCCAATTCTGCTTCTGTGGTTCCAGTTGCTGGTGGTTAACTGTGAGCCCAGAGTATGAAGTGGAAAATTCCAGAGATAAACAGAGAGATCACATTCGCATAACCTTTCTTACAGCATGTTGTTCTAATTGTTCCATTTGATGGCTGTAGTTCTTCCTCTCTGACCATGCCCGATTTATAAGTTAAACTTTACCGTGGAGGTGGATGTAAGGAAACATAGCATCTGTGGGGCTCGGGACCATCTCAGGTTCCAGGCTTCCACGGAGGGTTTGGAACATGGCTGCAGATAACAGAGGACAACTGTGTCCACCAGCCCTGAGCCAACACTATGGTGCAGATTTTCTGTCCAGTCTCTGCTCTGAAGAAGCAGGAAGAGGGCATCCAGGTGCAGTGCCCACTTGGCAGTGAGGGCACCTCCCCCATTTAAGGCTGGAAAGGGGCGGCATAGAGGTTGGTGCCTCAGGACCCTGTGCCCTCCAGCCCTGGCCGTGCTGAATGGACCCCACAAGGCCACTGATGTCCCAATCCTCTGTCTTCGCAGGGAAGTGACAGCGAGTACGAGGTCGACCCTAATCCCCAGAAGGCCCACTCCTTCGTCAACCACTACATCAGCGACCCCACGTACTACAACTCCTGGAGGCGCCAGCAGAAGGGCATCTCGCGGGCCCAGGCGTACAGCTACACTGAGAGTGACTCCGGTGAGCCGGACCACGCCACCGTCACCAATAGCAACAGCGCCCAGCAGGGCAGCCTCTTCCGGCCCAAGGCCAGCCGGACTCCAACGCCCCAAAACCCACCGAACCCCCCAAGTCAACAGAGCACCCTCTACCGTCCCCCCAGCAGCCTCGCCCCTGGCTCCCGGGCACCTATAGCGGGATTCTCATCATTTGTTTGACGTCGGAAGAGGAAAAAGAAAGAAAAATGATACCAAACTCCTCCTTCACGCTTCCCAAACCACCTGCCAGAAAACAGAACACCGAGAGACCCAGTCAACTCTTCACCTCCCGAGCTTATATTTTCTAGGGATTGCGGGGCCAGCGAAGCCGGTGCTGAGAAGTAGGGAGAAGGAAATCACAAGAGGATGTGGCCAGTCCGCTGTGAGCGTGGAGACGGTGGGGTTCACTGCTCTGAGTATCTGCACAGCTGGGGACGCGGCTGTCTCACTGATGCAGTGGGACATCAGTGTCCCTGGAGAGAGGGAGAGAGGGCAAGGGACCTGCACAAGGGGTCAGCCTCCCACATCTGAACAGCAGGCTGAACAGCAGGTGAGGCCGCAGGATGGAGAAACCTCTCGACGTGTGGCCAGCTGCCCCCTTCTGACACGGGCTGGTTCCTGGGCCCTCCGCCGCACTCCTCTGCAGAAAGGACAGGTATCCCAGGGCCAGAGCCTGCCTCTCCCTCTGCACCCTGCCTGGCCGGGTGTCATGGCCTGGCCACCCCCGCCCTGCCACCCACCTCCACTGCTCCCCTCCCTGCTCAGCCTGTCCACCACACATCTGGTTTATTTAGAAAAAGGAAAAGAAACTAAAGGGTGAGAATCTGCTTAGCGACTTTCTTGTTCCTACATATATATATTTTATTTTTTTATTGTGAATACAAGGAAGAGGGCCTGTGGGCTGGGGAGAGTTCCCGTATAACGAAACCCTGCCTCCCTTTACCTGAATTTCCTTTCCTGAGCACAGACAAGGCTCCACCTGGGGAGCAGAGGTGTAAGGCGGCTGACAGGATCCCCGGGCAAAATTAAGTGCCACACGTTGCAGAAGTCAGATAGGTTGAGGGGTCAGGCAGGGTGAGGATCACTGCCTGGACAGACGTACCACTCTCCCCTGAGCGGACATCTTCCTCCCGGCCGCACGCACGTGCGTGTACCTGAGTGCACACGTGTCCTGTTCACATGTGCAAGGAAAGGCTCCAGGATCCTTCCCCAGAGAATCCCCTGGGCCCTCCTGGCCCCGCAGCATTGATCACTTTCAGATCTGTGTCCCTCTGTCTCCGCTGTAGCCTGCTAAGTGCAGCACTCAGGGCCCAGAGGGCTGCCCAGGCCCTGAGCCAGAGGCCAGAGTAGCCACCATATGCTCAGTCTGCCCAGCACCTGGTTCACAGAGCCGAAGGGTGCCCCAACCCGGAGGGGCCTCTTCCTGGCTGGGCTCAGCCTGGCCAGAGCCGGGAGCACGGAGGGGCTGGTCAGGAAGCCCAGTCTAAACTGGACACAGCATCCGAGATGCATGGTGAGCCCAGCCAGCAGGGCGGGCCAGATGGGACCGAGGGACAAGAATAGCTGGCAGGAGGAGAGGATTTCATACACATGATCTGCTCCAAGGAATGTTCTTTAAAAAGCCATTTCTGGTGGCCTCATCTTCCCATCAGTTTGAGGAGGAGCCTTTCCAGCAGATTCCCTGGGTTATCTGTGTCCCCTAGGTGACCACAGGCAGCCCTGTGAAGTCTGCCGCAGACTAGCTCGTCACTGTGGGTGGACGGCTGCCTCTCAGAGGAACTGGCCCGGCCTGGGCATGTCCCATTCGGCCCGGGGCCCCTTCGTGGCGTGCTCGACCCACGCTGCCTGCCCTGCTGGAGAGGGGGCCATACCCTGTTTGGGGGGAGGAGAAGAGGAAGGGGAGGCCTCAGGCGGGGATTGGAGAAATGAGTCGAGGGAAGAGAGCCCAGACCCCTCTCCACCGGCCCCAAGTTAGCCGCTGTGCTAATGGCAACCGGGAAGGGAAGTCAGGGTCAAGAGCTCTGAAGGGAAGAGTCCGCCCAGGCTGCGTGGGCTCCTTGCCCCCTAAGGAATGTGAGTGGGGAGATGTGGGAGGCTGACCCCATGTGCAGACAGGGGCCGCTCGGCTCCTCTAGGGAGTCAGGTGCTCCAGGCCCCCAGGCCTTGTCTGGAGGCTGCCCTGGAGTCAGCGGGACCCGTGGCCCCTGCAGCATCTGCCCCCCAGCGGTGCATCTTCAGACGCTGCCCGTGATCATGCCACTGCCCTTTCTGCCGCCGCCTCCTCCTCCTCTCCTTCTTCCTCTTCTTCTTCTTTAACAATTTCGTCCTTTTCCCTTTCTCTGGAGCGTTTAACCATTGAAAGAAATTCCCAGTTTGCATTTGGGAATTATTTTAGCCCAACCCAGTGAGGGAGCTCTGGGGAGGAGGCAGGGCTGAGAAATTTTATCCTGTGTATGATCCGCACATGAGGCTGATCGTCCTTTGCCTTTAATGAATCACCTGGTGCACTAAAATCTCCCCTGCTCCCTTGCACACTCTGCTGCCACCCACGTGCCCGTGCAGGACATGCCCATGCACACCCGTGCTTACCCCCTCGCACACCACACTGATGTGCACAGGACACACCCACTTCCGCAAAGGGGCTCTGGCAACTCCCTCTGATGGCTGAGGCCATCTCCCCCGTGAGGCGCACAAGGCCTGGGTGACTTGTGCTGGGGATGTGACTGGGATCTGTTGCCCAAGAGGGTGAGGACACTGTGAGTCACAGCTCCTAGGAGAGTCAGGCTGGGCCCAAGGTGGACATCCCCCTTCGTCAACACCCATCCATCAGGAGTGGTGTCTCCACTGTCCCAGCCACATCTGGAAGCCCAGGTGGGTCTCCAGCTGTGGAACTCAGATTCGTCTTAGGAAGACGTCTCTTTGCTCTCGTTTACATATCTGCTGGGCCGGTGGAGCGTGGAGGCTCCTGGCACCTCCTCCCAGACACCTGGCCACGTTGGAAGGGTGTGGTGGGCACTGCCTAGGGGTAACGGGGAGCCCTCCTGGCTTCGATTTCCTGAGCCAGTGATGCCAGGACCCTGCCTCTGCAACTCTGCTGGCCGCAGGTTCACACCTGGACACACCTGGTCCCTTTGGTGTTGCCTGGCTGTGCCCCAAGGGACTCCGGTGTTGTCCCCAGGAGCCCAAGCATGGCTCGCCAGGCTGACCTCTCCCGCTCCTGGCTGTGCCTCTTGCATTCGTGTGAGCTGTGCACACAGACTGCCAAGAAAAACCAAATAGAAGCCCTGGATTCCAGAAGCACCTTCCTTCTAGGGCTCCAAGAAGTTTGTAAACCCAGGCTGCCCTCCTCACCCCTGCCCCCTCCCCAAATCCAACACTGCCGTGAGTCAGAGGTACGAGGGCACGGAGGTGCTGCCTCGTCCATGTGCGCTTCTAGAGGCCTTCTGTTGCTGCCCGCGCCTCCTGGGCAGACCCCCTAAGGTGCCAGTGCCTAACGATTGGACACTCTGGGGCTCCCTCACCGTCCCAGAGAACACAGTGAAAGTACCCACACTGGCGGAGGGGCCAGCGGGCAGGAGGGGAGCAGGGGACCCTCTGAGCAGCCGCCACCAGCTCCCGAGTGCCTCTGTCAGGTCCTGTCCAGGGACACCACCCTGAAAACCGCCACCCTGAGCACAGGTGCCCCTTAGGACCACCCCCTCTTCTCTGTTTCCATAAAAACAACCAAAAGCGTTTAAATGTGTTCCCTTTCTTCACCCATGTAGACTCCAAAAACAAAATCAATGCAGAATCTTTATTTTTTGATTTAAAAGATATAAAAGAAAAATTATGGGAGAGAATTCGTTATGGCAGGTGTCTATCTGTAAGAAGAATATATATGTATATGTCACATAGCTTGTTAGCAGGTTTATTTTTTAAATGAAAGGTTAAAAGAAATTGATTTGAAATATATACCACGATAAGTCCCACGTCCTGTCAAACTGTCAGTATTTTATAAATAAACTTTTGTTTTGGAGTTCTGAAGCAGCGTTCATTCTCTTCCTCCCCGGCAGGGGACGGGGACACCTAGCCCAGTGTCATGTTCAAGCCATCTGTTCCCCAAACGCCCACTGTGAGCCACGTGGGACCCAGGCACAGTCCAGGACCTGACCCTCTGATCTCTTCATTCAAAGATGGGGGCATATCTGTGCCGAGTGAAATGAGCTATTTTATTTATTTTGAGTTTTTAGGATAAGCAGGAGTTGTGGAGCACACCCGTGGTCCCAGCGACTTGGGAGTCTTGAGTCAGGAGGATCACGAGTTTGAGGCCCGTCTCTGCAACTTACTGAGACCTTGTCTCAAAATAAAAAGAGCTGGGGATGTGGCCCAGGTTCAGCCCGCAGTAGGTCGATAAATGATAGAGCATGGGCATCTAGGGCAAGAGCCACCCAGGTAAATTAGGCAAGAGAGTGATTAATAACAATAACGATAGCGACAGCGAACTCTATCATGGGTTCACGCTGCGCCTGGCACTGCTGTAATCATGTTACACTTCGTAACACATGACACCCTTGCAGTAGCTCCTAGCAGGGCAGCTGGAACAGACAGGGTGTGTGTGGCCTCCCCTCAGGCAGTGGCAGAGCCAGGATCTGCACTAAAGCAGTCAGGCTCGAGAGGCCGGTGCTGCCACTCGGATAGCTTAAGGCTCGCCTCTTGCCCATTTTTATTTGAATTTCTCCAAAGCCAGTTCCCTGGCTCCTGGGCATGTGGCTGTCCTGAGAAATGCCTTGTGGAATAGAGGATCCAACCTCCACCCAGGTTTAGAGTTAGGACTTAGGTTGCTATTAACTTATGGGCACAGTGGTGTGGCATTATTCTGCACTGACGCCCGTAAATTAAGTCTGACGGACTCCAATAAAGGAAAGAGAATAAAAGAGAAATCTTTTGAAGAGTCGCATAGGGGCTGGGTTGTAGCTCACTGGTAGAGTGTGAGCTTAGCATGCATGAGGCCCTGGGTTCAATCCCCAGCACCGGGCTGGGGGTGTATTCAATGCCCCTCAATGAATACCATAGTGTACATGGTCCACATTGTTGTCAAATGCCCATCAGACACCTACGCAAATCTAGTCGGCTCAGCTAATCAAAATACAGTTAAAGCAGGGGAAATCAATATATATATGTTAAACAGTTTTACTTTAAAAGCACAAATGCAAATTCATTCACTATTCTGTGAATTTGGGGGCCATGGAATTTTTTTTTTTCCAGAATGGGCTCCAAGTATGGAATTAGCGTCTATTTTTGTAAATCACACTTATTATGAATCCTCGGTGCCTTCCAGCTTCTGTTGCTTTAAGGTAAAACAAGAACATGTAGAAATCAGGGCTTGCGGAATCCTAGATTTCATTCTCTCTCCTTAGATTTCCTTCTCTCTCCTGAATGCTGTATGGCTCTTGCCCACGGCTGACTCTACACACCCTTTTATTTTTAACAGCTTCCCTTTACCCAGGCTTTCAACATGATTTTCAGAGAAAAACTATTATCCTTTTCTACTCTTATTTTACCCATGTACATCATAGTTTATTAAATTATGTAATTACTATGAAAAGCACAATTGGCGTAAACAAGTTGGGGATAATTGACTCTTTGTAAACAGCTCAACTCTGGCCTCCAACCCTGGGGGACCAGGACGCCAGCGTGTTTTGCAGAGGGCATACGGGGTATCCATTAAGGTGACTCGCTGTTAAGAGGAGGTCAGATAAGAGAGCTACTGTTTATATTACAGTGCAAACCATGTACACTGGTCTTTATAACCAATTTTCAAGTTGATAAGGGGTTTTCAAGGGTAATTTTTGACTACACATAATTTTTATCTTACACATAATTGAGACCCCCCACTCCCACATTAGAAGCAACTCCAGGCCCATGCCTGCGGGTATTTGGCTAAAGGATAATGACATGGAAGAGATTCTGAACTGGGAATCTGAAGGGTGAACTCATTCTACAATGGTCCTTTGCAATTCAGGAGACCTTAAAGCATTTTCTGGGGACTGTGGATGAAGCTCAGTGACGGAGTTCTTGCCGAGCATTCATGAGCACCTGGGTTCAATCCCCAGCATCACAAAAAAATCTAAAGATAAAAATAAATAAATAAATAAAGTGCCTCTTGGTTCTCAGAGGAAGCGAGTGGGCCCCAATCTACCCTTGAGACCAGCTGAAAGATCCAGTATAATAATGGGGTTGAAAGAAAGCGTTTTGCAGCACACACAGAGAAGCAGCTACAGACCTTGGAGAAGCTTCTCAGTATCCCTTAATTCCAATCTTCCCCCTCATTCATTTGCAAATTCCAGGTTGGTCTCTCCCTATGGGTGGACGGTGGGCATGGACTTTGGCCATTCCCAGCTCAGAAACTGCAGAGGTTCTTAGAGCTTCCAGAGTTTCTAAACAGGAAAAGGTCACTTTGGGCTAGTGAGGCTCACCGAAAGGAGCGTGGACTTGGGAGACCTAGGTCCCCCATGACTCTAGTTAGATTCCACTTGAATTTAACTTCGCCCTCCACCAGCCACGGCTACCCCATCCACAGAACAAATGCAACCTCTCCTTCTCCAGCATGTGACTTGTGGAGCGAAGGGTACGTAAGGAATCTTCTAGGCACAGGTGACCCAGGAGGGCCTTCTCCTGACCCTCACCCTCCTTCCTATCCTGCATGAGGAAGGGTGATCCCAAACCCACCAGGACTACTGTTTCCATGGCAATGGGATTGGCCTCAAGGACTGCCAACTATGTTCCCTATTTTTATTTGCTCGATAGCCACCGCCCCTCCTTCAAGTCTCCACTGTATGCAAAAGCCGAGGGCTCAGGCCAACCTTGAAAAATGTCAGCTCTCTGCCACGTGCAATGGTGCATGCCTGCAATCCCAGCAAGTCTGGAGGCTGAGGCAGGAGGATCACAGTTGGAGACCAACCTGGGCCACTTCCTGAGACCCTGTCTCAAAATAAAAAGAAAGGGCTCAGTGGCAGAGCACTCCTGGGTTCCATCCCTGGCACCATAAGCAAAACCAAACAAAACTTCAGTTTGTCTTTCCGGAAAGCAGAGGTGGTGATCACTGCTCTGTACCTCTCACGGAAAGTGTGTGGACATTAGAAGGGAGACTGCATGTGCACAGGATTCGTAGCCGAATAACCCTCTAGGGATTGGGGCTGTTTGTGGGGTGGAATCACCCAGAGCCCCTGCTTCAGGCACAGTTCACCTCTGCCCTTCCTCACCTCACTCCCTCAACAAGGTGTGTTCTACCCTTCCTCAGGACCCTTCCCAGCTAGAAATCACATCCGGAGGAAACCTGAAATCTAGGTCATTCCCACCGGGCCCCACATGGCCAATGGAGGAAGAGGTTGCCGGAACCTGCAGACAGGCTGGCAGAGGAGAGGGGTGCTGGGGCCACGGTTCCCAACCCTCCTCTGCTCCATCCTTCCCACGCTCCCTGTCATCTAAGCCCAATTCCCAATGGGGATTTGAGGACTCTAGGACTCAGTCCATGCAGGGCACAGAGCAAGGTGGGGTGTGGCTCCAAGGGCACGTAAGAGCCAGCAGGCCCATACCTGTGCCTCCCACTGTGGACATCTCCTTGGAAAGTTCCACTCTTGTGCCCGAGGCAGACGGTACACACTTGCACTTCCGTTACACTCTCCTCTGGCATTAGGCCCAAAGAGGCTCCCTGGGAGAGTCCATCATAGTGGGTGAGATGTGGGTTGTGACATGTAAGAGGTCTGTGAGCCACTGTGGCTTGACACCTCCGCAGCAGACTGGAGCTGTGAGAGGTGACCAAACCCAGAGGCCAGCAGGCACCACAGTCGGCCTTGCCTGTGTTTTAGCTAACCCTCACGGCAGCCCCAGATGTGGACTGTCCCTGTTGTCAGGTAAGGACACCTACCAGAGCAGAATTCCAACCCTGGCCCACCTGGCGTCCCGGTGCCCGGTCTTTTAACCATGAAGCAGCCTTGGGCCATACACAGATGCTGCTTGACCCAGAGAAGGAGGCCTAGGCATTTGGAGAGACCCCCAAGCTCTAGGTGGGCAGTAGGTCAGGAAAACATTGTCACAGTCTCTGTGGCCATGGCACAGACAAACTTCACATGTGACAAAAGATCATTCCAGTGTTTATTTTGTCTGAATCATGAACAAAAGTCACACCCATTCTCAGCTCGTGGGCCACACAGAAACAAAGGGGATCAGGCACCTGCCAACCTCCCGGGCAACTCGAGTCAAGTCCACACTTGCGGGAACCTCTGTGGGGCTCTGGTGTGATCCCCAGCTATGGCAATCAAGGTTAGGGTAGGAGGTTGAATTGTGTCCCTCCTTCCCCGAGATCACGTCCACTAGGAACCTCAGGAAGTGATCTCCTTTGGAAACAGGGGCTTTACCAGTGTAATTAGTCCAAAGGAGGTCACATTGGTTTTTTAAAAATTCAATAAAGCCAATGACCATCGACCTTCTATGAAGAGGAGAGGACACACAGGACACACGCAAGGGAGAAGGCCATGTGGGGACAGGGGCGGAGATCACGGTGATGCTACTCCAAGCCAATGAAGGGTTAGTATTGATCGGAACCCATAGGAACCGGAAGAGGCAGGAAGAATCCCCCTGGAGCCTTCGGAGGGGCCGGCTCTGTCCTCACGTGCCACAAGAACATCCTTGCTGTTGGCTTAGGCCATCCGCTTGGTGCTGATTTGTTACAGCAGCTCCAGGGTGTGCTCGGGCCGCTGTCCTTGGAGTGCCCACATGCATCTTTATCTCTGGGAGTTTAGGTTTAATCAACTCAGAGTCTGGCAGGACCCCAGGACCAGGGACCTCGGGCCTCCCTTCCGCTCCCTCCCCAGCTTGAGCCTAGATTTCTGCAGATAACTCCCGCCAGCCCTGAATTAAATTGGCCATTGTGGGATGCTTGTTTTCCTGTCTCTCCCTAACCTCCCCCTTTTAAATTGCTTCCACCCCTCACTGAGAGCCAAAGGAGTCATTCCAAGCTGGAATCTCGGGGTGGCGGGAGGGGTGGGGGGACTCACCGGTCATTAATCTGCAAACTATCAATCACAGATGCTACTGACCAGATGGGGCCTCCCACCCTGAGGCCATTTCTGGGTATAGGGGAGCTCCAGGGCATAGAGAGGTGGCAGCAGCAGGGCACAGCCAGCCTGGTTGTGGGTGGAGGCAGGATCCCGCTGGTGCTGGGGACATGGTAGGCAGAGCAGACTTCTGTCCTGACACCTGGGACCTGGCCATTTCACCCTACTCTGGGAGTATAAGGGGGAAGGCAGGACCCACATCCACCAGCTGGTGCTAGAAGCCAACAGTCCAACAGGAGATGGAGGAGACCCAACCACCAAGAAGGCCTGTAGATGGTAACAGGGCTCTCACTTGAACACCTTTCACACTTTGCATGAACTCACTCTTTTTTTTTTTTAATTTTAATATTTATTTTTTTAGTTTTCGGTGGACACAACATCTTTGTTTGTATGTGGTGCTGAGGATCGAACCCGGGCCGCACGCATGCCAGGCGAGCGCGCTACCACTTGAGCCACATCCCCAGCCCCCTCACTCATTTACCTTGGTGTGTGTGAGTTACTGGAGAGTACATCCAGAAGCTCTCTACCCCTGAGCTACATCCCCAGCCCTTTTTAAAATTTTTATTTTATTTTGAGACAGGGTCGCCATACGTTGCAGAGGCTAGCTTCAAAGTTACCACCCTCCTGCCTCAGCCCCTTGAATCGCTGGAAAGACAGGTGTGCACCATTGCACCAGGTGAACTCATTCAATCACACAGACAGGAACAGAGACCTGGAGACCCAAGAAGCCTGCCTGAGCTAACAGGGCGAGGGTCTCCAGAGACATCCTCAGTGCCGCAGACTGCCCCAGACAAAAACGGGTCTTGAAGAGGGCTCGACCCCTCGGGGTGAAGTCGAGAGCTGCTTCATGCTCCTGCAGGAGACCCAGAACAAGACCCGCTCCCTGGTTCCCAGGCCGGGGCCTCTTCTGTGCTATGGGTTCTTTGATGGAGACATTAGCGTCCAGTCCGAGGCTCCTGGGAAGAGCACTGGCAATCTCAGCACTGTTTCCTTTCCTGGCCTTTGTCTCCCACAGAGATGTGACCCATAGTTGGAAAGATCTGGGAAGGTTCTAGAAGTGGGTGGGTGGGGTTGGGGAGAGGTCGGGGAAGCTACCTCAGACGTAGTCCCCATGTCATTTCCTGGAAGGAGACCCCTGGGGGACAGGCAGAAGGAGGTGACCATGGGCAGGGCTGGAGTGATGACCACTGTTTTTCTTTTCTCGAGGCTCCCCACCTGCACCCTGGCCTTCCCTCTGTGAGCAGCCAGCTGCCTGTGCCTGCGCAGCCCCGGCCTCCTGCCTGGACCAGTCCTGCAGACGTGGGCTGTGAATCAGAGACCGGGCTTGTTTCTGTTGCCTTCCGTGGCTCTCAGGGTGGGGGCAGGGCTGTTCAGGTCACGACAGGAGGATTTCGCCATAGGGGGCGTTGCTGGGCTCTTCCCGGGAGCTTTTTCTGTACCCCTTGGAGGGTGGAAGGGAAACAGCAGCTCCACACAGTGACTCGAGGACAACTAACACTGGGCCTCAAAGAAGAGGCCTAAAAGGGGCCTCTCTCACCTGCTGCCACCCTGGAGAAATGCAGACACAGTGCTGTCAGAGTCTTCTGATTTTGCAAGAACTAGAAATCAAGTTTATGTAAATTCCCCTTATGCTTAAATACTAGCAACTAAAAATATGTATTTTTAAAACATGGTTATGACAGATTGCGTCTTCTAAAAATGACAGCAAAGAGGCCTCCCCTCTCACATGTCCTTGACCCTGCTCCCGTCCAAAGGTGGGGTTCAGGGCTGGGGGTAGCTCAATTCCCAGCCCAGAAGGAAAAAAAAGATAGGGTCCATGTTACTCCCCTAGAATCACAAAAGGAGACTGGTATCAGAAAAGATGCTAGTGACCTTCAAGGCTAGGTCACTGTTATGGGTTGAACTATGCTCCACCCCCAAAAACCCAGTACCTGGGAATGGGCCCATATGTGTAAACAGGGTCTTTACAGATGGTCGTGTTAAGATGAGGTCACTGGGTGGACCCTAAGCTAGTATAGCTAGTGTCTTCATAAGGGGGAAATTTGGACACAGACATATAGAAAGAGAAAGCCATGGGCTGGGGATATAGCTCAGTTGGTAGAGTGCCTGCCTTGCATGCACAAGGCCCTGGGTTCAATCCCCAGCACCACACACACACACACCAAAAAAAAAAAAAGAAATAAAAAAGAAAGAAAAGAAAGCAAGCCATGTAAGTTTGGAGGTCTGGAACCAGGGGAAGCCTGAGGCCACCAGAAGCCAAGAGAGATGTGAAGGGTTGGGGATGTGGGCTGTGGCCTAGCATGCATGAGCCCTGGGTTCCATCCCCAGCACTACTGACGCGGGGCTGGTGGTGGAGGTGATACAGAAGGCTTCCTCCTTCACTGTCCTGCAGCTGATTCTGGACCTCTGGCCTCCAGAACTGTGACACAATCAATTTCTGCTGTTTAACCACTATTTTGTGACACTCTTGTTATGACAGCCTTAAGAAACTAGGTCGTCACAAAAGTGGTAGAGTTTGCACTTCCAATTCTCTTGGGATTCTCCATCCTGTCTCCTGGCCACTGTCTTGTGAGGAAGCCGGAACTCTCCCTCGGGGAGAGAGCACACACAGGTGCTCTGGCTGCAAGCCCAGCTGAAATCCAAGCTGACGCCCAACCTCAGCCACCAGACCTGAGTGATCCTGATGATCCCAGCCCCCGCCACTGGGGCACCACAACCTTCCAGTTCTTCCAGCCGAGACCTCTATATGCTGGGTAGGAAGAAGCCCTGCTCCCTGTGCAGGATCCAAACATGGGGAGACCCGTAGCATCCAGAAGCCTAATAAAATGGCGGCCTTTGGAGGAGTACATTCTACAGTAACTGTAATGGAACCACGGTGTGGGCCGAGCAGGATGGGCCTCCAGGCTTCCTCTGCCAGCAGGCCTCTGGTTTGGAGAAGACCAACGAGAGCCTGCCGATGGGTTCTTCAAGGCTTGGAAGCAGCCCAACAGGAGCCAGACTTTCTCTGCACCCTCTGGGAAAGGGAGAGGTGGTTATGAAATTTAAAAAGGGGGAAGGAGCAGGGAGGAGGTGAGGCAGAGAGCAAGGACAGGGTTTCCTAGGTGGGCATGGAGTCACTGTCTGCCAGGACGCTCACACAGAGGAAGGCTCCTGAGTCCTGCAGCTCCAGGGCTGTGGGGTCTCACAGGGCTCTCTGAAGATCAAATCAGCTACTGCATGTAGAACTCAGATGTGTGCCTAGCATCCTATGAAAACCCGCATGTACTTTAGGGCTTACTATTGTTATGATTAGTGTCCCGATTTGCAGGCAGTGTGCTGAAGACTTAGGGTCCCCCAGAGTTATGTCCGGAACTACATTGAAAGAGACAGAGTCAATGTGGTTCTGGGACCCTCACTCCAAACACAGCAAGACCACCGCGATTTATTTGATTTATGTTTTGAATACTTCATTTGGAGTGGAGGGAAAGAATCCCTTGCTTACAAAAATAAAACCTATGGAAACCACCCCGTAGTGGAACAAGTACTAGCCTGGGGGTTAGGAGAACTCGTGTCTCATTCCTGGTTCGGCTAGTAGCTGGCTGCATGCCCCTGGACAAGTCGCTTCACCTCTCTGGATATTATTTTCTGTTCTTCAAAGTGAGTAGCTTAAGTGATCTCTAATGTTATATCATTATCCCTGAATTAAGTAGCCAGATTATTTTGCTCAAAAAAGAAGGGAGAAAGGTTCTCTTCTGCAAATTTCCATATGGTTGGTTTATTATAGATTCAATTTCAAACCTCCCAGTCACCCTCACCCCAGCCTTCTCTTCTCTTCTGAGGTCTTTCAATGATCTTGGACCAAGTTTTGCTCTCCTGCAGGTCCCCAGCATTTCCCCTGCCATTCAGAAGCCCTGCTCCTCTGGGCCTGGACCTGGGGCAGTCTGCTCCCTGACTCCTCCCTGTAGCTCACCTAGCATGTCTTTTACTTTCAACCACAACCGCTTTCTGGAAAGCAACTGGCTCTGGAGGTGACGGAAGGCTTGGGGGGTGAGGGAAAGGAGAAAACCAGTGTCCTGCGGCATCAAGCCATCAAGCTGGGATGTGTAAATTAGCCCTGACATCGGACTAACTTGAGTTATTGTTATGACTCCAAGGCTTCCCAGAACCAAAGGACACACACACACACACACACACACACACACACACACGCCCGCAAGCACACACTCACACCATGCCAAGACAACACTAAGGAAACTGAAAACGAGAGAAACAAACTCTGCCTCCATGGTGATCATACACCCCTTCCCCTGCACCTCTTCCTCACTCCCCCCATCAGGACCAGGGACAGGGAGACACAGACACCAGGCCCTTCTCCCCTCACCCCTTATTTGCAGCTATGGACTGTCAACACAATCTCAATGACACTCAGTTCTGGGCTGGGCTGGTAGACAGGAGGGCAGGACAGATGTCTCTTATAGTCTCCTTCCAGAGGTGTCTCCTTGTCTGTGCCCTGAAGTTGGGACAGTGCAGGCTGCGTCTGGACAGAGTGTGCAAGTGTGGGAAGCTCCCCTTGAGGGTCTGGGATCCTAGGGTCTCCGTACAAAGGCAGGGTGTGAAAGGGGAGCAGCCCAGTCAAAGGCATAGGCCCCAGAGCCTCCTGCTGTGATGGGCTGCTCCTTTAAGCACATCTGGGCAGAACTGTCACATCACATTGGGACTGAGAGAATGCTGAGTGATGCCTTCAGCTCCAATCATCCTCCTCTTCACCCCAGGCCTTGCTGAGCACCAGGAAGTGATTTAATTGGGTGTGGATGGGGGTGAACAGCAAAGGTGATTTGAGCCATTACTATGGCCTTCAACGAAGTGCCTCGAAGCAGGGCAACTCTCCTTGAAATGACATTGAATCTTCCTGGGCAGATAAGAGTCTGCCAGCTTGGTAAAGATGATGCCGGGTCTCCCTGGCAACCTCCCCTTGCCCGCCATGCTCAGTACAGTGACAAGATCACCCAAGCTTCGTCTGGAGTCTTCTTTCCTGCTGTCTCGTGGTTTTACCGCGAGAACCTGGCTGCCCAGGCTTTCCTGACCGGGGCTCTGCATTAACCAGCTGGGAATCTTGGGTAGGTGACTCAGTCTTCTCTTGGGAATCTGAGAAGTAGGGATAATGTCAGCAACTACTCTACAGTTTGAGATGAAGAAGCCCTAACATCCAGTAAAGGCCTCAATAAATAAATCAAACCTTCCACAGGCAGCCTGGCTCTCCTAAGTGCTTCTTATCAGAGTCACTAAGCCTCAGAGCTGGGAGAAGAAAGGCCCTTCTCTTCTAGGTACAAACTGAATTGCTTTCTTCTTCTTAAGTCCCTGGCCGTCCTCTCCATCTGGAGGCCAGGAGGGTATCTGGCTACCAGAGCCTGTTCTGTAAGAGACACCCCTGCAAAGAGACAAGGAAATCAGGTGAGGCCATCTGGGGAAGCCCACTGGAGACCTTATCAGAAGCCCAGGCCTCAGTGCTGGGGATGTTGCTCACTGGTAGAGCGCTTGTCTCGCATACATGAGACTCAGAGTCAAGCAGAGCGCACACACACAAACAGGCCTGCTTCTGCCTCCTGCAGAGAATACCATTCATGTTTTTCTGTTAGCTCAATTCTGGGAAGCACCAACGGGGATGGGCACGTTCTGTGCAAGGTGGACACTAGGGACCAAACTTGCTCCAGAAGCTTTAACTTGGGCCCTTGGCTTTGAGACTGGCTGGCATCTATGGGGTGAGCCCTTGGTGTGACCCTAGCTCTGTCCTGCATTGCCCATTTACACCAATGCTATGAGGTAGGTACCTAGGTGGTCCCCGTTAAATACATGAGGAAACTAGGCCCAAGGCAGGGGGAATGCAAGTGACTTCCCTCAGGTCATACAATGACAGGATTCAAACCCAGGATCACTGGTCTTTGTTCCCATTCTGCACTTACAGATCCCTGCAGCACCAGGAGGAGGCCTCTGCTGAGGAGCAGGGCGGGGCTCTCCCACTTTTCCCAGAGGTCACTGGTGGGTGAAGCTCTGGGCTTTGGAGGTCTCGATGAACAGCATATCTTGAGGCCAAGGGTCTTCTGAGATAGCAAGTGGCCTCCATAACCTCCAGGCCCATCTGCGCTGCAAGCTCTAGGGTGCTGCATTCGGGGCAGAGCTCCGTCTGAGACTCAGGTTGCAAACAGAATACAGGAGGGAGGTGGGCTCCAGACCCTGTCCGTCATTCTTCAGGCACCTGTACTGTGTGTGGCCTCCACTGAAGAGTCCAATGCAAATCGGACACCATCCTCCCTCTGGGAGTGGGTACTTTTTGCCACAGGGGGTGGGCTGGGGAGGGGGCAGACCTTGCCCAAAGCCCCAGGCACTCTGCCTGGGGCTTGGTATCCTTGGGATCTTCCCAGTTGCTCAGCAGAGGTCAGCCCAGTCCTGTGGAAGGGCTCCAGGTGGTTCCCAAGGACAGGGAGCCAAGGAGTGGAAAAAAGCCTCTGCCTTGAAGGCAAGGATTAGCCCAGGGCCAGGTCCCTGAGCAACTGCCCCAGACTTAGGTCACCAAGTCTCTACCTCCAAACCGCTGACACGGGGCCTGGGGGCCTCCTGAGATGCCCATTCCAGAACCACCTCAGCCTCATCCCTGTAGCAGGAGTGGAGACTCGGACTAGTGATGGAAAAGTCATGGGAGCCTTCTCACAGGAAGGGTCCTGGACATCAGCTCCTTTCAGGAAGGTCAGTGGGGGCTGGGGGTGGGACTCAGTGGTGGGACTCATGCCCAGCATGTGTGAGGCCCTGGGTTTGTTCCCCAGCACTGCAAAGAAAGGAAGAAAAAACGGGAAATGACCTGCTTAGAGTCCTACTTTACAGTACACATTACACCAGAAGGAAGGTGGCTTCCAACTTTTCGGTAAAGAAGTGCGCTTAATCACCTAGCCAACCTCCTTAGGGGTGGGGCCCAGGAGCCAAGGCTAACAAACCCTGGGAGATACGGGTTGGGGCTAGTGGGAGGGGACAGGCCCATGCAGCTGCAAGGATCTCTCATGCCCAAGTCCCAAAGGCAGGCCCCAGCAGCCTGTGACAGGCAGAGACACACGCCCAGGCCTAAAAGCTTATAGGTCAAGTTACACCAAAGGTGCAGTTAAGACGTCAAATCCCTCTCTAAAGTCTGTGGCTTAGAACTTGCCAGATATTTCAAGGTAGGTATTCAGGCCTCCGTTCCTTTGTTTTGTTAATTTCCTCTGAGTAGCCATAGACTGCACTAACCTAAAAGGTTGGGGCAAACTAACCTTCAGTGATTCTAGGAGAGAAATCCACCAGTTTTGGATTGGGGGAAATTAGCACTTTTCTTTTTGTCGGATTCCCCCTGGGGTGTGTGCGAGGATTCAGTCTAGACGCAGCTGCGGAGCTCCCCCAGGCAGCCTGTGTGTACAGTGGGCACCCTGAGGGCAGGGATTGGGCTCTATTGTCTTAGTCCGCAAAGACAAGCCTCCATTGACCTTAAATGTTTGTGGAAGGAGACTGGGTTTGAATAGGGGTGGAGGAATTACACAGGGGCCTGAAGGCTTTGTCCAGGAGCTAAATTAAATTGATAGGAACTCAGTTGGGAAGCCAAACCCAAGACACCAGGTGAAAAAGGGAAAGTCAGTAGCGTTAAGAAGCAGGAGAAGGTCAAGGGCAAAACCAAGACCAAAACCAAGACACGTGTCAGGTGTACTGACATGTGCGCTGAATAAGGCTCCAGGAGACCTGGGGACAAATGGTCTTTCCCCAAGATCTCCTGTAGCACAGTGACTATGTTCCCATGCATTAGGAGAAAACAAGTTGCCCCCTTTCTCAACCGTGGGTGGACAGCTGGATCCTGGGGTGGGTTGGTTTTAAAGAAAAAATTCGGGGGGGGGGGGGAGCAGTGAGGACAAATCACTGAGAGCCCTAGAAAAAAATAATTTATTGCTGGGCACTGAGGCCTGTAATCCCAGCGGCTTGGGAGGCTGAGGCAGGAGGATCAGGAGTTCAAAGCCTGAGCGCTAAGCAACTCAGTGAGATCCTGTTTCTAACTAAAATACAAAATAGGGCACAGGATGTGGCTCAGAGGTTGAGTGTCCCTGAGTTCAATCTCCAGAATAATAATTAATAATAATAATAATAATTTATTTAACAAAGAAGGAAAGAGATGAGAGAGGGAGATGTCTCAGAAAAAAAAAAAAAAAAAAGGCAAAGTTTTGTTTTGTTTTGAACAGGTAAGGCATGCTGAAATTTGGAGGAAAAGGTCCTGGAACTCCAGGAGTAGGGATTAGGGTTAGGGTTAGGGTTAGGGTTAGCTGGGGATGTCCCAGTGGAAAGGACCGTGGAGGGCCTGCATGTGCCCCACTGACCACAGGTGCTTTCTTTAGGGGATCTCATCAAGTACTCACTGGAACAGGGAAGACAGGGTCGCTGTTCCCGTTTTACAGAGGTGGAAGCTGCTGTGGAAGTCACCTGCTGGTACAAGGCACAGCTGGAATTCCAAGCCACAGTGGCTGCCAAGTCTTCCTTCCAACCAGCCTCTTCCAGAGCTGGGTCACCGTCCCTCCACCCCAGGTCATAAAGACCAGCTACTCCATTTGCAGGTTGCTTTATAGTCAAAGTCCTCCCACACCTAATGTCTCATCTTGACAACCTCCAGGACAGGCTGGGAGAGAAGAGGGATCTCTGCTCCTTGGACACAAGGGGGACCAGACCAGGGAGATCCCTGTCAGGCTTGGAACCCATGTTTTCTGGCTCCCAACTTGCTCTGAACTTGCTTTCTAGTCCCAATGTCCAGTATTGATACTTGTTGCTGCTGGTGGTGCTGGGGATTGAACTCAGCGCTTGCTGAACAATGTCTCCACCACAGAGCTGCAACCCCAGCCTAGTTTGGGAGGCGATTCTCACTGCAGGATGAGGTGACTGTGCCTTTAGATTGCCCGGGCTGGTTGTTCTCACGTGGCAGAAGAAAAGGGAGAAGTGCAGTCGTGAGAAGGCCGTGGTGTTTCCAGAGGAAGCCGGAGAGGGGACGAGGGACCAGTGGCCAGCTGGGGCGCGTCCACCCCCCACTTCCTTTGAACTGCTAATGGCAAAGGAACTTTCGCTTTGTGTTGGCTTTGCCTTCCTTCTGTTGAATACTTCACCGGACGCCTTTATTACTTTGGTAATGATCATTCATAACTAGAAACTATGCCCCTAAAAAGAGCCCAAAGCCTGCTTTCTCATAGGATTCGGGTAAAGCCTCCGGCGTCCTCTTTAAACGTTTCCCTGGAGCAAGGGTTAGCCTCAGTGGATATTTGGGAGGCAGAGCCCGCGGACTAGGGCCTTACAGGGATCACAGACGGGTCATCCGCCCGAAACCCTTCTTACATCCAGTCCGGGCCTGGCCTCGGGCCGGCCGCTCCCCCCGTCCGCAGTTTCCAGTAAGAGTCTGGGACGGAATCCACCGCCTGCCGGCGCCCGCCAGGCCGGGGGCCAGGAGGTGGGTAGCGGGTCCCCGAGGGAGCGCGAGCAAAAAACGCCACCCCTGCTGGGGTTTGTGGCTTCTTGCCATTGTTCAAAATGGGGAAGAGCCTTCGGAAGGCCTCGCACTGGCCCTCGGAAGGAGACGTGTTCCCGACCCAGGGGATCCCCAGTGAGGGTTCGAGGCTGGAGCGCAGAAAGGTGGGGGGCTCCGAAGCTCAGCCCGCCCAGGATACCCCACAAGGAACTGTGAAAGTCTCAGGCTTTCAGATTTGAACAGAAGAGGCGGAGCGGCCGGGCCCGAAGCTCCGACGGCCATTGGCCGCGGCAGAGCTGTGACATCAGCGCCGAGGGGCGCTAGAGGGAGGGCGCGGGAGGAGCCTGGAAGGGGAGTGTCCGCGCTGCTCCCAGCCCCGAGAGCCCGAGAGCCCGAGGGAAACCAGCGCCGGCGCTGACATGGGCCGCCAGCCCGGCTGCCCAGCGGAGCCCACCGAGGGGAGCGCACAGCCGCGCCAACCCCACTCCCGGGGCTCTGGGGACCAAGGTAGGCGATGCACACCCCTCTGGCCTTGACAGCCGCGCAAGGCCCTGGTGGGCTTGAGCCCCACTAAGGGGCGGAGAGCATTGAAAGAGCCGGGAAGGGGGCCGTTACTTGGGGAGAAGGACGCAGAGACCCTCGGTCTTCGGCGTCCGCCCGGGAGAGGCGGGCTGCGGGTGGGGAGGTGGCGGGGCTGCTCGGGTGCTGGGAACCGGAGCCGCTCACCGCGTTCCAGAAGAGCGGGGTTTGGGGAGCTGGGGGTGGCGGAGAGCCCGGCGCAGCGTCGCGGGGACTCAATTTCCTCTCCCCAGACTGAGACTCCCGGGTCTGGCGAAGGGCGCTGCTCAGGGAGGGCTGAGGGGCAGGTTTCTAAGGTCCACCCTCTTGCCCAGGAATGGGGTGTGTGTCGCTGTGGGCAGGAGCACAACAATCGGCGGCGCGCAGCTCGCGGTCTCCCCGAGGGGGGCGTGTGCGCGCCGAGTTCTCCATGAATAAGAACCGAATTCTTGGCCTGGAGTGGCAGAGGCGTGTACGCGCTCGCGTACTCACACTGCGGTACACGCCGCCCAGTGTCACCAAGCTGGGGAGAACCGAGGGAAGGAGCTGCCTGGTAGGGAACGGCCCAGGGAACAGATTCTCTCCCCCGCCTCCCGCGAGCCCTTCCTCCGCCCCGCCAGGCCCCAGCCCCGCCCGCCGCCTCCCAGGACTTGGAGGCCAAGGCCGCGAGAGGCCAGGGCTCCTAGCAGGGGTGGGGCCCGGCCGAGCTGGGGCCCTCTTTGGATCGGGGAGACGGCTTCGCGCGGAGCCCGCAGCCGGGTGCTACTGGAGCACGGCGCTCGCGACTGGTTAATGTTTTAACCACCTGCTTGGGACGGTGGAGCCCGGGATCGCGGTCTCAGGCTCCGCCCCCTCCCTGGAGCGCCCCCAGCCGGAGGAACAAAACTGCCCCCCGCGGTGGGGCGTCCCCCGGACCGGCCGAGCTGGCTGGGGATCCCGGCGGCCGCGGGTGAGTCGGGGCCCGGTCGCGAGCGCCAGGCGGGAACCCGGGGCTGGAGGGCTGCGCTTGATTTGGCGCCGCTTCCTGGGAGAGGAGTGTGTGTGAGAGAGAGAGAGAAAGAGAGCGAGTGAGCGAGGGGGGAGAGGGAGCAGAGCGAGCACACTGAGGCTGGCTGAGGGGGAGGGGTGCTCTCTGCTAACTCAAACCAGGTTCCTGGTGCTTGTCGGATGAGATCTGCGGCCTGGGCTTTGGAAGCTTTCCTTTTCTCCCTGGGAGAATGGAGGGGAAATACAATGCTTTCTCTCTGCTCGTCGGAGAACTTCTCCCCCTCCAACACCCTCACCCTTATAATCTGCTGGGCTCCCACTTCCCTCGCTGGGTCCAAGGTGCCCAGGTAGCCAAGCTGTTGAATGGGGAGTCCTTGGGGGTCCCTTTGCTGTGAAGCCCCCTACCCTTTCTAGAGGGTTAGGGTGCTGGAGGGAGACTGTCTCCATCCTTACCCCCAGCAACCATCTGTCCTGCGGCGGGAGTGTAAACAAGGAGGGGCCCGGGGCAGGGGCCTCCTGCAGCGCAACTTCTTTGCACAGTCTGGGTTTCTAATAACTCTGCCGCAGCCCCCGCCCCCTTTCTGAGGCTGGGGTGGAGGAGGGGACCACCGGCAGGATGGACTGAATTTTAAGAGAACAAAGAACAGGGCACAAAGAACGGGGGAGCTGAGCTGCGGGTTTCTTCCAGAAATGGGGGGGTTGCTGGAGCCGAGCCAGGGGGCCCAGGCAACCCCAGGGCCCTGAGGCAATAATGTAGCTTCCAGTGGGATCCTGGGCGGTAACATCCCTGCCGGGGTCGTGTGGGACCCGCTGGCCTCGGCTGCCTGGGGTGAGCCACCCATGTGACTGACTGATTAGCTGGTTTATCTCTGAACTTGGACTTTGCCCCTCCACTCCTTGAGGACTGCTGCTTCTTCCCACAGTGGGGAATCCTGGGGATACCGAGGCTTCTCTGGTTTTCCCAGAGATCCTGGTGACCCTGCAGGGACTAGGGAGGGACCCGTGTGATGTGATAAAGTGAGCCTGCTCCCAAGTTGGGGTTTTTGGGTGACTCTCAACTTCTCTTATGGCGCCCACAGTTCACAGGGTCGCTGCTCCCCGAGGACCTGTGCTGTGTGATTGGCACCTTTGCCCTGAGGCTTTCTTCCACTTTCTGGGGGTTTTCTGCCTTCCCCCTCACCCCATTTCTTTTTCAGACATGTCCACCCACCAGTGTTTGCCCCATTCCAAAGTGTGTACCCAGCCTGCTTCTGTCCTCTTGCCTCGGAACTGGCAGTCCGGGGCTCCCAGTCTGGAGACCAGGAAGTGACAACCAAATGAGGTCTCGACTCTTTTTAAGGCAAGGGGTAAGAGGTGAGCAAATGTTGACCCGGGAGAGGACCAGGGCTTCTGCAGAAGGCCTCTGAGGTTCCAGCCCCCTCCACCTTTGGAGTTAGTTGTTGATTGATTTCTGTGTCCAGGACAAGCTGTTCCCAGCTGTGACAGTTAAGGTGTTTGATATGGCCTCTCGCTTCTTTATCTCTCCCCTCCCACATCCACCCCCAATTTGGGTTGAGAGCAGAAGGGTCTGAAGCCGTTGTGTGGAGAATCTCTGTGGGGTGTCACCTCCACCCTGCGGTGGCTGGACATCTCACAGACTCAGAGGCGCTTGTCCCTGTGTGGGGAGGGAGGAGTCTGTCCCTCCAAGGAAGCTGGGTTGATGCCAGAGATAAGGCTGGGGGTGGAGAGCGGGTTGAGCAATCTCTCCCTGGGAGCCGGCCTGACCTAGGTCCTCTGACCTCTGCACTGGAGGCTTTACCTGGGCCTTGGGGAAGGGACCAAGTCCCAGAGCCAGGGGCACTTCAAGGGGTAGTCTGGTGGAGTGTCCCAGCCACCAACACTGGCCAGTACTGTGAGGTGCTCCTGGAGGGCTGGGCCCGTGCCAGCCTTCTCTGGGCAGGAACCTGGACAGTAGTTAGGGAGGGACTCCGAGTGACAGGGCACAGCCCTTTGTTGCTTCCAGTCTTTTTGGAGGAAGTTGAGCCAGTAGTTTCCCCGCGTTCCCGCTCACCAGGCCCCTGAAGCCCCCGCTTAAATGCACTTCCTTCGGAACCTCTTGCTTCCAGCTTATGAACCCCGTGTCTCCCCCAGCTCGAAGCTCTGGCTCCCTGCCAGGGTGGCAGTGCAGGCTTCTGAAGCCCTCCTTTGCCTAGAACACCCACCTCCCAAGCTGAGGAGGGGTCTCCCTTTGGGGGCTCAGGTGGGAGTTTCTGGGAGTGTGTTGAGTGCATGCTGGTGTTTGCCCTTCCGTCATCCCAGGGCTGGTACCTCTGAAAAACAAGAGTGCTTCCCAGGGTGAAGACCCCAAGGCACCTGAATGCTTGGCCCCCACCCTCAGCCTTGGCCTTGATGGTGCTGGTGAGGACAGCTGGAGCAGCCTCCAGTTCCCTGCAGGAGCCTCCGCTCTCTCCCTTCACCTGTGCCTGTGCGGTCACTGAACTTGGTCTGAGACCCCAGCTTTGAATCTCCCCAGAAGTGACAGTGCCCCTCTTTCCTCTGTGCCCTACATGCTTCTGCCCTCCGGTTCCACTTGGTACAGCTGTCTTTTCCCTCCTTACCCCAGGATGGAGTTCAAGCCTTGGTCAAATGCTAGAGGGCTGGTGAGTCCCAAGGAGCCCAGGAGGAACCTCGGGGCCAGCAGCACAGTGTGCAGATGCCTCTCAGGAGGGTTGTGTAGGCGCCAAGGAGGTGGCGGTCGTATTTTGGAGTCTTGTGTCTTGTTTGTTGCTGGTGGCACCCAGGGTCTCTCAGATTCCTGAGTTATCTCTTACCCTTAACCTGGAAGAAAAGGGGGGTGTCTCTCTGTTCTCTGCCTTACCATCCTTATCAAACTGGAATCAGAAGTAGCTGAAGTCCTGCCTGAGAGAAGCCAGGCTTCTCCATCCTGCGTCACCAAGAGCTGAAAGGTGACCAAGGTAGAAACACTGAGACCAGGAAGAAGCCTGGCCAGGCTTCCAGAACCACTGCCGGAGTGGGCTGTAACGGGAGGGCAGAGTCTAGGCCTGGGCTTCAGTGGCTTGGAGGATCCTTTCCCCGCTACAGATAATCTGAGGGACGCTGGAATTTAGAAAAAGCTCCCTGGAGCCTTTTGGATTAGGCGTCCCCAGGTACGTGCCCTGGGCTGATACTGTGTGCTGTTTGAGCTTGGGGAGCGATAGCCAGGGTGTTGCTGGGTATGGCGACGTCTCCTCACACCTCGCAGACATGGAGTGCCTGTGTCCCACCACACGTAAGCGTGCCCACCTATCGTGGAGCTCCGTGCTCAGCTTCCCGGGTGCAGCCTGGTTCACCCCCATGGTCACTCTTGGCCATCCATGATGTTAGCAATTGCTCCAAAGCTAATGAGGAAACCAGGAGCTTCCCGGTGTGGTGAGCCAGCCTGTAACCCGGGAACCAGCCCCCTCTGTGAGGAACCGGGACCCAGAATGTCGCTTTACTCCCCACACCACCACCGAGTGCCAAGCTCTTAGGAGAGGTGGGGTGAAACCAAATCAAGGCCCCTGTGATCTGATTTCACCTGCAGCCTGCTTCCTTCTGAGATGGGGATGGGGAGGAGCCCTGCTGTGGGGCAGGACCACCTCTCCCAGGTGCGGGACACCTGCCCTGCCCTGCTTCCCGCCTCCCCTGGCTCTTCCTTCTGTGAGGGTGGCTAGCGGGCTCCGGGAAACACACAGGAAGGGCCCTGTAAACAAGGGAAGCTGCCGGATGTCCTTGAGTCACTGGCTCCTTCTCCTTGGCTCCTTGGTTGGTTGTCATTTCCGGTCACTCCCAGGCCCTGGCTCCTTTCTTGTCCGTTCTCTGAGCTGTTGGAATCCTCAGGCAGTGAGTAAGGGAAGCTTTCTCTTTGGCTCACCTCCTTCCCCTGGTTCAAGGCAGGTGGTTCTGGGATGAGGATGGAGGTGAGTTCAGGAGTGGAGGGAATGGGGTTCCCAGGATGGGAAGATTTTAACCGGAAATTATATGCAAACCTATGTGCCTCCGGTGGGTGTTCATGCAGCCTTAGCCTCATCAGATCTCCAAGGCCTGGGTCCCAGCAGAGCGCACAGACCCCCACCGCACCCACATTATTTCTTATGCCAGAGAGGGAAAGGCCCAGAGTTTAGAATCAGGCAGATCTAGGCTCTTCTCTCACCTCTGTTCTTACCAACTGTGTGACTTGGGTGAATCATTGAACTCTCTAAGCCTTCCTGTTCTTATCTGCGAGGTCGTGGGGACAATGATCATACTGCCTGGGATTGTTGGAAAGAATAGATGAGAAGGCTTCCTAATGCTCAGGACGGTATATTGCACTTGAGTACCAAAAAGCAGTTTAATCAAAATAAGGCATCCACCCTGTGCTGGTTGCTAAGACAAGGCTGGGTAAATGCTACTCCTTTCTCATACTCCTCCGTGACCTGTGGCCCTGGGTGGTTATCACGTGCTTCAGGGACTGTCCCCCTGAGGCTGGGGGACAGCATTTACAACAGTATTTCCAGAGTAGGTTCCTCAGCTCAGCACCTTGGTATCTGCCAGGACCCACTCAGCCTGTGGATCCGAAGATCTCCTCATAAGGCACTCTTTGGACCAGACTGGGCTCCCTCTTTTGTATTTTCCAACGACGAAAGGGCGAATTAGCCAAGCCATAGTATGCTTTCCCACAACCCAGCCTGGCTGGGTTATTGACATCGATTTCCTATCAACTGAGAGAATTGTAATTTCTGAAGACAGTGGAGACTATCTGTAGGAATCCATTGGTGAGCATGCCCATTAAGGGCACTAGCCCAAGGACAGCACTGGGGACAGGCATACTGCGGGGAGCCAGGTGGGCAGAATATCCGTTCACCCTACATGAGGCCCTGCGTTTGAGCCTCAGCACCCCCTTCAAAAGAAAAAGGAATACGAGGCTAGTTATTCATATAACTTTAGCTTTTCCGGGAACTACATTTTACAAACTAAAGAAAGGTAGATTTTAAAAAAACAATAACCCAGTACATCTAAAATTAATGTCACTTCCATGCAATCATAAACTATTAATACACAAATTATTAAATACTAGTAATTTTAATTAACATTATTTAATCAATAATTGATTTAATTAGTTAATATTGTTTTTATATGAAGACTTCCAAATTCAGCATGTATTTTACATGGAAAACACATTTCAATTTATTTAACTGAAGACCTAACTCAGAGCCTTGTGCATACTAGCAAATGCTCTGTCACTGAGCTACAATCCCAATCCCCCTCCCTTTTTCTCTTTTGTGGTATTGAGGATTGAACCTAGGGGCATTAATCCATTGAGCTATGTCCCAGATCCACCCCCCCACACACACTTTTTTTTTTTTTTTTAATTTTGAGACAGGATCTCTCCAAGTCACCCAATCTGGCCTTGAACTTGTGATTCTCCCTCAGCCTTAGGAATCCATGAAAAGACACAGACCAGAATACACTTTTAAGAAATGTTTACCTCATTACTAATCAAAGAAATGCGAATTACTGAATTACGTACCATAGTTGTGTGCCACTGTGCCCAGCTCTTTTGCAATTTAAAGTATTTCTAAACTCCATCTGGAAGATTACCTAGATTAAAAAAGCAAAAAAAAAGTTCAAGTAGGGATAACACCCTACCAAATGCTCAAAATATGTTGTCCATAGTGACATTCTAGACCTGGTTTAGAAATAAACAGAGCAACGAACAGAACACACCTGGAAATCGGCCCAAGCCTGGAGGTGTCATCAGGAGTTGCACACGGGTAAGGTAGCATCTGTTGCTTTGATTACATTTTAAAACAGTCAATTTTATAAGGGAACAGGAACTCAAATTATTATGGGTCCTTTAAAATTTTATAAGTCACAGACATCTCTGGTTTGGGATATTCCCTTCCTAGTATTTCCCCCCTCAGTGGTTTTTAAAAAAAATTATTGAATTTCCTGGTAGTTTAGAAAAGGTGAAAATATTCATAAACTCAAGGATAGGAAAGATCTTTAACATCTCCCATGATGTTAAAGCCGGAATCCCTACAGCAGATTTGACCATGTAAATAAGTAGTAAGCACTATGTAGAAGAAGACTGTGAAATTACCAAAATAGAAACAGGTGTATGATAAGTTTGCAGAAAATATCTGTAAACTATGGTGAAGATGTAAGCTTTAATATTTAAAGAGGTCATATAAATCCTTTGGAATATGTGAAGTTCCCATCTCACAGTAGTGAGATTCAACTAGCTATCCACAGAGAGAGAAGACACAGATGACCAGAAGACACTTAAAAAAAAAAAATGCACACCTTCATGAATAATCAAAGAAATGCAAATTACAGGTTTGGAGGGAAGAGTAGTTTTTGTTGTTGTTGTTGCTACTTTCGATTCAATGAAAGAAAATGGAGTCTGATGTTAGACCACGTCATCCTGTGTTGTTAGGACTAGAACTTGGCCAAACCTTCTGAAAAAACGCTAAACAACAGTAATTTTTGTCCAGGATCCTCTGGAAATAAAGACCGGGCATGTTCAACTGAAAGGGTGGTTACAAAATCTCACCAGGCTGAAGCACCCTCAGCCTTACCAAGTGAACTGGAGGTAAAGATGAGAATGTAAGGACTTCCCCGAAAGAGTGTAGTGTGATTTGTTAACATGCAAATACTTTCACTCCAACGTGAACAATGGTTGGCTTTGTCTCTCCGTCTACAATGGGAAGTGCCACTTGTATAATAAGAGGGAAAATGTCAAACTCAGCACTATCCCTTGGAAGTGCCGCGGAGGCTCTGTGCGAAATTTACATATTAATGGCTGCATTTTGTTCTTGATTTTTTGCCTTTCTGGAGTTGGAGCCCAGGGTCTCTCCCATCTAAGCCAGGGCTCTTCCCCTCCCCCAGCCCTGATAGCTACATTTGAGAAAGCACAAACCAACCGGGGAAATGAACATTTTATTTACCCTAACCTGTTCAGAATATTATTTGAGCATGTGATCAATATGAACTCATGAATGAGGTATCTTGTATTCTCGTTCTCATACTGTCTCCAAAGCCTGGTGGATACTGTACACGGTAGCACGTGTCACTCTGGACTGGCCACATTTCAAGTGCCCAGTAGCCATGTGCAGCTGGTGGCCGCCATGTTGTATGGCCCAGGTGTGAATTATTGAATAACTCAGTGGCGGCAGAAAATGGAAGTCACAGAGAAGTTCTGGCGTGGACTCTTGCTTTCTTCTGTGCCCTGTTTACCCTTGAGCCTGCTCTGACGGATGCACCCCCCTCCCCAGTGGCCTGCTGTTCCCTGTGCCCCGAGCAGGGATGCCTAGGGAATGTGCATGGCCTCACAGCTCTGGAAGCCATGTAGTGACTTCTGGGACTTGTTCACTTTCTCTTCCAGGAAGGGTCACACCAAAGCAGAGGATGTTTATCTTTAGGAAGCGGGGTGTGCCCCAGTGTGGCCCGGCAGTGGCTGGTCCAGATCGACTGGCTGGCAGGGAAGGCGGAGCTGGTGCCCAGCCTGGAGGTTCCGAGAGCAGGGTTTGGTCAGGGCTCCAGTCCTCCTCCTCCTCCTCGGGAGCTGGAACTACCAAGGAGCTCACATGAAGCTTGCAGCAGGGCCTGTGCGGTTCCATTCCTAAACAAAATGGGGGTGTTCTGGCTTCTGCTTCCTGTGATCCCCTCCACCTCTCCCCTCCCAGGGAGTCAGAACACTGGGAGGATGCTGTTGGAGGAGGTTTCCATGCAGCCATCCTTGGGGACGGACTCTAACGGGGGAGTCATGATGTTAGCCGTGGTTCCCAGGGTGTGTGCCATACACAGCCTCTGGAAACCCGCCCCACCCACCTTCTCAGCTGTGGACATCTGCATAGGCCAGGCAGTAGCACCTCCTGCCTAAACCGCGTGCCCTGAGTCGGCCAGAAGTGGGCTCACATCACCTCGCAGAAGCTGTGGGGGGAGTGAGGGATGTGCCCACCTGAGCCTTCGCTTCCCTTTCTGCTGAATTGGGGCCATCACAGCTCACTCCTTACAAGGTTGCTTGGAGGCTCAGAAGCACACATTTCTTTTGTCCCCAGACAACGCCTGGCACTCTGCACCCACCCAGTAAAGGAGAGCTGTTGACAGTCCTGCTTTCCCTGCACATGGCCAGAGGCCCGGTGCCGGTTTCCCTGGCGTGACCCCCCCCCCCCCAGGGGCCCCTTCTTGTTTTCTCTGCCTCTTTTCGGTGATGAGTGCAGCCGAGCTGGTTAGAGGACTGGCAGAAGCCAAGCCTCACCTGCTCGGGATCTCTCTGACCGAATCCCACTGTTCCGTGGGAGGCTGGCCTCCAGCTTGGAGCTTCAGTGTCACTGGACAGAGGCCAGTCTCCGGTGGGGTGGGAGGGACAGCTATCACTCACCTCCTGCTCAGCCGAGGAGGCTCAGGATCAGGAAGCAGCTGTTGGGGAACAAGTTCTCCTTTTGAGGGAGTCTTAAATCTCCCCGTTCCCCTGACACCAGATTGCTATAGATGACCCACTTTCTCCTCCCAGGCAACGTAAACAAGGACCGAATAAACATGTCCAACTTGGGGGGCGGGGGCGGGGGGTGGGGACGGACGGACATCAGTGGCCATTGGGGAGGAGAAGGAGAGCAAATGAATGGCTCTAACATTTTAGGCAAACCTTCTACCCCAGAGCATCCCCAGCCCCTTTTAGTTTTTATTTTGAGACAGGGTCTTGCTAAGTCGCTAACTCGCCATGCTCCTGCCTGGGTCTCCCAAGTCACTGGGACGACAGGCATGCGTCACTGCCCCCAGATAGTCTATCAATAGCATGTGTGGATGTGTCCCTCTGGACACAGCTCCATTGCTGAATCCTACTGGTTTGAGAGAACTTGGCCATAGCCCTGGGGTCACTGGGACTCTGAGCAGTCCTTCCCAGGACTAGGGTGCTGGGAGAGGGAAGGCCTTCCACTCCCCTTTGCTAGCTCTTACTTTGGGCAAGATGGCACCAGTCATGGAAGGTCTGGTGCCTGGCTGTGAGCCAGTGCAGCTATTGTCTCGCAGCAAGAGACTTGGGCTCTTGTGTCACCTGGGTCCCTTGCCAGCTCTGGCTTGGGCAACTCACCTCCTTGCCCCACAGCCTCCTCAAGGCCGCTGGGTTGGATGATCTCTGGCCCAGTGAGAGCTGCATTTAACCCCCTGCACCCCACCGCCTGCGAGGCTGCGTGAGGAAGTCACTGGGATCTGGACAGGACGCAGCAGAATGTTAACAGCTGCCCTTTGATCTAGGGAGGGCTGATCCACAGGTGCTCAAGCCCTGAACTTGAAATGGTGGGACGTTGGCATGTCACCTATGCACATCCACCTGTGTGCTTCAGTTCGCCTCTGGGTTCCTTGTGACACCATAGAACATGAACACAGTGTCATAACTGTGTCTCCATCGGTCCGTGTCCAAGAGAGATTCGTTTTTCTTTTGATGGGGTTTGACGGGAGGTTCATCCAGTCCACAGATATAGGATGCCAACCATATATTAATTAAAAAAAAAAAACAGGAAAACTAAAACGTACCAATGTACGTAAATTGACAACAGACGCCTGTGTGATCTTTAAAGACTGCTCACATGTGCATGTGCCCGTGAGTCAGGTGTTTTTTATGTGACTCGCTCACACTTTTATAGTACGTCTCTATTTTAGTGCATGGAGTCCTGGAGTGGGCAGTAAGCCCTGGCTTGAATTCATGACCAAGGTCAAGTCCCTCGATTTGGTCTCTCCGTTTCTGGAAGGATGGCCTCACCACCCCCAGGTATAATCGCGGAGCTGTTTCAGGTTCCCATCCTGGGCTTCTAGTTGTTGCTCTGTAACTGTGGCTGTTCGGGCTCGAAATGTTTCCAGTGCAAGGACCTTAAACTCCTTGCACACGTTTTCAAGTAAGAAGGCCTTTCCGAGGTGTGCAAGGAACTAAAGATCCCAGTGGTTCTGAACTCAGCTGGGTCCCCTGCAGTCCCCGCTGAAGCCATTTAACAACGCGCTTCAAAGCACCAACATCTCTGCCACTCAGCCCCCCTCAGGCCCCCTAAGCCCCCCTCAGCCCCCCTCAGCCCCCCTCAGCCCTACGCACTGTTTGGGTAAAACACTCTTCTGCCTTCGCCAGGCCTTCTTGTCTTTGCCGGCTCCAGGCCTGCGAGTGTTCCAGGAAGTGCCTGATCTTTCTGGGGCGACAAGGCAGAGCCACTAGCCTGTACAGACAGGTGAGTCCCAGGAGACACTGAGCCGCCTTGGGTAGCAAAATGCCTCCCGTTTTGGCAAAGTTGAGTTCTGCCCCCACCCAGCTAGTGAGACCCAACCCTGGGCCCTCAGCAACCCTGGGGTCCCTGCTTCCAACACCTGCCCTGAACGCATCCCCGGCCTCCGCCTTAGCCACACCCATGTCCTGAACCCTCTCCTCTTTTCCCTAAACTCCCACAATGGCCCGACCACATTCCTCTCTTTCCCTGTAAAACCAATGGCAGGAGCTTCCAGGTACAAGCTGCCAGGGAATGACCCGTTTTCTTCAGGCACCCAGAATGGCATCCAGACTCCTCACCTGGTCTGACATGGAAGGCCGAGTGTGGCCTGACCCTGGGCCAGGTGGTCTTTCATACTAGCCCTTAAGCGTTTTGAACCTCAGTCCCACCCACCTGCACCTCTCTACACACAGGAATATAGCAGTGTCATTTCCGCTGCTTTATCTCCAGAACCTAATCCACTACCATTGTCCCTCGGAATCCAGGGGCATGGATTCAGATGCCAAAATCCAAGGATGCTCAAGAGTCTTGTGCAAAGTGTCCTAGTGTTTGCAGAGAAGCTAGCCTTATCCTTGGCACAGGGCCTCCCAGATCCTTTCCATCAGCCCTGGGTTACTTAGGACACCTAACACCGTCAGCGTATCGTGCACGTAGTCGTTACACAGTGTTGCTCAGAGGAAGCCCACAAGGAGTAGGAAGCCTTCAGTACAGACAAGTTTTTTTCCCACCAAATATTTTCAGCCCGTGGTTGGTTCAGTCTGTGGATTGGAACCCCCCCGGGCGTGGAGTCCGTGCATGTGGACGTGGGGCTGTTGGAGACCCGCAATAAGTAGGGCCACGAATGAATGGAGAGGGAACGTGAGCCTCTTGCAGCCGGTGCGCGTCAGGACTGAAGTCAGGCCGTGCCAAGGCCCTTTGCCCTACTGTCCAGCCACGTCACTCGGAGCTGGTATTGGATGCATGGTTGGAACCCCGGGGGCGGCTGCCCTCAGTGTGGGCGTTGGAGCATGTGAACTCCGGGTCCTGGGTTAGCGGGGGGTCAGCGGCAGAGTAGGAGGCCGACCTGCCTGTCCTGGGAGAGCTGAGAGCTGGATCCCGCCCCGGGCTGCTGTGCCAGGGCCGGGTCGCTGCCTGGGCATTTGGAGTGGGATGCGTTGGTTCATCCTGTACCCTCCGACTGAGGAGGGCCTGCTGGGCCGGCTGATCTGGGAAGGTGGCCAGAGGTCCAGGCAAGTGTTGCCACCCACGGTCTCAGGGGCCGAGCAGAGGGTGTGGCCAGCGAGGCCCAGCCAGGAAGAGCTGCTACCCTGGGGAAGGTTCTGTGGTCAGGGGCACAGAGGGTGGAGGAATCGGCCCTCAGCGCCCGGGACGTCCGCTCTGCTCTCCTGACCCCGCAGGGGTGTGGGATGTGGCTTCAGGGTGGAGTGAGGGTGCCCCACAGGGCTAGACTCTGGGGAGTGGCCACCGGTGGCCACGGGGCAGCCTATTTTAGCTGCTTCCCCGGGGCTGAGTCACAGGGCTTAGCAACACCCCTCCTGAAGCCGAAGCCGCAGCTCCTGAGGCCGGTCCTCTTCCAGGTGGCCCCTCAAGGCCCTGCTCCAGGACCTGCCCAGGCTCGGCTGGAGCAAAGGCTCTCAGACCCTCCCCGCCATCTCCTCACCCCCCGGGGCCTCTGTTAGGAACTCGGGACACTGAAACCAAGGACGCGAAACTGCCCTGTGGTGAGCTGCTGCTGGCCCTGAAGCCAGCTGCCTAGCCCGTCCCCCTGAGCGGAAGCTCTGGGACACCAGAGCCCCGACCCCAGGCTGTGGCTCCATCGAGGCCCCAGGTCTCAGGACCCTCCCGATGGATGTCCAGGATGGTTTGTCACAGGCCACGGCCTGCTATCCATGCCCTAGGAGTGGGACCTCAGGAAGGAGGGGTGTTGGGCAGCCCCGTCCGTCTCAGTCTCTGGTGTGGGGTTGAAGGGGGTCCTGGGGCTCCGCAGCTGGCCCAGGTTGGAGGGGCAAGAATGCGGCAGGCCGCACACCGTTCCCCTGTGACCCTGCCCTGTAGCCCTACCTGCAGGGCTGTGCTGGGAGGGGTGGCTGATGGGAAGGGGGGTCCCCTGGCCTGTGGCTGCAGCAGCCTGGACACTTGCTCCCTCCGGGTGGCCACAGAGGTCACCAGGGGTACTCTCTGCATGGCTCACTTCAGATGGGAAACCACAGTGCTTGCCGGTCCCCGGGGCCTGGGAATTTTTGCTGTCACAGTGAAACCCTGACGCAACCCTGGAGTTCACAGCACGCACTCCCACCCCATTCTGACCCTGACACCCCCTCCTGCCCCTTCCGTTGTTTACCTCGTAAATAATATCAATATCCATCTGTTTTCTTTCCCTTTTTTTTTTTTTTTTTGGTACTGGGATTGAGCCCAGGAGCACTCCACCACTGAGCTGCACCCTGGCCCTTTTTAACTTTTTTTTTTTAATTTTGAGACAGGGTCTCCCTACGTTGCCCAGGCTGACTTAGGATCTGCCTGCCTTGGCCTCCCCACTTTCTGGAACTATAGGCCTGGGCCACCACGCTATGACATTTCTCAGGAGCAGTTCTGACCCCCCAGGGACACAGGGCTATGTCTGAAGACTGGGTTGTCAAGGCAGGGGGACTGGATGCTGTTGGCATCTGGTGGGCAGAGGCCATTATTCCTGGGAGCGTCCCAGCCTGCAGAGAACTGCCCCAAACCCAAACAAAAGCTGTCCACTCCAAAGCATGGGCAGTGTCGGAACTAGCTCTGGGATTATGCAAGAACTTTCCCGAGGCAGCAGCCGGCTCTTCCCTTCTCTGGGTCCCCTGGCCAGCCCTGGGGGGAGCACTCGATTGGTGACCATCACTGAGAATGGCCTGGGGTGGGCAGAGGAGCACGGGAGCTGGGGCCTCAGCCTGGTCCCCTTGCTGCCGCCTGGGGCGTAAACCCAGATGACTCACCCGGCTTCAGTGAACAGTTCTCTCATGCATGGATGAAAGAGCTGCCCGGGGCGTCCCTTCTAGCGATCAGAGATGCCAGCACTCTGTGAGCCGGACTGGGAGCTGGCAGGTGGAAGCCCTGGTGTCAGAAGCCGAAAGGATCCGCAGGGGTCGCACTGAAGCTGCTTATATTTCCTTCTGTGTCCAGCATGACCGATGCAGACCCTACCTTCCCTTTCTCTTCTGAGCCAAAAGGTTTTCCTCAAAGGTTGGCCCATGACTGGCCCAGGGGTTCACCTGTGGTACGGACGGGTTGGTCAGCCATGGCCCATGGGCCAAATCCATTCTGCCATCTGGTTTTGTAAATAAATGTGGGTTTTGCTTTGGTTTTTTACCTTTGGTATAAAGGATGCAGCCTGGGAACAGTCGTGAAAGAGAGGCCCAGGGCAAGGTATTGGGGGCCTGGCACACTCTAACGTCCTAGCACCCCATGTCACCAACACTGCCATTCTGGTAAATAAAATTTTGTAGGGACACATGTGTCAGGTGGTTTGCATATTGGCTATGCCCCCCCACACACACACACACTGGGGATTGAACCCAGGGGCACTAGAGACCAGTTCTCACTCAGTTGCTTGGGGCCTCACTAAGTTGTTGAGGCTGGCTTTGAACTTGCAACCCTCCTGCCTCCGCCTCCCAAGCCACTCAGATTACAGATGTGAGCCACTGCACCTGGCTTATGGCTGTTTTTTTCTCTAAGACAGAATTCAGTAGCTGTGGCAGACTGTATCAGCCACAGAGGTGACAACATTTGCTCTCTGGTCCTGAACAGTGTTTGCCGAGCCCTGACCAGGCTGTTCAACGTATCTCTAGAGGTGGAGGCAGGACAGGAAGGAGCCAGAGGTCAGGGGGGATTCTGGTTGGGGTTCAGGCATGTTAACTTGCTTAAGTGTCTGATGGGAGGAGGGAGAGCTGGCCCGTCAGAGGGTCACCCCAAGGCCCCCTGGGAGAGCCCTCTCTGGTTCCGCGGCGTGTCCCTGAGAACTCGGTGCTAGCTGGAGCGTGAGCGGTATCTGGGGCATGGTGAGGGGCACTCTGCTGGTAGGGGAGGCCATCAGACTGGGCTGCAGGGACTTAGGTGGAATGAGAGTGTGGGGGGAGGGTGTCAGAAGGTGAGAAACTGGGGGTCCTGGGAGGGCGGGAGGGAGGTGTCTGGCTTTCAAAGGACAACTGAAGACCAAATAGGTGGCACCCGGGACTAGACAGAAAGCAGGACGCAGACCCACAGGAGCCCTGAGGAAGCTCGGAGCCCAGAGGGTAGGCTGCTGCCGCAGGACAGCCCTCAGTGCAGAAGCTGGAAGGCTGGCCTTGAGGGAGGGGTGGGCGGTCCCTGGATCCAGGGGATCGCCTGGATGCGAGATCCCAGGGGACAGTTTTGTTTTAGCCAAGTGAAGGAAGGACAGCGGGACCAGGAAGGAGGAGGGCCTGTCAGTAGATGTTGAGGCTGGGTGGGGGCGAGGGACCACCCAGGCCCTGCCCCCTGTTCTGAGCTGTGCAGAGTGAAGGGTGGGCCTGGAACTGTGTCAGCAGGGCTGGGAGGGACAGCACTTGGAGGCCTCGCCTGCCTCCCCCACCTTGCTGTGTTAGGGCTCTGCACCTGTCTCCCCCACCCTACCCAGGGGTAATGCCTCGGGGAGAAGAGGGCTGGTTTGGCCTTGACTCTGAACTGGAGCTTGGCCCTTGCCGTGAGCCGTGTGGGTGGCACACAAGGCTTCCTGGGCCCCCTCTGTTGTTTGGATTTCCAGTTATCATGACCCAAGGGTCTGCAGGGTCTACGGGGGCTAAATCATTTGGGGTCTAGTCCCTGTCTCCCTCTGTCCCTAATAACTACAGAAAGTGGGAGAGGTTCTCCTGATCTCGATCTCCCTGAGAGATCCTGAACAGAGACCGTGGGGCCCCTTGCTGGAGATGCCTGGGCAGGATCTTCATTTATAGGGTATCCAGCAAGGACTAGAAGGCCGGGGAGCTGGTTCTGTGGGTGCTGGACACCCCACCCCAATTCTGATTCAGAAAGACAGCCAGGCCGCCCACGCGCATGGAGGTACCCGGCAGCGTCTCTGTCTCCTTGGGCCCGTCTTAACCACTCCCTTCTCTCTGAGGACTGTGACTCAAGCTGAGGTGTCCACCAACTTCATAGGGATGGGGGTAGACAGCAGGAAGAACTTTCAGCATGTCTCCAGACTGCCTTCCTGGGAGTCCCTGGGCACCCTGACGCCCTTGACCCCGGCACTGTTTGTTCTAGTAGCAGCCTGGTTTGGTGAGGGGCGGAGATGGGGAGGCATTGTCCTTTAACAGATTATTTGTTTCTCGGGTTTCAGGAAAAATGTGTCTCTGGCTTACTGAACTCTAACCAGATTTGCAAAATCGCTCCTCTGCCCTGGGAGACCGTGGATGGAGAAACGGGCAGCATTTTGCAATGGCTGGCTGGGTTGTGGAGCATCGTTGGGTTTTTTTTCGCAGGGGAGCTGGCTTTAAGTGACAGCCCCGAGGCAGATGGGCTTTGGTGCTGGTGGCCAGCTGTGCTAACCCCTGCCTCCTGTCTGCTTTCAGCCCTATGATCTCCGCGTCCGCCCCTGCTCCACCTGCCGGACTTGGACTTCAGCCCTGACCTCGGAGGGTGCGCCTCCCTCCCACCGGCAAGATGCCCATCCTCAAGCAACTCGTGTCCAGCTCCATGCACTCCAAGCGCCGCTCCCGCCTGGACCTCACGGCTGAGATGATCAGCGCTCCGCTGGGTGACTTCCGTCACACCATGCACGTGGGCCGGGCTGGGGACGCCTTTGGGGACACGTCCTTCCTCAACAGCAAGAAAGGTGAGCCCGACGGAGAGTCGCTGGACGAACAGGCCTCCACGTCATCTTCCAAACGCAGCCTCCTGTCCCGGAAGTTCCGGGGCAGCAAGCGGTCTCAGTCGGTGACCCGGGGGGACCGGGAGCAGAGAGACATGCTGGGCTCCCTGCGCGAGTCGGCACTCTTTGTCAAGAACGCCATGTCCCTCCCCCAGCTCAACGAGAAGGAAGCCGCGGAGAAGGGCCCCAGCAAGCTGCCCAAGAGCCTGTCGTCCAGCCCCGTGAAGAAGCTGGGTGCTGGAGAGAGCAGCGGGGAGGAGGCGGGCGCGGGGGACCTGGGTCCCCGGCGGAACGGGGCAGTGGCTCCCTACCCCCCTGACCCCCTGCTCGATGAGCAGGCCTTCGGGGACCTGACGGATCTGCCCGTGGTGCCCAAGGCCAGCTACGGGCTGAAGCACGCCGAGTCCATCCTGTCCTTCCACATCGACCTGGGGCCCTCCATGCTGGGCGACGTGCTCAGCATCATGGACAAAGAGGAGTGGGACCCAGAGGAGAACGGGGGCGGCTACCGTGAAGAAGGAGGCCTGGGGGGCATCGCCCAGGGCCCCCCGGTGGCCGAGGCGGCCCCTCCCCTGGTGAGGCAGGACGGCAAGGGCGGCCCAGACTTGCCCCCGCTGCCCTCCCACGCTCTGGAGGACGAGGGGTGGGCGGCGGCTGCCCCCAGCCCCAGCTCGGCCCGCAGCGTGGGCAGCCACACCACGCGGGACAGCAGCTCCCTCTCCAGCTGCACATCGGGCGTCCTGGAGGAGCGCAGCCCAGCCATCAGGGGCCCAGACAGGGCCCGGGTCACCCTCCCCAGGCAGCCCGACAAGGAGCTGTCCTTCATGGACGAGGAGGAGGAGGACGAGATCCGAGTGTGAGCCTGTGGGCAGGTCGCTGCTCCTGGGAGCTCTGGGGCTGTGTTTCTCTCTGCCCCCCTCCCCACTGTGACCTTTGACCTTACCACGCCAGGGCAGCCAAGAGCCTCCCGTTGGGCAGTAGACCCTGGACCTCGCGGATGAGGGGCACCGGCCGAGCCCTCGAGGACATGGGGCCAAGGAGGCCCGGGGGGCCCACCGGAGGGTCTTGCCTGGCTTTGCGACACGACCCCGCAGCTGCAGAGGCCCGCTGTGTTCTTGTAGCGGGAGTCATTTTTCCTCTCCGCCTCCCTTTCCTCCAGCCTGGCCTCAGATGGATGCCAGATGTCAACCTGAGTTCCTGCCACGTGCAGCCACGCAGGTCAGCCAGAGGCAGCCTCTGCTCCAGGGCCAAGGACACTGGGCGCCCCTTTCTCTCAATGGGGCCAGGGAACCTCGTGCGGCAGGAGGAAGGGGGTGCTCACAAGTCCCTCCCCGCTCCCCTGACTCCTGCCCCGGAAGCCTGGAGCCCCTGGGAGCTGGCTGGAGCAGGACAGCCAGCTGGACACTGAGCACAGCCCCTTCCAGGGAGCTGGGGCGGGGGGGGGGCGCAGAAGGAGACCCCCAGGATGACACTAGGAACAGGGCTGGGGCAGAGCCCTTTGGTTGTATTTGTCCTTTATTATTATTATGTTCAGATCCCATAGAGAGCAATATCAGGAACTGTCCCTAGGCTGCCACCAGAAGGAAATGCAATCTTTTTTAGAAAACCTTTTTACTCCTTCTCCTGGAAATTCAGGGGCCGTCAGCACACTCAACGTCTGGGGTCAGCACAGTCAACGTCTGGGGCCGGTCTGTGGCAAAGAACCCAGCCCAACTCCAGCGATAGGGGGTAGGTGTGGCTTTTGTTTCTGCCGCCCCCCCCACTTGCCCCGTGTAGGAAAGTTCTGGAAAATGATTGTTAAAAAAAATAAAATAACATCATTGGGGGCCAGCTGTGTCCCTGCAGCTGCCCCGCCCCCCCAGGGTTCTTCCCCTTCCTGCCTCAGGCTCCTCCCCCACTGCTGGGCCAGGAGGTTGCCAGATTTAGCAAAAACAAAACACAAACCAGAAGGCTTGAGTTAATTTGAATTTCAGGTAAACAAAGACTTGGTTTTGAGTACTAGTGTCCCCCTGTAACATCTGGAACATTCTTACACTAAACAGTTGTGTGCTGTCTTTCTGAAGCTCAGATTCTCACTCTGCCTCCCTAAGTCTTCCCCAGAAGACTGAGAAGGAGCCCCAGGGGGGACAGCCGGTTATTTTTCTGTCCTGGGAACAGGCTGACCCACTGCCTGGTCTCCGGCCCGCAGGAGGGGGAAGAGCGCTAACTACAACAGGGGGCCTGGGCCAGTCTGGCAGATGCACTGGCGTCCCTGGTCTGGCCGGACCCCGTCTCTGAGACACTAACCTGGTGCGACCCAGCGCCCCTGGGTGCTCCTGTTTCCGTAGCTTAGCTCCTGAGATGGGCGAGATGGCAGTGGGTAGGCTGCCCACCCGCGGTCCTTAAACCCCATCCAGTCAGCTCCAGACTTTAAACTGTATTTTCTTTTTCATGATATTGTTAAAGCAGCAAGAAAACATTAAAAAAAAAAAAGAAGCCCTCCAGCATGCCTGTGTTTGTGTCTGCTCTTTGAGGGGCTTACTTCAGGATGGGGGGACTGTCAGGAGTTCTGGGGCTGCCTGTGCAGCTTCCCTCAGACCCTGGGGGCCGTCCCCTCCCCTCTGGCACTGCAAACACCAGAGCCCCTTGGAAGGACAGGTCTCCTGAGCCCCCTGCCTGGTGGCCCTCCAGGCTCTGGGACTGTTTGCCAGTTGGGGGCCTTGGTCACTGAGCCTCTGCGCACCTCCTCGTCCGGCTCGTTCGAAGCTGGTGCGGACGCTATAACAGGAGCTGTTTGATGGAGTGAGGGGCCATGTTCTCCTGGGTCTCCCAGGACCCTGTGCCTCCCACTTAGCTCCCCTCCCCCTGGGTGGCATGCTCTCCCTTCAGTCCTGCTGCTCAGGGAGATAGAATCTCTCCTGTCACCATTTCCCAGGTGAAGAAATGTGCTTTGACAGGCCCCACGGCTGCATCTCCAAAGTCACGGATTAACCAGAGTTGGAATCACAACATCACTGATCCCCAGCCCCTGCCCCTCACCCCCCGCCAAAGCTTCACGGCCTTGGGTGCCCACTGCCCCCAGGCTGCCTCACCCCCTTGCTCTCCTCGTCCAGGGCTGCTCTGAGGAGGGAACATGGCCTGGGCAGGCCCTGCTTCTGTCCTGAAGCGCGGGAACCCCCAGGACCCCAGGGTGGCCGAGTTCTGGCAGAAGCCCTGCCCTTCTCCTCCCAGGGAAGCCGTCAGAGGCGTAATTAAGTGTGGCCCAGGTCCCTCCACCCAGACAGTCTCATTAGAGCTGATGAAGGATGTGGCCAGGCGGAGTTGACGGAGTTGACGGTGCGGGGTGCGGTGGCCCCCAGGGAAGGAGAGTGACAGGGAGCAGGGCTGGGGCACACAAGGACAGCCCAGCCCAGGTGATGGGGCTGCGACCTGGTTCAGACGTGGTGTTGGAGGGAGGCACTTCAGGTGAGGCCCAGGAAGGTGCAGCCCAGGGCCGTGAGTGGGGCTGTCCCTCCAGGGGAAAAGCCACCTCACCCACAGGGACTGGCCCAGGATTTTTGTAAGTTTACACCAGTGGGAGAATCCAGGGTTCTCCAGGGTCTGGGAGAAGCCAGCCAGCCCCAGCCCAGTATCTGTATTGACCACGATGGGAAGCCACCACCAGGGACCCGCGGGGAGACCCCCGGAGGAGGCTGCTCACATAGATCTCCACCTGTGGTTTTGCCCAGTTCCACCAGGTGGCCTCGGGGCCAGTTACTTTCCCTCTCTGAGCGGCTGCAGTTTCTCCACCTTCAGAATTAGGTGCTGTCCAGTGGTCTTCAGGTTTTTGTTTGCTTGTAGCAGGGATTGAACCCCAGGGGCACTTAACCACAGAGCCACCTCCCTAGCCCTTTTTTATTTTGAGACAGGGTCTCGCTAGGTGGCCGAGGCCAGCCTTGATCTTGCAATCTTCCTGCCTCATCCTGAGTTGCTGGGATGACAGGTGGGTGCTGCCGCCCCTGGCTGTTCACGGTTTATGACAGGAGCTTTTCCTGCGCTGAGGTCAGGTGTTGAACTCTGTAGACCAAGCCGGTGTTCCCTGGGTGGGTGGGCTTGGGGTCCTCCCTCTTCCCTCCCCATGCCTCTGTCCTGAGACACGCCCGAGACAGCAGACACTGAGCGTCTCAACTTAAAGGTGTTCGTGGGGGCCCTCCTTCCTGGACAACTCCAAGCAGGGACCAGCAGCTAGTTCCGGGCGACAGTGTGATTTTAATTCAGCTCTCAGCCAACATTTCCCCAAACCCGAGGGGATCCAAATCCGCCTGGCCCACTGAGGAAGCTGCTAGCCCCGCCCAGGCCCCCTCCTCCATCCCCACCCCCTGCTCCTATGGGGCACCTCCTGTTTGGTTCTGTGAGCGCGATGACGGCTGTGTGTGTTCACAGTCGCGACTGTGCAAGGTGCTGGTCTCTGCACAGGCCGTATTTAAAGCTCCTAACCACTCGGTGAGGTCCACACTCTTCCTGTCGGCCGCCCAGGACAGAGGCCCTGCTGCAGCACTCGGGGGAGCACCCACCTCCCTCCCGGCTGCTGGCCCTGCCCTTGCCAAGTTCACTTCCGTCTCTGTCACGCAGGACCAGAGGTGCCATCGAGGCTGTCCCACATGGTGTTCACCTTCGACCCTATTGTGTCACCCGTATCCAAGCCACCCCTCCTCTCCACCAAGGCTGGGACACATTCCCAGAGGAACGCAGGATGGCAGATACCTGAGGAATTCTTCATCTCCCGCCCGGGGTTTAGAGATGGGAAGAACCTGGGCCCCAGGGCAGGGCCGTCCAAGGTGGAGATGGCTGGCATCCTTGGCTCTGGCCTGGCAGGGGAGGGCTAGCTGAGGGGATGGACCCATGGGCCCAGGGTGGGGTGGCTGGGAGATGCCAAGATGGAGCGGCCGGTCTCAGGTGTTTGCCACACTCCCGGCCCCTCCTTGGCTGCCGCTGAGCCTGGACCCTAGCAGGACAGCCTTTCCACCTGTGGGCAGGCCCCCTCCCTGGCACACCCCTCACCTGAGCTGTTAACCTGGGCACAATTCACTCCTGGGCCCTGAGGCCCCACTGGAGATGCAGGAAAGAAAGTTAGGAATAAAATTGGAAGGCTTCCCTCCCCCTTCCCCTTTGCAGTCTTCTGCAGGCCCCGTGGCTTCCGGCCAACCGCCAGATGGGAGTCGGGAGAGAAGGTTTGGGAGGAGGGAGCAGCGTTCCCAGGCAGATGGATGTCAGTGGTTTGGCCTTGGAACCTGTTGCCCCCACCCCGAGGCGAGGCTTGTTCTTCCAAAGGGAGACGCCCAGGAGTGGCCTCGAGAGCCCAGGGTGGCCGCCTTCCCCGCAGGAATCCAACCCCAGTGACATTTGGCACGTTGAAAAATATCTACCGAGGCCACAGGGATTGACTGCATTTTATTTTCCTTCTGTGCCCTGTTTTGTTCCAGAAAGTTCTGGAGGCGGTCTACAGAGATAATCAACTACAATAGGACAAAAATAGATGAGAGCAAGAACAAGGCAGGAGCCACCGGTGCAACCCACCAGGGGCGGGGCCGCGGAAGCTTCTCCGGTGGGCCACCACAGTTCTCAGAGGCAGGCTGCACACGGGGCTCTGAGCTTCCTGTTGGTCAAAGCAAAAAGGGCAACTAGCCGGCTTCCAGACTCACAAGGTCAGGATGAACCCAGAAGCAGATGGGGCTTCCTAACACTAAGGTCTAAAAGCAATCCGTGGGACCTTGGAAGGGCCAAGGTCACATTCCAGGCCAGGGTCTCAGCAGAGGTCTCCTGATGCAGAGCAGCAGGCTGAATGTTTACATTGTCAACATCTTAACAATCCCCCTGGAGGTGGGGACTTCTGGAGGTCATTGAGGTCATGAGTGTGGAGCCCTTGTGAATAGAATTAGTATCCTTGGAAAAGAGGCCCCAGGCCATGCTACACCTGTAATCCCAGTGACTCTGGAGGCTGAGGCAGGAGGATCGAAAATTCAGGCCAGGCTAGAAAACTTAGTGAGACCCCATCTCAAAATAAAAAATAAAAGTGGACTGGGGATGTAGCTCAGGGGTGTAGTGGTAGAGGCTGGTCTTAAACTTGGGATCCTCCTGCTTCAGCCTCCCCACTTGCTGGGATTAGAGGTGTAATGCCATCATGCTAGGCCAAGTCACATTTTTTTAAATTCAAAGCATGAAAAAGATTTGTGGAGTCCCGTGAGGGTAAGGATATATCCTTACCTTATAAAATTACCTGCATGACTGAGAAAATCAGCACCTTTTTTTCACTAATAGAGGGCCACTGTGTGGGTAGACTTGAAAAGTGGCTGCGTAGGGAAAGCTTTCTTTCTTCTTTTTTGGGGGGATGGGTACAGGGATTGAGCCCAGAGGTGCTTTACCCCTGAGCCACATCCCCAACCCTCTTTATTTTAAGACAAGGTCTCCCTAAGTTGCTTAGGACCTCACTAAATTGCTTGAATTTGCAATCCTCCTGCCTCAGCCTCCTGAGTCCCTGGGATTACAAGCATGTGCCACCGAACCCGGCTGCATAGGGCAAGCTTTCTAATTCCACATCCTAAAATCAAAGGAAGGAAGTCATTAAAGTGCTTTTTGTGTGGTGCTGGGGACTGAACCGGGGGTCTTGTGCATGCAAGGCAAGCGCTCTACCAACTGAGCTAGATCCCAGCCCGGGAGGAAGGCATTGAGAAGACAGCTGCCCAAGGCCTGCCCTCTGTCCTCTCCTGGCTGACCAGAAAGACCGCCCTGAGCAATAGCACTTCCTCCCCTTCCCTTTTTCTTCCTCCTCTTCTTCCTCATTCCTCCCTCCTCCTCGCCTGCCCCCTTCTATACTGAGAATTGAGCCCCGGTCCGGCACATGCTAACCAAGTCTCTACCACTGAACTGCATCCCCACCACCCCACATATTTTTTTATTGATTTGTTTATTTGTTATTTATTTACAGTGGGGACACCCCCAGCTACACCCCCCAAGTCCTTTTTTTCTGGTGGTGCTGGGGATGGAACCCTGGGCCTGGTAAAAGGCAAGCGCTCTACCAACTGAGCTATATCCCCAGCCCCTTTCCTTACTTTTTGAGTCAGGGTCTTGCTAAATTCCGCGAGCCAGCCTTGAATTTGTAATCCTCCTGCCTCAGCCTCCGGAGTGGCTGGGATTAGAGTTTCTTACAACCACGGTTCCTCCCTGGCTCTCGGGCAAATGAGAGCTGACTGCAGAGAGCTGGAGGTTGTATTTTCTGAAAACAAAAAATGTCTGTAGTGCTGGCTCATTTATTTGTCAAATAAGTGTCAAACACCTACCATATGCCAAGCTCTCTGGAAGGTGCTAGGGCTATAGATAAGATAGATACAATCCCAGGTTGGCAGTATGACTTTGGTGGGCTCCTTCCACCATGAAAATTGTTAAAATGCTACCTTACTTTGGTTACATATATTTTCTTGGGATTCCTCCTCACCCCACACACACTGGGAATTGAACTCAGGGACACTGAGCCACATCCCCAGCCTTTTTTTTTTTTTTTGAGACAGGTTCTTGCTAAGTTGCTTAGGCTGACCTCAAACTTGAGATCCTCTTGCCTCAGCCTCTGGAGTTGCTGGGATCACCGCATGCGCCCACATGCCCGGCTCTTGGTTTTAAAATAAATTAGGACGTGCTGATGGGACCCTAACTGTGCTGAAGGCCCTGGCACTGTGTTGCTCAGCCTGGTGGAGAAGCCACCCAGCTGGGCCCAACCTCAACGGCTTGGGGCGCAGGGTGAGAACAGACACCACAAGCCAAAGAGGAGCCAAAGCTTGGCCTCAGCTGCTGAAGGCTCTGGAGAAAAGGCACCCTAGGTGCTGGGACAGAGGAGAATCCGGGTCTCATCTCAGATAAGGTGATGGACTGGAGACTCCCTAAGGAAGAGGCGTTAAAACCCGACCAAAAGGGTGTCCACAGCTTGGTCTCACCTCCTCCAAAAGCCTCCCTCTCCTTGCCTATGTTGGAACCGAGTGGTCCTGCAGTGACCCTACAAATGCATTGCCCAGGACACGCTCTTGGGAAGTCAAGGACACACCTGCTTTTCACTTTAGCATCTGGGTGTCATGAAAGTTCCCAGAGAGGAAGACTGAGGGGGCAGTGATTTGGGGGAATTGGAATTTGGTCTCAGAGGTAGGGAAGCTGTATTAGCTTCCTGTCACTATTAACAAATACCTGAGGTGATAAACTTAAGAAGAGAAAAGGTTTGTTTTAGCTCACAGTGTTGGAGGCTTCCCTCCATGGCTATGGCCCCATTGATTTTGAGCCTGTGGTGAAGCAGCAGACCACGGAGGGAGCAACGGCCAGGAACTGAGAGAGAAGGAGAGAGACGGACAGAAAGAGGAAGGGGAGGGGCCTGGGTCCCATTCTCCCCTTCAAGGACATACCCCAGTGACCTAAACCCTACCACTAGGCCCCTCCTTTTAAGGGCTCCCCTACCTCCCACTAGCATCACTCTGGGGACAAAGTCTTTAACACATGCACCTTTGGGGGACATGACATGAAATACAGGAGGAGCCATTTCAAGTCGTTCAGCTGTTAGGACCTGAACTTTGGTGTCAAAGTCGGAACCTTCAATGGGATGGTGGTAGGAGGTGGGGCCCTTGGAGGTGGTTAAGTTTAGATGAGGACGGGGACTGCAGGCTGGGGAGCGGCCTCCACGGGAACTGAGCCTGCCAGCCCTTGATGTCAGACTGCCCAGAATTCTGACAGATCCGTGTCTGCTCTTCAGATGACTGCTCTGTTTCAGCGGCCCCGGCTGACGGTGACGCCGGGTGGCTGCGTGCTGGAGGAAACGCAGCCGGATGTGGAGCTGTTGACCAAGAGATGGAACCCAAGGCCCAGCTAAGAACTGAGGACCGGACAGGCGTGAGAGGCCCTGGCTGGAGGGGAGGTCAGGACGGGCCGGCTCAGGGTCCACCGCGTCTCCCTCTGGCACCCAGGTCCAGGGTCAGGGTGGTTTATCCAGGCTGGCAGAAGGGGGCCACCCTCTGGCACTTGCTCCTGCCACCCACATCCCTGGGCTTTGTGAACAAAATGGGCACAATTGACTCCCTGTCAACAGTCAGGCCTGGGGCGTTTTTCCATCTGGGCTCTGTCTGCCTCGTGACCCGAGAATTATCCACAGATGCAGGCTGGAGGGCAGTCTGGGGATGAAAATGGAGTTTTTCTTCCAGATCCCATTGACCCAAAGGCAGATCCAGCGTGTGACCTTGGACTCACAGTCCACCGAGCCAGGCTCACCAGGCCAGGCCTGGGAGGACAATTCTGTCACTGTCCTGGTCACAGCCAGAGAGCGGATCCCTGTTTATAGGACACCCTCCACCCGGGTGAGGTGTCCACCCACAGGGGAAACGTGAGCCCAGCTGCTGGGTTAGGACTTTGTTAATAATTATGGTCTGCTTGACCTTCTAGGTTTTCTTTCCTTTTACGTTATTATTTATTTATTTATTTATTTAGGTCCTGGGGATTTGGCTGCTTTACCACTGAGACACATTCCTGGCCATTTTAGTTGCTAAGGGCCTGGGAAAGTTGCCGAGCCTGGCCTGGAACTTGCTATCCTCCTGCCTCAGCCTCCTGAGTCGCTAGGACGACAGGTGTGCATCTCGGCACATTTTTGTTTGTTTTATTGTGTGTGTGTTTCATAAAGGACAGGATGGTTTCTCGGGGTCCAAGGGCAGGGGAACTTCTTTCCCTGGCTGCTTGGCAGCTGCTGGAATCTGACTGAGGGTCTGCTGGATGCAGTGGGTTCTCTGGAGAGCAACCCCAGGACTCTGCAGACCTAGGGTTCCCTCTCAGATGCAAATTTACCGACGTCACAAAGCAGGTCTCTTTGTGACTCCCCAAGGCCTGAAGCTGCAGCAGCCTCCCATCTGGAGACCCAGCCTAAACCAAAGCCTCGGCTTCCCAAATGCAAGCAAGTGCAATCCGGGCTCAGCCCTTGAAGTTGCTCTTCCTGTCCATGGCTTTGTCCCGTGTCCTCCAAAGCCTTCCCTGGACGCCCACGTGGGAGCTAAGTGGTCCTGTGATAACCCCTCCGGTGCCTCTGTCCCCGCACGGCCCCACTGAACCACCAGGGCGTTGTTGGTCAAGTGCCCACTGCCTTGTCTCCTCACTGCTGCTAGGACAAATGACCACGGATGCAGTGGCACCCCATGACACAGGGTATGGCAGTTCTTGAAGTCAGAAGGTCCACATGACTCTCTGGGCTAAAATCAAGTTGTGGGCAAGGCCACCTCTGTCTCTGGGGGAGGCCCTCCTAGCTTCTGGAAATCTCCTGCACGTCTTGGCTCAGGGTGTCTTCAAATCCAGCTGAGGAGAGTCTTTACCTCTCTCTAAGGGCTGGGGTGTAGTGCAGAGGGGGAGTGCTTGCCTCACAGGTGCCAGGCCTGGGGGCCTTCCACAAGCACAAAACAACTGACCTCTCTCTGCCCCGCCCCCACCTCTCTCTCTGGCCTCCCTACCACCCTCTTGAAGGCCCCCAGGGATGATGTTGGGCTACCAAGACAATCGAGGATACGCTGTCCACGGCAAGTCCTTAAGTGAGTTGCCTCTGTGAAGTCCCCTTTGCCACAGTGGTGACATATTCACAGCTTCTGGGGTTGGGGTGCAGCCCCCGTGATTCTGCTGACCATCTCTCCTGGGCAATTGACTGTCTTGCTCGTTCTGATCTTTGGAGTGAGTAGAAGTTGACAGGTTGAGTGAGTGAGTGACGGAGAGCTTCCCACAGGGGCAGTGGGCCAGAAGCCAGCTCAGGATAGCCTGAAGGAGGGACCCTGGCCACACAGGAAGAGATCAGAGCGTAACCTGAGCTGGCCCCATCTGTCACGGCTGCCAACTCAGGTTTGGGGACAGTTTGGCCTGCTGCCTTCCCAAACTGTGGTCACAGGGCTCCTTCTCTGCAAAGCATGGGGGGCCGTGGGTGAAGCTGGGTCCTGGGGAGTTTTCCATCTGAGTCCAAGGAGGCTTTGACCAGTTTGCTCAGCCTGGAGGGGCCCTGGACACAGAATGGAGGAGGGGAGGGTGATCTTAAAACCACACTGAGCCAGGTATGGTGGTGCACACTGGTAATCCCAGTGGTTCTGGAGGCTGAGGCAGGAGGATCTCAAGTTTGAGGCCAGTCTCCGCAACTTAGTGAGGCCCTAAGCAAATTAGCAAGACCCTGTTTTAAGATTAGAAAAATAAAAATAAAAAGGGCTGGGGTGGGGGCTCAGTGGTAAAGCACCCCTGGATTCAATCCCCAGAACACCTCCCTAAAACAAACAAACAAAGCCCACACTGAGAAGTACAGGAAGAAAGCCGTGAGGTCTCCCTTTCAAGCCAGGGCAGAATCCCTGAGCCTTAAATGTCCCATCTCCTTGATTCTTAGTCCAAAACATGCAGTCTCACTCAGAGGTCGGCAGAAGCTGGATCACTGCCCTGGGGCCCAGGGATTTTGTCTCTCCTGCCCAGGGGAGCAGGGCCCTTCCCCAGGCGGCAGCGTGGGAGCTGAGAGGGGCGTGGCTTGGGGGTCACCCAGACCTGAGCTCGGGTCTTTGGAAGCTGGGTGCTGGTCCCAGAATTGACTGACTCAGACACTCTGGCCCCTGGGCCACTCTGCCATGTACTTCAAGTGGCTATTGTGAGCTCAACAGCTGTCCCTGCCAAGTGGCATCTTTGGGGCACAAAGAATAGTGGAGAGAGCAGGGCACACTGGGCCATTGTTCCTGGAGTGGAGCAGCAGCAGCTGTGGTCACCGGAGGCTCCTGCTGACCTCCATCTCCTCGCATCTCTAGGTCTCTCCAGCTGCCAGACCCTCCTGGCTGAAGCTCGCTGCAGCCCCCCCAACTGCAACTGGACAGGGGACCCCAGCCTCCACAGCACCTCTCATCAGGGACCCTCAGAAACAATGACCTTGAAGAAACGTGGTGCCTTGGACCTGGGAGGAGGGCACCTGGGTCCTGGAGCATCAGGCACATGTGTCCTCTTATCTGGGCCTGGGCAGGGGAGGACAGCAGACAAGTCCCAGGTCTCAAGGACAACTCTGATAAAACCACTGTCCTGGGCCAGGCCCCCAGGGGTGCCTATCCTCAGACCTCCCAAGTGGGTGGCACCTATTGGTTCCATTTTACTGGTGTGGAATCTGGGCCTCAGAGAGGCCATCAAATGCCTGGCCCAAGGTTACAGGCTGGTGGCTGAGCCCAGAGGAGCTGTGACTGCCCCCTGCCACTCTGCACCTCCCCAGCACTGGGGGTATTTGCGTGGGGATCAAGGCAGGTGCACAGGATCAAGGGGACAAGGGTGAGGCCCATGTGTCCCCCAAGGCACCAGCTGTGATGGATTCAAGGCCAGGGGTGGGGGTGTGGGGCACACTGACCCGCCAGGCCCTGTAGCTAGAGAATTCCACAGCTCCCGGCCCCAGCCCCCTGCTTTCCAGGGCGGTGCATTCATAAAGGGAAAGGAACAGCGTGCTGATGATTCAGGGAATTTGCAGCCAGCGCTAAATGAGAGACTCATAATGACAGTGATTAAAAATTAATGCCAGTGTTTGTGCAGTGATTTGGGTGTCCACTCTGCACCCATGAATTAATTAATAAATGACAATGTAAGCACTCAGCCTAAGCTGCAGGGCACAGAAGCTGGATGGGGGAGCTCCAGAGGGGACATCCCCAGGCTGGGGCACCTGGCCCCTCCTCAAGGGCATCGCTGGGAATTGTCTGGCCTGAGGATCACTTCCTGTTTGTGCACAGTGGGGTGCTGAGCCATCTCAGTAGCTGTGAAATAGTCTTAGGGGACAGGGCAGTCCCCCCCTGGTCTCAGTGATATATCTCTGTCACCCAAGTCCTCCAGTGTCTATTGGTTCAACTGTGGATGGGGTGAGGTCTCCTGAAATTAAATTTCCAAGTAGGAAGTTGTGTTAATTTCCTGTGGCTGCTGTAACAAATGACCCCAAACTGGGTGGCTTAAAACAACAAAATTTTAGGCTGGGTGCAGTGGGGTATGCCTCTAGCCCCAGCTAATTGGGAGGCTGCGAGGCAGGAGGATGGCAAGTTTGGGGCCAGACTTGATAACTTAGCAAGACTCTGAGAAAAATAGAATAATAATAAAAAGGGCCGAGAAGCTAGCTCAGTGGTAAACCACCGCTGGGTTCAATCCCCTGGACCTCAAAGGAAACCAAGCCCAGAGACGTATTTCTCTCACACTCTGGAGGCCAGAAGTCCCAAATCAGGGTGCCACAAGAAAAGAACAACAGGTGCCGCAGGGCTGGCTCCCTCTGAAGGAGCCTCCGACCCTGTTCCTGTCTCTCCAGCCCGTGGGGTGGCGCCAGGAAAGCCTTGGCTCTCTGGGGCCGGTGGACGGCCCCAGTCTCCCCTGTCTTCACGCAGCCCAATCAGTGTCTCTTCAGTACTGGTGTCTCAAGTGTCCCTCTCTCTCTCACAAGTCGCCCGTGACCCAGTTTAGAGCTTGCCCTCTTCCAGGATGATCTCGTTTGGAGATGCTTACCTCAATGGCACCTGCGAGGACTCCCTAGACAAGATCCCATTCACAGGAACCAGGGGTTACTTAGGATTGAGATGTTTTTTTGGGCCAACACAGTTCAATTCACTACAGAAGGGATTTGATTGATTGATTGTGCTGGGGACTGAACTCAGGGGTGTTTTACGACTGAGCTACATCCACAGACCTTCTTGTTTGTGTATTTTTTCTTGAATTTTGAGATCGGATCTAAGTTGCCAAGGCTGGCTTCAAACTTGTGATCCTTCTGCCTCAGCCTCCTTAGGAGCTGGGATTGTGAGCGTGTGCTACTGCACCCAGCCAGAAGGCATTGTGAATAAGCAATCTCCCAGCTATGTGGGATCCACCCTGTGCCTTCTGCTGGCCAGGACATGGGGTACAGGGAGCCCAGGTGAAGGAGGAAAGCTGGGGGTTCTGGTTCCTGCTCATCTCCAACTAAGACCGCTTTCAGGCCAGAGTATCAGAAATCACCTCGAACTATATCTCCAGGCCTCAGATGTTAATTTCTTTTTTTACTCTTTATTTTAATCTATATTATATTTTATTTGTTTTATGATCTGATCTTTTCATTTTTATTGGTGCATTATAATTATACATAATAGTGGGATTCACTGTTATGTGTTCACATGTGTACACAACACAGAATATAATTTGGTCAGTATTATTCCATAGTTATCTCCCCTGCTTTTTTTTTTTTTTTAATATTAGTTGCTGATGGACCTTTACTTATTTATGTGTGGTGCTGAGAATTAAACCCAGGGCCTCACATGTGCTAGGTAAGTGCTCTGCCACTGAGCCACGACCAGCCCCCAGCCCTTTTTATTTTGAGACATGGTCTAACCAAGTTGTCCAGGCTGGCCTCAAATATGTAATCCTCCTGCCTCAGCTTCCCAAGTAGCTGAGATGACAGGCGTGCCATACTGCCTGGCCACCAGCCTTTCCCTTGGTCTGTTGGGTGTGTTCTCAGAGCTCTGTGCCCCCTTCTTGTCAGAGCCTCCGTGGGCTGGACGGAGCCTCCACAACAACCTCCCAGACCCGCTGAGGCCCTGGCTGCCGACCCTTCCTCCCTCTGCTGAGGCCGCTTTCCGCCTCGTTGTCTGATTGTGTGGCTCCTTGTTGTGTCCACGCTGGACGGAGCCACCTGAGGCTGGACACACCTCCCTCCAGGACAGAGATGCGCAGGGATGCGTGTGGAAGGCCTCGTCAGGAGACCTGGCCTCCCCTGAACTGCCTGTCCTGCCAGGCTGCTGTGAGCCTCTCCTGGGCTCATGTTGACAGGTAAATGTCCTCTCAGGGTCCCATCGACGCACAGAATGAGGCCAAGAGAAGCGAAGGCTTCCATCCTGGGCCCTCTCGTCCCTACCCTCAACCTCTCACCCGCTCTTGTCCAGGGTGGCCCCAGCGCATGGAAACCCTGGGATCACGTCCCGCCCCTCCCAGCCCACCTGGGCTCCAGGTGTCCCTCTCTCCTGCAGTGTTCAAAGGAACAACAAACTAGGTGCGACAGCCTCCGGAGGGAGCGGCAGGCTGGCTCCTGTCTCACAGCGCCAGCCTGCAGGGCGTGCCCACCTCTCCCGCTGGGGTTCTGGTCCATGGGCATCCAAAGCCAGTGTGGCTCTGGAAAGGGTCCCTTCTAGGAGAGGCCAGGCCCATGCAGGGCTGTAGCAGGGGGAGGGGAAGCCTGTCTAATTAGAGCCTCAAATGCTCCTTTGAAAGCGTTTTTTCTGATGTCCCCAGCCCTGCGGGCAGGGGGGTGGTGTAATAATAATAAAACAACATTTGCATAGGGATTTCATTTACAAAGCACTTTCTCAGGGGTGGGAGGCGCTATGGGGGCCGTGGAATCCTGGGAGGCGGCCCTGGCCTTGGGTTGGTTCCACCCTCCAGTGTGCGGGGTAAACAAAGCCCTATTCATCCAACTGTTTCCGATCCCCTGGCCTACGTTCCTTTCTCCCTCTCCCATGGAGAATTCACTTAGGGCTTGTCACTCAGGATAGAAAAGGGGCATCAGGAGTCCCAGAGGGAGGGGTGACTGGCACCCTGTGGGGCCCGTGCCCTCTGGCTCCACACTCTGAATCAGAACACCTCCGCTGCGGTCGGTTTGTGCAACTCTCTTGCTGCCCACGTTTGTGTCTTCATGTGCACCGTGTCAGCCCAGGTTTGTTGTGTCTGCAAATGCTGTGTGCATTGGATGACATGCAGAGATAAGCAGGTGCAGGTCTTTGCTAATCCCTTCCCACCTGAGTGGGAAGTGAGACTAAGGGACATAGTATAGGGCCCTGGGGCCACTGCACCTGCAGGGGTGGGAGGGCTGAGGCAGCCGGGTCCCCCTCCTGAACCACCCGGGTAGAGATCACTGGCAGTTAGCTGCCAACCAGCATCCTTGGAGTGGGGGGCGCACCGGGCCCTGGCCCCTTAAGGGCTGATGAGCTATATAGGGTCCACCTGTAGGGCCCTCGCAACCTGCAGCAGGCCCAGCAGGAGATAGAAGATGGAGGAGGTGATTGCCGGGTTGGAGCGCCTCACCTTCGCCTTCGAGCAGGATGTGGAGCTGCAGAGAGGCACTGGGCTCCTGCCTTTCCAGGGCATGGACAGTGAGTGAGGGCAGCCCCTCTCTGCAGGACTCTGCTCAGCTCCCTCACCGCGGGGCCCCTTAGCTCTGGCTCTGGGTAACCCGTTTTCCAGATTGAGAGAGGCGGAGAGGTGACTCCACAGGAGGGCCCTGGCCTCCCAGTCTTTCAGGCTGGTCTGAGGCCCCTCCATCTCCTGTTTCAGAGCTGGGGGGTTTAAGTTGAGGCTTGGAGGCTGGTCTGGAGGCTTCCAAAGGGCTGGAACTTGAGGGCTCACAGGCTCGAGCCAAGGGGCCGTTTAGGTGGCCCTCGGTGGCGGAGGGGGGTGAAGGTCCCCATGCCCACAGCTGCAGGTAAGCTGTCTTCTCCTCTCCCTTCCCCCCAGAGTCGGCCTCAGCCATGTGCGTCTTCTTCGCTAAAGGGCTCTGTGCGAAAGGTGAGCTGGGGCAGGTCTGGGTTGGGCAGGAGCGGGGGCGAGCAGGGCCACACTGGGCTTGGTGGGGGCTCTGCCTGGTGGGGTAGGAAGTCCACTGTGCCCCATGGGGTGGAGAAACTGGGAGTGGGCAGAACTTGGTCTTTTTTTTTTTGGTGCTGGGGATTGAACCCAGGGCCTTGTGCACACTATCAACTGCGCTACATTCCCAGGCCCAGAATTTGCTCTTATAGTCGGCCAGCCACAAGTGCGTGGGTAAACGGAGCAGCCTGCGGGCTCCTGCATTTGTGTCAGTGTCCAGGGCTGCCTGGAAGGGCTCTCCCTCTTCCTGCCTGTGTGGGTGTTTCTGGGCTTCTGCCTGGGTGTCCAGGAGGCTCAGGCCTCCTTGTTCTCTCCTTCTAGCGAGGACAGTGCCATCCTCTCCCTCCAAGTCAGTGTAGAAACTGGTCAAGTGCCCCAACTACACCTTATGACTTCTGCTAGCTCTGGCCACCATCTTTGAAACGCTACAAAGATCAGCCACCACTTCTGTCCCACCCAGCCTATGGATCAAGCCGTGCCCACCTCCTTAGCCCCTCCCCCAAACAAACCTTCTGGGGAGGCCTGACTTGCCCATGGGGGCTCCTGACTCCTCTTCTGGTTCATGGGCCACTCTGAAGCTCTTCCCATAGAAACAAGCAGTTGCCCCAAAATCTTGCCTCCAGTTTTAAGGGTTCCCAGGCTTCCTGGAGTCTGCCTATTGATCTAGGCCAAGAAATTCTTTATGAATTGGACCTGTTTAGGGGATCCCTGTGATTCTGTCCTAGGAAGCTGGGAGGCTGGAGGGGCCCAGGTAGGGAGGCCCTGAAGCCATATTTGCTCACCTGCCTTGTTTGTGGCCCTGGACAGTGTGGGTCAAGAAGGGAAATGGGCTCACTGGTCACCCAGGCCTCTGTGGGTCCACTGGCTGGCAGTGACACCCTCTCTCCAAGAAATAAAGCGGTTATTGTGGACTGTCAGACCAAGCATGGCCAGGGTGGAGGAAAGGGGACTTGAAGGGAATACCTTTCCTGTCCCCAAGATTCCTTCAGAGTTGGCCAAGCATGAGGCTGGCCCTTCTTAGAGGGTTAGGAACCAGGGTGTCTTTCTGCCTGGGAGATGCCACCTTGGGAGGAAGATGAAGAAATAGATGTGACATTTCCAAAGTTGGCTCTTAAATGGCCACATTTTTCCAGATCAGGAAGCTGAATGCGTTTTTCAGAGACGTGAGTTCAGTAGGCCCTCAATGAGGACTTGCTAAGTGCCAGGCGGGCTGGGTGTGGGCCTCCAGGGCTATGCTCTGGTAGAAGGAGAGGGGTTCATGTTGGGGTGCGAGGAGGCAGCTGTCCCAGGCCTGGGGCTTCCTGAGGTTTGCCGCAGGGAGGTGTGCCAGGCAGAGGCGTGGAGTGGGAACTGCCATGCTCAGACAGCTTGCCCTGCATGGCACCTTGGTGCTGTCCTGGTCCCTCCCAGGGTCCAGGTGGGATGCAGGAGGGCAGCTAGGGACAAGCCCTGCACCCCCTAGGGAACGCCTCGGAGGCTGAGGCGGGCCAGCTGTGGGTAGGTGGGAGCCTCGAAGTGGCGCACTGGTGTCTGCAGGGAAGCTCTGCCCCTTCCGGCATGAGCAGGGTGAGAAGATGGTGGTGTGCAAGCACTGGCTGCGCGGGCTCTGCAAGAAGGGCGACCACTGCAGGTTCCTGCACCAGTACGACGTCACCAGGATGCCCAGGTGCTACTTCTACTCCAAGTTCGGTAATGCCCCGGCCTGGCTCAGCCCCCCACCCTGGAGGGTGACGGGGGTGGGGTGAGTGGGAAGGAAGTAGTTTGGGGGGCAGGGCACCCATAGGGGGTCAGGTGTGTCCCAGGAGACCAGCCGGGGCTGTCTGAGCCCCAGGTGCGTCTGCTTCCCCACAGCCTCAGACAACTGCAGCCTGCCACCCTGCCCTTGCCTGCCCTCACCTGTCCCCACCCAAGGGGACAGCGGCATTATTTCCTTCCCCAGTCCTGCCTGGCTAATGCACACCCAGGCTGACTGGGAGTAAGTCTCCAGGGAGCCATCCCCGACCAGGACTCCCCAAGCAGAGGCACAGTCACGGTGCTTACCACACCCACAGGCACCACACCATGGCCCTCTCTCAACCATCTTGTGACTTCCAGCTCTTACTTTAGAAGAGAAACAAAACAAAACAAAAAACCTTTGTGTTGCTTCCATAAATGGAAAACTAGCATGACGTGTCGGAAATAAAAGGCAACTGTAAACCTAAAACCTGAGGTTCGGAAGTCTGGCCCCTGAAATTATCTTGTGTGGTCAGGCCTGCTCTGGCATCTCACCTTCCTCCTGGCCGCAGTCCTTCTTTGGTCATCGAAGGGCTCTTTAGGGGGAAACCGCAGCCCCCCTCCACCAGCTGGAGAATGGAGTGTGAGCCTGCTTCAGAGCCTGCCCTTCCCAGCAGCACTGTAGCTCAGTGCTTTCCTGAGCTGGAAGATCATCCTTTAGGATGATCTAGTTCAGTGGGTTTCAAACTGTGTTCCAAACAGAGCGGCCAGCAGAGAGAGCTGTGTCGCACACCCCTCGTTTAGGAGGCTCAGGGCCAGCTTCAGGACACTTATGTGCGTAGCCATTCCCTGCGGGCTGATGGTAAGGCTCCTCCGAGGCCAATAGTCCACTCCCAGAAGGTGAGGGCCACCCAGTTCACGAGGACTGCCTGCATATCATTCTGGAAAGACAGGAATTTATCTGGGAGTCTGGGTGCCCCTGGTCATTGCCCAAGGCTTTATCATTTTAAAATGTCACTTATGCATTCTCTCAATAATCCGCGGTAGATTTCACTTGGGGATTAGACACTGTACTGTGGATGGAAACAGGAATAGGACCCAGTCCCTTTCTGCCCTTCAATAACTAATTATAGGGAAGAGACATTTAAACTCATGACTACTGTAAGTAATCTATGGTTTTGTTCTTAGAGTAAATGAATCTCTGATATTGCATCAAAGTAATTATCATTATTCTTGGATTTAAAGATTTTAAAAATACTGCTAGGGGAGCGTGAGGGTCTAGGATATCCCAGGTCTTCCCAAACTCCTGGGACAAGTGACCCAGGTGTATTCTGAGAAGCCAAATGAAGACTGCGCTGCTGCTGCCACCTGCTGGCCATGCTCAGGATGCAGCGTCATGAAAGACCACACCATCCCCCAAACCCTATTGTTTCCTTCTAGCAAATGTTGGCCAGACTTGGGGGTGAGGTCACTCCATGTCCTTAGAAGGTTGAAGCCCAGGATCAGAACTCTACCTGGTGATGTACACTGACCATGGGCAAATAAGCCCCTCCTCACTGTGAAGAACCTGGGTGAAAATAGACACGCTTTGGCCCTCTGGGAGCACTGGTGTCCACGTTTGTGAAATGAGAGAGCCAGGAGTCTAAAACTCTCCAGATTCAGGGGCACTCTCTTTTCTAGGTGAAATCTTGCTTTGCCCACTGGGTAAAACGGATCTCTTTGGAGCCGTCTGAAAATTGAAATAGACACTGTGAATGAAGTTCCCTTCAGCTCTGAAAAGCACTGGGTTGTAGTGTCCCCCCACCCCGCAGTGGTACATTGGGAGCATTTACACATACATACTTGGAAGGAGGTGAGAATGGGTTGAATCTTCCTCCACAGATCTTCTTTCCTGAGCAAAGCCTCAGAGGGCTTTTACAGCGACTCCTGGACTTTTACAGTGCCTCAGGGCTGGTGGCTTTGAGGAGACAAATTAAGCGAGAGACCTGGTCCAATCTGCAGACAGGCTCGGTGGAAGCAGCACTCTCTTGGCATTTCCACCACAAGGAGCTGCCCCCGGCTCTGGAGGCAGCATAGTTTCCTTGGTGGAGGTGAAGAGAGGGCAATTTCTCCACCCAAAGTTCTTCTCGGGTCTCCTGCCACTTACCCCGCATCTCCTCTTTCTCCCTCCCCGCTATTTCCTAAGTGCCTTTGGTCCCGGGCTCCTCTGGACCCCGGCCCTGCTCATTCCTCTGAAATGTGTGTATTCACACCCATCCTGCTAAGGAGACCTTGTAGGATCCGCTCTTCTTAGACTGCAGGAAGGATTAGGATTAGAAATATCTTGTCTTCAAACAGCTGCTGCTGACCAGCATAAAGGCCAGCAGGCTTATGTGAGGGCCAAGGTCAGTGTGGCTGGCGAGGTGGGAGACCACGAGGACGAGCCTGCTTGTCCACCAGGAGTGCTGGAATTTTCAGGTGACTGCCACAACAAGGAGTGCACCTTCCTCCACGTGAAGCCAGCTTCCAAGTCCCAGGACTGCCCTTGGTATGACCAAGGCTTCTGCAGGGATGGTGAGGCCTTGAGGGACAGGGACACGGGATGGGGTCTGGGTTGGGCTCTCCACAGGGCAGGGGCCCGACCGCCCATGAGACAGCACTGCTGAAATCTCAGCGGAAGGCCCCCTGTAGCTATCCCCCGCTTGTGCTCCAGTGGAGGGACCCGCTGTGAAGTGCAGCCACGGGCTTCTCGGGGAAGGCCGACTGGGGTCCAATCCCACCTGCAGCTCATTGTGGGCTGCGAGACTTTGTACGAAGTAGTTTAGCCATGGAGACCCTGGCACAGAGAGACTCTGTGTGTTCTTCTCACACCACTGGTCCACATCCCCGCCCTCAGCTGAAAAGCATGACCCACATCCGTGTGATCCTAGAAGTCACAGCAACACTTCCCACCCTACCTATTTCAGGACTTGCCAGCTGACACCTGCCCCAACCCATACTGTCCCCCATCTCAGGATGGCTGGAACTGAGTGCTTCGGGGCAGAACAGAAAGAACCAGATTTATGCATCCTGATCAAGTGGAGGAGTCTGGAACTGCACATACCCTTGCCTGGGAGCTGTTTTGTGTGTCTCTCCCCTCTGGCTAAAGCAGATCTTTCTGACTGGTTTCTCTTTGCCCAGCAGGTCCCCGGTGTAAATACCGCCATGTCCCCCGGATAATGTGTCTCAACTATTTCATTGGCTTCTGCCCTGAAGGACCCAAGTGCCAATTTACCCAGTAAGTAAGATCTCTTGATTACCAACTCCCACCAGAGTGCGGGCCTGGCTTTCTGGATCTAGACCCTCGGTTCCTCTGGCACTGGTACTGGAAGATTAGACGCCTGTCAAGTGTCTACCTGCTGGGTTTTCTTGACATTGCCACCCAACCCTGGAGGTCTCGGTGGCTGATGCGCTCCTGCACACCTTGCTAATGTGTGCTCTTGGCTGGTGACCGAGGTAGACCTCGCCACACTGTTCTAGGAATGAGTACAACATTGATTGCCCGTTCCCCCAGGCTCTGCAGTCCTCTCCCTTGCTCCCTGGCCAGGGTGAGGGGCCCTTCCCTAGGGAGCCCTGACATAGAATCTGCAGCAGGCCGGTGCAGGGAATGTGATGAGATGAGAGCAGACGGGAGGTTAGAGCGAGACTGCCATCTCTCCCTCTCTCCACTTCCTCCAGCCCCAAGATGAACCTCAAATTCAACCCGAGTTACACGAAGGTGAGTGTGGGCAGGCGGGGTGCCTGTGTCTCCCCGCTCACTCTGCTCCCCAGTGATGCCCTGTTTCAAGGGACCCTCACTCCCTCCTGTGATCGACGGGACCCGATCCTGTGGAAGGCACGTGTGGTCATGTAGGAGGGGCACCTTCATGGGGTGGCTTCTCCCAGAACCTGCCGACCTCTAGATCCCCTGTGTTGGGTACACCACAGCCCGGGCTTTCCTCTTCCTTAGCTGGATAACTCAAGGGGGCTTTCTGTTACAGAGAATGGGGCCTGGCTCAGGACTTGGGGCCCAGAGTCAGTTTTCTGAATCAAGGCCATCCCTGATTCAGGAATGTGTCTGGTGTCTAGGGACACAGTCTCCATATTGATTCCAAGTGAGGGCACACACCCTGTCAAGGGTCGGCCAGCTCCAGCCTGTGGCCCCCGACAGCCAGCTGCTGCTGCTTGTTCCACAGCTGGGAGTGTTTTTAAAGAAGGTTGGGGAAAAAACAAAAGAATATTTTGTGATGTGTGAAAATGATCATTTAGTGCCTGTGAGCGCTTCCACACTCACACCCGTCTCCTAGGGTTGGACTCTGGGGCAGTGTGGGAGGCGGGGCTGGCAGTTACTTGGACCAGGGGAGGTGGGGACAGCATGGCTTAATGCCGTCTCCCAGGAGGGAGTTCCTGTTCTCAGGGCTGGATTAGTTATGGGAAAGCACTTTGTTTCCAAGTGAGTCTGGCTTCCTCTCCAGCACGCCTGCTTGTCCTTCTACTTTCCTGCCATGTGTGGAACAGCACAAGGCCCTCTCCAAAGGCCAAGCAGACCTGGCCACCCCATCTTGAACTTCCAGCCTCTAGAACTGTGGGCTAAATAAGTTATCGATTCTCAGGTGTTCTTTTACAGCAGCAGGTAACAGCCTAAGGCAGAAATGTTTCTGTGTGGTCTCTGGCTGTTCTGGGGCTTACAGTGGGAAGGGGTTGCAGCAGAGACCTGATGGGCTGGGGTCTGAATGTTTACTATTTGGTCTATTGGAAGTTTGCTGACCCCTCGTTTAGGTGGCTGAATGTTGGACTGCCACCTAAGTTTGACAAGCAGGTGCAACTGGAGGCAGTTTCTGAGCTCTATGGGAAGGCAGCTTCCTGCCAGTTCTGAGCAAGACTCCTGACAGGAAACAGGACAGTCTGTGACAACTCTGGGGAATTGTAACACTGGGGAAGTACGATTTCTAACTTATCAAAGGCAGGCTTTCTGCACTTGAAAGTGCAAATAAAGGCATTTGGAGACCTGGTTTGATATCAAATGCCAGCACCCTGGCCTGCATGTAGTAGCTGTCTGCACTCGGGGTCTCTGCAGTAGGTGTCTCCTGGTGACCTCACTCTCTCTGCAGCTTGTCAGGCCACGGGACTCAGCTCCTCCTGATTCTGGTGTGGAAGCCCACAAGCCCCCTTCACCAACTCCGGGCTCAAAAGCAGGGCCTGTGCTACAGGTGAGTGAGGAGTGGACACGCGGGGCTGACGCTCTGTTTTGCTGAGGGCCAGGAGGGGATGGCCAGTTAGCTGGAGAATGAGACTCCTTGTCTGCGACAGACATAAAGCCATATTGGAGCTTAGACTGTGAATCAAGAGAATGGGGCGGGGGGGATCGGTAAACCATATGTTATGATGTGGAGTTTCAACAACTTCATCCTAGCTGCATCTCCCATCAGATACGACTATTTGTTTTAAAGCCAATTTGTGCCAGGTATGGTGGCAAACACCTGTGATCCCAGCAACATGGGAAGCTCAGGTAGGGGGAATCACAAGTTGGGAGGCCAGCCTTGGCAACTTAAGGAGACCCTGTCAAAATTAAAAATAAAATGGGCTGGGGGTACAGCTCAGTGTTAGCACCCCTGGGTTCAATTCCCACTACCAAAATAAATAAATAAATAAAAGGCTAAGCTGAACATCATTTATAGTTTGCTGCCTATTCACCCACTCATTCTCTTTGTTATTTACACACACTGATTTCCTTAAGATTTGTAGGTCAGGGATAGAGTTTGCTATAGAAGGAAACACAGCAAGTTGGTTTTCTTTTTCTTTTTTTTTTAATTGGTTGTTCAAAACATTACAAAGCTCATGACATATCATCTTTCATACATTTGACTCAATTGGGTTATGAACTCCCATTTTCATCCCAAATACAAATTGCAGAATCACATCAGTTACACATTCACATTTTTACATAATGCCATATTAGTGACTGTTGTATTCTGTTGCCTTTCCTATCCCCTACTATCCCCCCTCCCCTCCCCTCCCATCTTCCCTCTCTACCTTATCTGCTGTTGTTCAGTTCTCTCCCTTGTTTTTTTTTTTTCTCCCTGCCTTTCCCCTCACAACCTCTTATATGTGATTTTGTATAACATTGAGGGTTTCCTTCCGTTTCCATGCAATTTCCCTTCTCTCTCCCTTTCCCTCCCACCACTCGTCTCTGTTTAATGTTAATCCTTTCCTCATGCTCTTCCTCCCTGCTCAGTTCTTAGTTGCTCTCCTTAAATCAAAGAAGACATTTGGCATTTGTTTTTTAAGGGTTGGCTAGCTTCACTTAGCATAATCTTCTCTAATGCCATCCCTTTCCCTGCAAATTCCATGATTTTGCCATTTTTTAGTGCTGCGTAATACTCCATTGTGTATAAATGCCACATTTTTTTTTTATCCATTCATCTATTGAAGGGCATCTAGGTTGGTTCCACAGTCTAGCTATTGTGAATTGTGCTGCTATGATCATTGATGTGGCAGTATCCCTATAGTATGCTCTTTTAAGGTCCTCAGGGAATAGTCCGAGAAGGGTAATAGCTGAGTCAAATGGTGGTTCCATTCCCAGCTTTCCCAGGAATCTCCATACTGCTTTCCAAATTGGCCTCACCAATTTGCAGTCCCACCGGCAATGTACAAGTGTACCCTTTTCCCCACATCCTCGCCAGCACTTATTGTTGTTTGACTTCATAATGGCTGCCAATCTTGCTGGAGTGAGATGGTATCTTAGGGTGGTTTTGATTTGCATTTCTCTGACTGCTAGAGATGGTGAGCATTTTTTCATGTACTTATTGATTGACTGTATGTCCTCCTCTGAGAAGTATCTGTTCAGGTCCTTGGCCCATTTGTTGATTGGGTTATTTGTTATCTTATTGTTTAATTTTTTGAGTTCTTTGTATATTCTGGAAATTAGGGCTCTATCTGAAGTGTGAGGAGTAAAAATTTGTTCCCAGGATGTAGGCTCCCTATTTACCTCTCTTGCTGAGAAAAAACTTTTTAGTTTAAGTAATTCCCATTTGTTTATTCTTGTTATTAACTCTTGGGCTATGGGCGTCCTATTAAGGAATTTGGAGCCCGACCCCACAATTTGTAGATCGGAGCCAACTTTTTCTTCTATCAGGCACAGAGTCTCTCATTTGATATCAAACTCCTTGATCCATTTTGAATTAACTTTTGTGCATGGCGAGAGAAAGGGGTTCAGCTTCATTTTGTTGCATATGGATTTCCAGTTTTCCCAGCACCATTTGTTGAAGATGCTGTCCTTCCTCCATTGCATGCTTTTAGCCCCTTTATCAAATATAAGAAAGTTGTAATTTTGTGGATTGGTCTCTGCGTCCTCTATTCTGTACCACTGGTCCACCTGCCTGTTTTGGTACCAGTACCATGCTGTTTTTGTTACTATTGCTCTGTATGGTTTTCTTTTTTGCCAACTTATCAGGCAGGAAAAAAAAAATCCTATTTTTTTGGAACAGCTTCTAAGTTGTCCTGAGCTGTGTTCTACAAAGTTACACCAAATGACAGGCAGGAGAGGAGGAACCCTGGCTTCCTTGTACACTTGACTTTATGGGCCTTTCGAAGTCCACAGCCCCATTCTCTGTGGGTGCACGGCTGGCCTTGACTTTGTCTTTTAGCCCTGGAATGAGATAAGCTTTATTCATGAGCAGAATTTATTCAGAAAGCAGCCATCTCCTATGGTTCCCTGGGCAATTTAGGGGTTTTCTCTTGAGAGGTGAATTTTCCAGATGTCATACAATTCACTTTTTCTAGTGTCGGAAAACAGGCCACGTTGCCATGGGATACGGTGAGACTTGGCCACTAGAGGCTCTGAAGAACCCAAGGCCTGGGGAACGGCAGATCCCGTGAAGGCACTCAAGAACACGTGGTGGGATGCAGCTCATCATGTTTGGGGTGAGGCCAGCCCCAGCCTTGGGGCCGTGGGGCCGAGCCAGCCTGCTCTACGTGGGTGTCTTTCTTTCCATCCTGTGAACGAGCAGATAAAGCACTGTGGCAGGACTGAGTGTGTGCATGTGGAATCTAGAGCTCCCGAGATGAACACCGACAGCCCCGGCTCGGCTCCCGAGCCCCCAGGTTCTGTGCACAAGGCACCCGCAAACAGCCTTGAGGCTGCTGTACACGTGATTAAACCCAATGGTTCTTGGCATGAGAGCTGCTTCCCCGTGCGGCTTATTTTTTTTTTAAGTTGTAGATGGACACAATACCTTTGTTTATTGAACCCAAGTCTCAAACAGCTACACAAGCGCTCTGCCACTGAGCCCCAGCCCCAGTTCCCCTGTGCGGCTTCCTTTAAGGGGAATGCATTCTGTGCCTTATGTGGGGGATCCAGGCAGGAGATGGTACCCAAAAGGCTTGTCCTGGTGAGGTAAGGAACTGACAAGGAATGCTCACTGTAATGCTGTTCTTACTGTTATAATTAAAAAATGCCATTCGTTCCATTGGGAAAGAAAGGTGGCAGCTAAGTTGACTTTTGAAGGGACAGAGAGGAAGACGGCAATGGCAGGGGGCATGAGATAGTCTTCCCCACCTTTAGGAGGCGAGTGGCGGGTGGGGTGAAGGTGGTGTGAGGGTACAGGGGTCAGGCCTAGGGGTTTGGATGTCAGCTGGAGCCATCCAGGGCTGCTAACTGGAAAGAGCGCCTCTCCACCAACAAATCCCTCGTTCTGGAATGTGTGTCAGCACAGTCAGGCTGTTGTGTGGATGAGGACACCTGCTGGGCCCCCTGCCTGGGTGCAGGGCTTTGGGTCAGCTGCTGAGTTCCCACTCTGTCACCTGTGGCTGGAAGGAACAGACGTGCTGCTCTCCCCAATTTACAGTCCAAAGGAAGCACCAGGAAACTGGTCAATCTGCCCAGCTGTGAGATTGTGCAGAAGGTGACTGACCAGCATTGTTTATTTTATAAAAGCAAAAGGAGTAGTGACCTTAGTATGTGAGTTTCCACAAAGTACAGAAGAGCCTGTGGATAATACAACAAAGTGCTTTTATTTTTATATTTTGTTGTGCTGGGGACCACACCCCAGGCTTCACACATGCCAAGCCCATGCTGTAGCACTGCTACATCCTGGGCCCTGGAAATGATTTTATGTATTATTTTAAAAAAATTTATTTAGTAGTTGTAGATTAACAGAATGTCTTTATTTTTATGTGGTGCTAAGTATCGAATCCAGTAGCCCACACATGCTAGGCAAGTGTTTTGCCACAGAGCCATATCCCCATGATTTATTTATTTTTGGGGGTACCAGGGATTAAACTCAAGGATACTCGACCACTGAGCCACATCCCCAGCCCTAATTTGTGTTTTATTTAGAGACAGGGTCTCACTGAGCTGCTTAGCACCTCACTGTTACTCTGAGGCTGGCTTTGAACTTGTGATCCTCCTGCCTTAGCCTCCTGAGCTGCTGGGATTACAGGTGTGCACCACCACGCCCAGGCCATCGTTTTATTTTTAATAGAAAAAAAATGTAGTTTTTTTAGGTGTGACTTAGGATTCAACAAGAGCCAGTACCCCTCTTCATGGCCTCAGACAGGTGCTCAGCAAGCTGCATTCCCAGCTTCAGCCTGGGCATGCTGCGGCTCCCGTGCAGGATGTGGCGGGACTGGTCTGCCTGCAGGAGGCTCAGGGTGGCTTTCCAGAGTTCCTGCTCTGCCCTGCCAGCTGGGCGCTGCGGCTCACCCAGGGAGGCTCCTGCCAGTGCTGTAGAAGAGGCAGTACACAAGGAGGCTGTTTGATAAGGTAAATCACGTTAAAGCCATAGTTCATCTTCACGGGGCTTTAAAAGAGATGGGTGGTCACTCCTGTGACCACCAGGAAGCACTCTGGTTTCTCCAGGTAGCAGAGTCTCACTCTCCACTGTTCCAGTTCTGAAAATCTCCTCTCTGTGGATGAAGTTTTAACCTGCCAGATCACATGTGTGACTAGGGCTGGCTAGCAGGGGCAGCCTGGTGGATGTCTGTACAGAGGAACCAAAACACCTACCCTCACACCGCCAAGTATAGGTCCACACTGCCACCTGCAGCTAATCTGTGTGTCCCTTGGTTACGCTGTCTGTTTAGATCCAAACCTAAGAAGCACCCGGTCATCAACTTCTTTCTACAATGCTTATTAAACCATAAGATTCCCTTTCAGGACTCATCAAAAGGTCTACGTTATTTCCCCAGCCTAGAAGCCATCAGGGAGCAGATGAGGAAGCCTTTCTCTCCCTATAAGGGGAGTAACAAGTGCTACATGGAGATACTCCAGGGCCTTCTTTAAAAACCACCCATGTTTATTTAAGAATCAATTCTATCTAGTTCAAAGAAATCAGATAACACAGTTTGCTCTTTGTGGCTACATTGAGTTAGATTCTTCTTTTATCTTATTTATTGGTACTAGGCATAGAACCCAGGAGCACTTAACCACTTAGCCACATCCCTCACCCTTTTTATTTTTTGAGACAGGGTCTTGGCAAGTTGCTTAGGGCCTCACTGAGTTGCTGAGGCTGGCTCTGATCTTGACTCAGTCTCCCAAGCTGCTGGGATTTCAGGTGCATACCTCCTTGCCTGGTGAGTTAGAATTCTTGATGCTGACCAGTGTCAAACAAAAAGACCTCATATTAACATAGGTAAGCTGAATCATGTTAAAGCCACTGTTCGTCTTCACGGGGCTTTAACCCTTTGGGACCAATGGGTTGTGAAGTAGTTTCTTCTCATTAAGGAACTCATTTTTAAGAATGTAAGATATTTACTGTGATTAACTTTTTCATTAATGCTTCAGCATTCTGACTGCAAATGATACTAGCTTATTTAGTGAGGTCGATGTTCTGGATAAGAATCTTGGGGAGTGACATGCTGCCCTTGGGCTACCTCTGCGCCTGGGTGTGACGGGTGGCCCCAGGGGCAGAACAGGGCCCTATGGCATTAGAGCCAACTTAAGACAGGCTTCTTCTGTTGAACTGTTTCCTAGCCCAGGTGTCCAGAGCAGGGATTCCTGGCTCCCGTCCCTCCAGCAAAGAGGTCAGGTGCTGTGCTCTCTAGGGTAGGGGTCCGCACACTCTGTAAAGGGCCGGACAGTAAATATTTTCACTTTTTGGGGCACATTGATCTTGCTGCTATTATTTAATTTTGCTGCTATGTGAAATAGCCAGAGGTAATCCCTAACTAAACGAGGGGCTTCACTTAAAGGCACTGGCTGATCTGAGTTGGGGCTGCAGGAGTCTGTTGTTCCTGCTGAAGGATCAGGAAAAGAGGGCAGTGTAGTTTCTGACCTTGTGGACAAAGAGGAAGTGTGGAGGGAATTCCTGTGTTTCATTAAAGGGAGATAATTAAGGAGAGACACTAGACCCTTTCTAAAGAGAGACTGTTCTGGGGCTCCAGTGAGTTTGGGCACCCTCTTATCCTCGACTGTGACCTTTCCTTGTGGAGAATTCTGGTTTATGGAGCCACCCCTTTTGAGTACCTTTTCCTTAACTATGAGAATTTGCAGCAGAATTAAATCTAAACCACTTGAGGGAGGATGGAGCAGACTGAGAGTCCAAGTTCTGAGGAGAGAAAGAAAGCAATGAGCACATACATACTGGCCCAGGAGAGCAAGCCTGCTCTTGCATGGCTGTGCAGGAGCTGGTAAGAGGGCCTGACCTCTGTGTCTTGCACGAGGATGTTGCAAGCAAAGCCGAGAGAGGGAGGTATGCATAGCCTGGGCAGTGTGTGAGGCCAGCTGGCTTGTGCTGTAGTGGGTTGGAGAAATGGCTTCCTACTTACACCGCCTCATCCCTGTCTGCAGATACCCATGTTACTGTCGGATTGAACAATTGGACATTGAGTATTTTCCCCCTGTACTTGGGCTTGAACCCAGAGGCACACTACCACTGGGCAGAGCCCTTTTACTTGCTAAGTTGTCAGGGCTGCCTGGGATGTCCGATCCTCCTGCCTCAGGCTCCCCAGTAGCTGGGGTCACAGCGGGCGCCACTGCACTGGCTCCACTCAGTACTCTGATGAGGGGAAGAGGCCCAGAAAACCCACCAGCCCAGGCTAACACTGACAAATGGAAAGGGCTGTCTGTCATTCACAGATGCTTGGGAAGGGATGGGGTGGGATTCTGAAGTTCCCAGGAAGAGATGATAAAAGGAGATCCGTGCTCACTGCCACACTTGCTGAAGATGCACAAAGGTACCTTAACATTCTGTTGGCTTGCTATTTTTAGTCAGCTTAGGAAGCATTTGCAGGAGTATTTAGGTGCCCTTTCCACAGACTCCCTGCCACTCAGACCCCAGCCTCTGTACATTTCTCTCACCTGCCAAGGTCTGCTCAAGGGCCTAGAGGATCAAAGGGCAAGGGCCTCCATGTAAGCTTATTTTCTGCCAATTTGGACAGTGTCCTTTATTAGTATATAGGGAGTCTCTAGTATCTCCCATAAACAAATGGCAAAACACCAAGGTTTAGAGAACAACTTTAGGGAGAAAGATTTAAAGCAGAGATATTGCTTTTTAATGAGAACTGAGAAGTAGCGTCGTCTTAATTTAAATGACCCACTTTTTCATCTTCACATCATTTTGAATAACAATTTCATGATTAAACAAAAAAATGGTCTTTTAAGTAATTTAGTCACTTTTGAAAGCAAGCCAGAGTAACCTCAGACAGAACCAGATCATCTACCTTAATAAAATGCGCTTTCCACGACTGTTTTAGATTCCAGTGACTTTATTCTCTGACTCCCCCTCCTGCTGCGTAGGCATCGTCCGGCTCCTGAGGCTCCAGACTCTGGCTTCAGTGGTGTCCAGTGAAGGTCACTTACGCCAGCGCTGCAGCTCTTTGGACAAGCAGAGATAAACGTAAGGACCCAAGAGGCCACCTCTATGGATGGCTTCTTATGCCTCCACAGATCATTCCGTTCTTATTTTACAAATATGGGAATAGTCTTGGACAAAGAGAAGTTTTTGCTTCATGTTCCCAACTTTGATTTTGACAGGTGACAAACATCACATCTACCAAACATCTGACTAACCCCTTTCAGGGGCACAACTGTAGGGAAGCCTTTTTCTCTGGGAGGAAGGACTTGCTTTTGGATCTCTTCACTTAACTTCTTATTGATGGTCTGGGATCTCAGACGGGCTGGCAGCTCTGCCCTGCCAGTCAGCACATGGGGGCCACGGCCTACTCCTGAGGCATGGCCTGTCCCTTTACCTAGCCCCAAACATTCAATCAGATTCAAATCCTGACTTTTTTTAAAACAAGAAGTTCTGATGGGAACAGTGGCGCATGCCTGTAATCCAGCAGCTTGGGAGGCTGAGGCAGGAGGATAGTGAGTTCAAAGCCAGCCTCAGCCAAAGCAAGACGCTAAGCCACTCAGTGAGACCCTGTCTTTAATAAAATACAAAATAGGGTTGGGGATGTGGCTCCGTGGTCGAGTGCTTGAGTTCAATCCCCAGTACTCCCCATGCCCAAATAAACAAAAAAACAAAAAGAAATCCTGTTATCCAGTTTGTGAATATGTTGGCCTTTAGTATACAATATTATCTTACTTTTATACTGAAAGCTTTCATTTGAAAGTGTCATTTTTTTTTCTTTTCTAAACTGTGGGAAAATATTGCACTTTTCTGATAGCTTTCTATAAAGTCCTATAAGAATCGGTTTTTAGGCTGGGTGCAGAGGCACACACCTATAATTCCAACCATTTGAGATGCCGAGGCAGAAGGATTACAAGTTCAAGGCAACTTACCAAAACTCTATCTCAAAATAAAAATAAAAAGGGTTACGATATAACTCAGTGGTATAGCACTCTTGGGTTCAATCCCTAACAACATCCCTGTACCATAAACAACAAAACCCCCTATTTTTATAGAATAATACTTTAAAAGGGGAATGAAATTCTGGTATTTTCCTTCTGGTTAAGACTTGGTGCAGCTGAATCTCATAACTAGAGTGAAAGTTGTGTCCTCGTCCCTTCCTCTCTCTGGGGCAAAAAGCTGTTTCGTTTCAGTGCTAAAAAGGAGCTCGTAGGTACTAAGGAAAGTGTCTTTCCTTCAGCAGGAAACAGCTTAAAGGAGAAAAACACGACCACCAGACCTCCAGTGACCACATTAAATAGTGGACAAGAGCAATCATGTGAATTCTGGTCAAATCTCATACATGCCATTATAAACAAAACCTCTAATAAAAACTGCCAACACTCAGGCAATAGCTCATTCATTAGGTGTCCCTGATATGAAAAGCCATTTGGAGAATCCCCGGCACTCGCTACAATGGGATGTGACTTGTCATTTTGCTAAAACTGCAGAAAGGCTTACTCAGATGCTGGAAACTCCAGCTACAGCAGAGGATGAAGTACCCCGTGAAGAGCATAGTGATGCCACCAATCCCACTCTTCTTCACCGTGGTGTTGCACCTGATCCAGCCTGCGCAGAGAGAAACGCATCTGTTACCCTGAGCCAGAACCAAGCATTACCTACGCGTTCATTAAGTTACCCATCAGTGCAGGTGATGGAACCTAAGCAGGTGAATATAATATAGACATGAACCTTAAACAGATGAAAAGGCTAAAATATAAAAGACTTTAATAAATTCCAACCACTTATTCTTGTGTTTGGGATTGGTTAACATCTTTAAAGGGGCGGGGACCAATGTGACTGGTTAACCTGAGGGTAGTATCTTTCTGACCTTGGAAGGAGGCTCAGTCACTGTGGGCAAGGGAGGTGGGGACAGGTGGCAGCATGAGGAAGGGCAGGGTTAATAACTGGCTGCTGCTGCTGCAGAGCTTTGGTGCTTGCCATGTGTCCAACTCCAAAATGAAAATGACGAACAGATGACAGCCATGATTTTCCCTTCTCCTCTCCTTGCTTTATAGCAAGTAAGAACACCTGAAGCCAGCAATGGACCCCCAACAGTTAAAAACTCCAGCCTCACCTTTGTGCACAGCTCCCAAGAGCCTCCTCAGAGGAAAGCTGGAGGTGGTAAGCCTGGCGGGGGGCTCCAAACTCCTTAAACCAGTCGAACTTCTTCCCAACAAAGGAACTACGGTTCCAAACAGAAGTCACTGTGATATTTGGTCTAGATTCGCCCCTTCCCCAACATTCAGTGTCAAAGGTTCCCAGAGCTAGCCCTCAGAAAAGCTCACTCACACAAGTGCATGAGTGAGCTCCACACTGGACTGTAGGTAAGTGTTGAAAGTCAAATTTACTCCAGGTCAAAGAAAGTATTTTCAGAAGGCCGAGGAACTTCCTGGCAATCAGGACCTTATAATTATTTTTGACTGATGAATATACTGTCCAGATAATCCACGTAAACATACTTAACCAAATGAACTACTTGTTAAGTTCTAACAGCTGCTAAACTAATTTTAGCAAATAGTATGGTTTTCAACTATAAGTTGAATATTCTTACCTGGAATGCTGGGGTATGCAGAATTACTTTGAATTTTTCAAAATCAGAAATATATGCATATATAATGAGATATTTTGGGGACGGAACCAAGGTCTAAATGCAAAATTCTTATTTTTTTGGGGTGCTGGTGATGGAACCCAGGGCCTTACTGCAAGCGAAGCATGAACTGACCACTGAGCTCCAACCCTACCCCTGAAATTCATTATCCACACAGTCTGAATGTACCTGTTTTGTTTTTTTTCTGGATATGCTGGGAGCCATCAGCCAAGTAGGTATGACAATTTCCTTGCCAGCGTACCCCCATGTTTCTTTAGTGGAAGGACTCGTGGAAATAGGACATTTTGCAGCGACATTGCATGTAAGGTGACCTTGCTCAAGGACCAGGGCGGATCCGTGTTTAGGGTGTTCCCGGTTTAGGATAGTCCCAGTTTAGGGCGTTCCCAGTTTAGAATAGGGCGTATCCTGCTGCCTGAGTTCCCCTTGAGTTCTCACGGGATTCAGAATATATTTGGGAGACAGAAGCCCAGTGGAGTGGTGGATTTGGGCAGAGAACGTGGATTTCCCCAGAATGTGTTTGTAGAAGGCCCGTGTGAGATCGGGAATAAAGAATTGCTGTTTGAATCTACAAAGCTATGAGTGGCTTGTGATTTGTGCCCAGCCAGACTGCGGCATGGATATGCTGAGATTGAACTTGAGGTCTCACAGTTGGTAGGTGCTCAACTCATGTTGGCACTCAAAAAGCTTCAGATTTTAGAGCACTGCTTTCTACAGCTAATATGCCTCTATTCCCCACTGCTCTTACTGGCTAGCCAACCTTTCTGCATGTCTGACATGGGAAAAATCAGCAAAGGTGGCTGTGCTACTTGTTAACATTTTCTGCACCTGTTTTTCTCCATGTTTAATGATAGGTAATTTCTACTCTGGTCTTGGTTTGGCTCATCAGAAGAAAGGATAAATTGAGCAAATAATGCTGACAGATTTAGTAGGTGTGGTAAAGTTGCTGTGGATGTAAAAATATTAATCAAATGATTGTTACATTAACTTCTGAGAAATTATACAGATGGTTTTCCTGCAATGTGAAAGTTAGTCTCCTAAAAAACAAAAATCTGGCTGGGTGTGGCAGCACACACTTCTTATCCCAGTAACTCAGGAGGCTGAGGCAAGAGGATTGTCAAGTTCAAGGCCAGCCTCAGCAACTTTAAAAGACCTGTCTCAAATAAACAAATAAATAAATAAATAAAAGCTGAAAGGCTGGGGAACTCAGGGGTAAGGTGTTCCTGAGTTAAATCTTTAGTCTCTAAATAAATGTTAGTGTTAGTATTGCAGCTCAGTGGCAGAGCACTCCTGGATTCAAAATTCCCTTTGTAGTAAGTTCATGAAAACTCTTCTGGCTAAGCCTCAGAAGATGACTGCAAATGCTGCTGCATCTTATTCCTGACCACATGTGACTAAGCTGCATGCTCAGAACGGCCAGTGTGCCCCAGCAGGTCCCATTCCAGGCTACAACACATGCGTTTCTCTTAGCCAGGAGAACTTCTGGCTCTAGCCCATTTCATCAAAACGTCATGATGGTCTCTCATACTCTCAGGCCTAGGGAGCCCTAGCATCTGGTGTACCCACTCAGGTCAGATGTACGAGAACTAGTTGCTGGACCACGTTTCCTGATGTGAGGAAGTAGATTGGACACAATCCTGAGGCCCACGGTCTAAGGAGAAGAAACGCTTCCTGGAAAAGCTTGGCAAATACCACCAGGGAATGTTATGTGCCCATCACTAACTGGAAACTGATCTGGGAAGTGATTTTTCCTTTCTGAAACTCAGTTTCCTCATTTCCAGAAAGAGGTAACCCCAACCTTCTAGGGCAGCAAGACATCACCCAAGGTCTGTGCAGGCCTGCAGCGTCATGCTTGACACACAGGGAACTCAATGACCGTGAGCTCCTAGGCCCTGCCTCTAGGATGGGAGCAGTGAGCCGGCTCCTATAGAGGAGAGGCCAATGGTTTTCCCAAGGTCTTGCCCCAGCAAAGGAGGTCGCGGCCTATTCCTTTATGCAAGTTCACTTTTTTTTTGGAGGTGCTGGGGATTGAACCTAGGGCCTTGTGCATGCGAGGCAAGCACTCAACCAACTTAGCTGTATCCCCAGCCCTGCAAAGTTCAATTTTAATTTGCAGTCACTGCAGGTAGGTGTTGACTGGTGAAATTACAAAGCATTCTGAAGGGACAATGACATTACCTTTTAATCCCTTTTAATTCAGTGGCCTTGCTAAAGTCTTTGGCCAACTGTGGGATAAGGTCTTGACATTAACTGAGATCCTCAGGTCTCTCTCCCTAGTGAGTTTTGTTCACTTAGTGGCAGCATCTCAGTCTAAGCGTTAATCACTAGTATCTCAGTTATAGAAGTAGAGGCCCTGTAATAACCACACCCTATCATCTGATGCAGAAATACCAAGCTAAACACAGTAAGTACAACAAAAGAGATACCAGCCATGACTTACTAGTTACTTATTGTTGAAGGAAAAATCATATTTCATAACAAAATCATATAACGTTTTAAGTTACAGAATTGCTTATTATTGTATCATTGGGACCCACTGAAGTGAAATGACTCAGTTAATAACTCATGTTAAGCAAGATACTGACTACTAATCACCTCAAATAAAACAGTAAGCCTCAGGTTAAGATCAGCCAGTCTGGATCTGACTCCTGACTGTCACTTATTGTAGGAATGAGATGAAGTCTCTTCAGACATCCAAGGCTCAGGTCCCTCTTGTATAAGAGGGTGGGAACAATAACATCACCTCAGAACTTTTATGATATTAAACAAGAGGATATGTAATGCACCAGGCACAATGACACAGTCATCACTGATCAATAGTAGTCCCTCCCTTTTTCCTATAAAATGAAAAATGGATGTAACAGAGACACTCTTTAGCACTATAAAAGATAAAGGAGGAAACAAAGGAGTCCTGTTTGTCAGAGGGATTTACCATGGGGTAGGTGTCTACGAGTGCAAGTAAAACACAGTGAAGTCTGGAGCTGTGACTTGGGTTTCTCATGGCATGCTTTCTACAGTCTGTATGGCGGGAGGGATGAAGGAGGCTGCAGGAGACAGGTTCTAGTGCGATTCCACCACTTACTGGCAACATGACCTTGGACAAATCACTAATCCTCTCTGCGCCTGTTTCCTCCTTTGCAAAATAGAGAAGTACTCTGAAAACTCAATCAACACAACTGTTAATGTAGTTAAATCTTTGTTAATGTGGAGAAGGAGCTTGACCTCCAGACATCGACAACTTCCTATCAAGGCTGAAGATGTTAAGGCCTGTTTAGCTCAGCAGCATACATGAGGCCCTGGCTTCAATCCCCAGCATAGTATTAAAAAAAAAAAAAAAAGGATAATTAGAGGTCAGACAAGTAGCAGTTTAATGAATATGTGATCATTTGCAAAATATACCAGAAAGGGGAAAAATACCTCCTTTTTGAGGAGGAAACATCAGTTTTACAGGGGCAAACCTATTCTGAGTTGTTACAGGTCTCCTATAAAGACAGCCTGAAAGTACCAATGACCAAGACACAAGGGAGAAGGATGCTACTTTATACCCCTAAAAAGTCTTACAGAAAAGGCTTCCTGGTGAGCACAATGACAAAGCTTTGTGTGGAGTAACTAGAGAGGTAGTTTAGTAATAAAGGTGAGGTCCTGCAGAGAAAGGCAAGGATACCTGAAATGGGTCAGGATCGTCCTGGCTCCCACTTGGGCCATCTCCCCCCAACCTACCTAGACAGCTTCTTAAAGAGATGACAGTCAAGGTCAGTTTCAACACCTGTGTCTCTTCCCAATCCTTCAGACCCCATCTTTCAGGTCTTGAGGCTCAACCGATGGCTCTAATCTTGGCTCCTAAGCTCTGTGGCCCAGTTCTTCCAATGCACAGACTTCTACCCCCTCCTGCCACATGCTCATTCCTGGTCCCTCATCTTCCTGGTCCATCTCCGTCTCCACTTCCAGCTATGTGACTCTACTGCCACTTCTCTGTCCAGTTTTAACCCCTCGTACCCCTAACTCCACAAACAGCTTCTGCTACTTCCTCAGCTACTCCAAACCTGCAGATGTTGCATTTGACTATAAACTTGAAATTTATTTTCTGTGCAACCTGGTCCTGAATGAATTTTAGACCCAGTGCTTGTTCTATTTAGGTGAATTCAGCAGTCTTTATCCATCCACTTTCTACCAGTCAAGCCTCTTCCTGATGCAGAAACTCAAATGCTCTAGAGTATCAGCTTGCCCTAATTCAAAAGTCAGCCCTTGTGGGACAAACAGAGAATGATAAATCACTACTACTGACCCCTTGAGCAAGAAGTAATGTTCTCACAACCGTTAAGACCACCATCAAAGCCAAGCGTGGTGGCGGCGCATGCCTGCAATCCCAGCAGCTCAGGAGGCTGAGGCAGGAGGACTGCAAGTTCAAAGCTAGCCACAGTAATAGCAAGGCACTTAGCAACTCAATGAGACCCTGTCTCTAAATAAAATACAAAATAGGGCTGGTGATGTGGCTCAGTGGTAGAGCACCCCTGAGTTTAATCCCTGGTATACCCCCCAAAAAAGAGATCACCACCAAGACTGTCTTAGTAAAAATAAGCTGTATAAATGAAAATATTAGTATTGTTCTTTTTTTTAATATCTATTTTTTAGTTTTAGATGAACACATTTTATTTTTATGTGGTGCTGAGGATCAAACCCAGTACCTCATGCATGGTAGGCGGGCACTCCACCACTGAGCCCTAGCCCTAGTATTCTGTTCTATTTTAAAAAATACCAGATTTCAGGATGGGCTAGATGGCCCTTGAAAATGAGCTACTTTACCTTGTGAGACACTTTCTCCCTGAGGACTGGAGAGCTGGGGCTTCTGGGCCACTGAGTTCCAATACTGAGGTTTCCCCGGCAATACCCCTAGTCCAAGATAACCAGGATAGAGCTCTGGAAACCACTCCAACCCCATGGAGCTAGGAAGCCTCTTTCTCTCAGCAGTACCAAAATAACTGATTAAGGAGCTTTTAGAAACTGGATGCTGAGCTGCATGCAGAGACTGCGGGAACCCAGTGTACAATGCTGGGGGCCCACAGCCAGATCTGGGCTCCAGAATTCGTGCCTCAATCTCAGCTAATAACTTTACACCAGGAACTTGCTGATGATTGCAGAATTGTTCTTTCTCTTCTTGAAGAGATTTTATAGCCAGAGAAACAAGACTTTGATTATCTGACTTTGATGCAGAAAGAAACTCACTGTAAGCTACCTCCTGTGGAGTGAACAGAATTGGAAATGGACCTGCATCTTCCAACTTCCCCTCTGAAGCGCCAGTGTTAAAGTGCTCAGAGCCATGGCTCACGGAGGCCTGCTCCTGCACTTCTGTGGCAGACCCACTTCCCTCTGCATTCTCTTTGCTCCCACAGGCTTTTGCTCCAAGGCCAAGTCCTTTTCCTTGGTTCTCCTTGACTTGGATTTCACCTAACGGGCTAATATGAAGGCCCACAGTGGGTGATGCTGACTTCTTTTCCAGAGTCTCAGTGTCACCATCGTCAGCAGAGGCTCCTGGGAGGCAATCTCTTCCTCTGGAATCTCTTTCTTTGCTCCACATGGATACTTTTAATCTTTGAACTCCTTTGCTCAGATTCCTTGGAGAACAATGATTATCAGCCATGGATACGTCTATTAATTTAACTGGAAGCCCTTGTCTTTGGGGATCAATTGTGTCTGATTTCAGATTAACAGAAGTGGCTTGTACCTCATCAGGCAGGGCTGAGGAGTTTTTTCTATCTTGATTTGACAAAGAAAGTTCCATTGGGCCAACCAGTAAAGCTGCTTCCATTTCTGAAGGATCACATCTACTTCTCTCTGACTTAAGCCAATTTGGGGCAAGTTCTCTTTCGGAAGATGTGTTATC